>NW_024499462.1:10843146-11241661 GCF_017590055.1 Onychostruthus taczanowskii
GGTACATTCTTAAGAGTAACATTTTCCATCACATAACTTGAAAATTAATTTTAGCAATTATTTTTCTACTCTTTAAACATTAAATTGAAACTAAATTCAAAATGTAAACCCCCCTCTCTTGAATAAACACAGCCTTTCAAAAAGATTTTTTTAATGTATTGAATGATGTTATAGATCCATCACTGAGCAAGCAGATATGCCTGCACTTTATATCCCTTCAGAGCAGGCATCATAGTGGCTTCATAAGCACCATTACAACATGTGATGCCAATTTCATATTAGCATTAGGTAACATGTAATTCTTTGATTGTCAGTATGGGGGGAAAAAAAAGCTCAAAAATATATTCAGACATAAGTTTCATGCAAAGCCATGTGTTAAAATAAATGCTAAGTCATTTGAAGTCCTTTTATTTAATTTCTCCAGAACTATGCAAACCACTCTGTATGAAATAGAAGGGAAGAAGAAATCTTGTTCTGTGAGGGGTACAAAAAACCAAAACAACAAGCAAACAAAAAATGTATTTCAACAAGCAGGCAGGAAAACATCCATTTTAACATTTGCAGTGCAAGACCTGGACTTCCTTACACTCACATGATTCATGCAGGTTCTTCCCTCAGTGTTTCTATTGACATACCATTTCTAGCTTAATCGATAGAAAAACAGAAATTCATACCACTTTTGAAGGCTTTGAAAAGACTGCAGTGTCTGACACCACATTTTGGTTTCTGAGCACATTTTTTGAAGGTATAATGAACTATTTCTTTCCAGAATGAAATTCTTCATGACAAGCAAAAGGACTCTTTGGCTCATTCCAGTACATCTGCTTTGATAAAAATTTCCAAAGGCAGAGACATGTTCTATCAATAAGCTAGAACTCTTACTACCCTCCCCTTAAGAGTTCACATCAAGGAACACAATTTTTTTTTTGTCAAGTTTCCCCAGGAAAAGACACAAAAAAAGGAATGTAGATAAAAACAGAAATCAAGGAAAAAAAAGTCTTAATCTACAAATCTAGAACAAGAAAAATCCAACTGTGCAAGACTTTTATGCAGGAAATTGTTTAAAAATAAGCTACCTATTCCAAAATAACACTGCACAGGAAGTAATGGAACTATTTCTGTCTTGCTCACCCTATAAAATTTTGACATCACTTCCACCTGCTGTATATTCAACCCTACAACCTCCCAAGCTCCGTATGTTAGTCACTCTCCTCTCCCTCTTGCCCCTTCCCCTTGACTGTAATGGACAGTTCCCTCCTGGATATCCCAAAAGACAAAGATGTGCCTGATAAGTGGGGAGAGGTCAAACATGAGCACAGCTATTTATTACATATACTGCAACCAGATGGAAGTAACTCATCCATCAAGGAACTCGTCATCCTCATCACATTAACTTTTTATAAAAAGCCTACTGCTCCTTCTCTGATCTACACAGTTCAGCTTCCTCTCTTCTGTGTGCTTTTACAAAATGAACCCTCTCTAACCCCATTGCCACTTTCTCCTTAAATCATTGCTACCTATCACTCCATGGTTATTTTTAAACTTTACTTTTATCAATACTCATCCTGTAGCTCTGGGAGATATTAAAAGTGTACCAGGGCAAGGAAGGGCGTTTCTGACACTTGCTCCCTCATTCATCAGCCCCTCATAGGCCCGTTGGTGACAATGAAAAGATTTCACAATACTGTGCGGCAGAAACTCATTCTCCCACTCATCCATCATGCTCAACCTAGCAGCAGTTCTACTGACCTAATCTGTAATGCCTCAATGCTCACTGGAGATTTCTTAAAGGCACCCTTCATTGTTGTTAGTTACAAAGACTAAGCCTGTGCCATTAGATAAGGAGACTAAATGGTGCAAGAATTAATGCAATACTGTATCTTCACCAAGTTGCAGGTTCAAAGACTAAAGAGTTAGAGTAAGTGTAGAAGATGGCTTTTACCTGAATTTTGTTGCAGATCATATGAAAAGGAGATGAAAGTAGTTTAAACTCACTTCCAGGTATAAAGAGCAAAAGTGTGAGTCACTATCGCTAATTTGTCACTTTTTGACACTTACAGGCTAATGGGTCCCAGACACTCCACAATAAACCAGAAACCACATTGGAGCCCCTTCTTCAGAAAATGACAGCCACAAGTAAGGAAGCTATAACTAAATACTTTGATGGAAGCTACCTTTTTCCTAACGGGAAGAAGCAGCACATGTGTGAGCAGCTGATATAAAAAACATAAGACACAATGAAAAATGTAGCACAGAATTTGTAAGTAGGGATGCAAGAGACAGCTAGATGTATGATTTTATCACATTGACATAGCCATAAAAGAATGACAACAAAAAGAGTAACTGATGAACATAAATAAGTAAATAGCAATCAATGATGAGTGAAACAGTCATTCCATAAGAGTTCAAAATTTATTGTGCCATTTCACCTAACGGAGTTAACTATATTTTTAATGGTGCAATGGATCAGTCATTCACAAAGAAGCAAACCTAACAGCACAAGGTCTTCTGCCCATTAGAATGCTATTTGTCTAAGACATTGTTGGTATGAGATTTAGAAACAACTACCAAAAAAAAATTAATTCATTATTTAACTACAGACATAAACATGTAGACAAATACTAATTTGTTACTCTGCCAGCTTCTTGAGCGCCTTCCCTGCTGTGAGTACTGTCTAGGTGCCTCAAAGACAAAAACCTCTTCATAGACGTCAGCCTGTGGTTTGCGTTACGCTCTGGGACCAAGGCCGCAGTCATTTGAAGAGGCCAAACCCAGAATGTAAGAACAAAACCCTGACCTACATATAAATATCAGCACAGTGTAAATAGACATTTTAGCTGTGTAGCTGTGTTTTAAACAGTGAAAACTGGGCACAAGAAACTAAAAGACTTCTGGAAGATCCCATGACAGCCTGACACAGGGGCAGAAATTGACCCAAGTATAAAATTCAGACAAGTTTTCTAATGAAAGAGTCCACATTTTCATCTACATTTTTACATGGTAAGTAGAAAATATCAGGGCTAGATAGAAGGAATGATTAGTCACAATCCTCAAATGCAAAGTACTACATAAAAATGTCACACTTCACGCATGCAAAATGCTTACAATTAAGTATCTACAGTATGTAGAGGACAAAGCAATGGCTTTGTTCTTTAAATTCTAGTGGGAACACAGAACAGAATATATGCTACAAATTTTTTTTTTAATAGAACGGGCTGTTCTGAGCAAAGTAAGCATTTTTGGTTACAAGAACAACAAGGAATCATGCTAAGATCTGCAGTTTTAGCAGACTGAAAGCCTGTGCACCTTAGGTTAGCATACAATATTTATCTGTCCTGCTCAAAAACTGGAAAGGAACTACAAAAGCCAAATGGGTATAGCTCCATCTCCAACATTTTTTAGAGTTCAAGCACTTTTTCTCCACTTCTCCTAAACAGAAATAAGCCTTGCAAAGCACTGTGCACCTGCAACATGGAAGATCACTTATCAGAAAATATTCCACCTTTTACAGGTTGAAAATGTTCAACAGGGCATACTGCATCCAGAAATATGCAGGAAGGGAAATCCTCAAAAGAATTTCAGTAGTACTAAATACATACCTTGCCCTACACAATTAGATTTTGGAAGCTTATTGGAAACTCTAAGGCTAGAGAGAAACATCAATTTCTTCCACATGACTTCTAAAAGCATTCACAACCATTCCATTACACTTGCCATGCTCACATTTCCTTTTAGCCAATGAACTCTAAGGTCCAGTTGTCACCTCGGGTTATCTTCTAAAAGCAAGACACTCAACTTTTCCATAGGTATGTGCATTTTGGCACTTTCAAAATCCCCTCATTCTATTATGTGAATGTCTTATGCCATTTTTCTTCAAAGCATCACAAATTCAGAATTTACGCAGCCTAAGACATTTACAGAAATAAAGACTGCCACATACTTTTTTGGCAACAGTAAAGAAATTACACCTCTAGAGAAACAGAACTCTTTTCATAAATAACGGATTTATGGTGTGTTCTATTGAAAGCACTTCCCAGGAGAATGTTAGTCAGCACACTCTGCTATGTAATACCTTCAGCTGTATTAGCTTTTCCATAAGTAATTTGGTATGCCTACCCACTTGGAGAGGAAAAATAAAAGAAAAAAAAAGAAGTTGTAGGCTTTTGTACCAACATCCATCCAATATTTAAAAAAGAATGCAGTGACTTACGGATTTGAACTAACCAATCTCCCTGAAGAATATGACCCTGAAAAAATATTACTTGTAGTTGGTGTATGTTAATTACTGATCCCTGGAAATTGCATCTGAATCACGTCTAATCAGTAATAACCAAACTGTCATACTTTGAGATGACTACATTTCCCAGAATAGCTAAGACTGTTCGAAGAATCAGGATTCATTGTCCCTGTCCTGAACAATTAAGGTCAGGATCCTCCAACATTCAGGCTAGAGCTGCTTCTCTGTGGCACAAAGCTTCCTTGCAACCTGCAAGCAGAATGAACAATGCTGAAGACACCCGGCCCCCCTCCTAATACTCAGAGCTCAGTAGGAGACCAATCCATGGACAATTTTCCTGTCCTGACTTGATGAGCTTAAAATTTTATTAGAAGAAAGTAATATTACAGCTCAAATGAACTGATAGTTGAGAGAAAGCCACTGCAACAAAGGCGTACACACCGACCTATAATTTGGACATCACAAATCATAATTAAAATGTAAAAATCTCCAATATAATGAACAGATGGCTAATTTAGCATGCTTATAAAACATGCAAGCTTTTTCTTAAATGATCGTTGATAAATAAAGTATATTGGCAATTGTATTTATAATACTGTAGAGTTTTAAAAATGTATTTACTGGGAGCAGGAGAGGCATGGACTGTCACAGTGAGGATGGTATGGTTTTCTACGGTGGGGGAAGACAGAACGAGACTTTTTAAAACCTCAAACAGCAAAACCATATTTAAGAAAATTTTATTTAACACAATGATGTGATAAGGTGGAATTTCTCTGACCTAAGTTATTATTGCTAACTATTCCCTAAACCCCACTGCTGTGCTTTGGGCTTATTTTTTTATTTATTTATCAGTCTTCCATGTTCCTAAATCCAGCTGCAGAGCATCCGATCTCTGCTTTCTTTTTAATGACTCTTTATGTTGAAGAATGATTGCTTAGAGAAATGGGTTTCATTATTGAACAGTCTATTTTATTAAAAACCAGTGGCAGTTCTAAATACTATAGGCACATTTAAAATACTAGTATTTTCACAAACTAGCATACAGCTGTAATACAAAAAGAGAAACCTTTTTATTCAAATAATATAAGCTGTAATAATAAATTATGTGTATTTATATATTTATGTAGTGCATTATATCCCAAAATACTTACAAAAATAAATCTGCAAAGTAGCTGAGAGATGCAAAACTCCACATATTAAACCTGCTTGATTTTTTTTGCCAGGTAAGTAACATCCCTTCAGATGGAAAAGAAAGGGCATAGGCTTGGCACAGAAGAAAAAAAATATAGACGTAAATTTCGTGTTTACATTGGCACAATGAGTCTAAAACATTAAGACTTTGAATACTGTATTTATTACTGGTCAACAGAGAAAAGCAAGCAACATCCACATGCTTTTTATTTAGGAGCACATGTTGATATGGACCATGAACTCATTTACAAATCCCCACAACTGAGATCACAACATCCCTTAACACTTCAGAAAGTCTTGATTATATTGTTGTCTTACACTATACAAATTCTGACTCTAAAATGTGGCTCCTAGAATTTTCTAAGTATAATCTGAGAATTCTTAGCACCCTTTGTATGTAGAGACTCTTCAGTACCATAGACCAAATGCAAAGATACAAGAGAAAATAATTAATCTCTTTAGTTTTTTAGTTACCTTTTTTAAAAAATAATATTTTCTGTAACATTTTTACAACAAAATCTATCATTTTGTGAACTTGTGGGACTGAAAGCTGAAAACTTTCCTTTACCTGAATCCTAATGTAGGAAGTATCACAGATTTATAACGGTGAATAATGAATAAATGCATTTTTCATTTCTGCCAGTTAGCTTTACAAAACCAATGGAAAATGAGAACATCCGATACTTCTGGAGTACCACCAGCCCCAAGAAAAGGAAAACTCTAGGAAGAAATGCCCTGGGTCAGTGGGAACACTTCCCTCTAATTTGCATAATAAATTGGTTAGATTTGTGCAAATAACTGCCTGAGACAGCCTAGAAAATCTCACCTATGGTTCAAAATACCATTAAGAAGGAAAAAACAGGACACTGCAGAGAAGTTGGCACAATTTCATTAGAGCTGTAGCACACCCGAAGCTGCACCAGTATCCAAGATTAAGTGTACAGATTCAAATTATGTGCAAGAAGATTTCTGCATAGCTTCATGTTGACAAAATGCAATATTTATCCAAACACAAAGATAAGGTTCATAAAACACTAATAGCATTGTCTTTTCTGGTAGAGCCTACATATAAAACCTGAGATTAAAGTTCCTGAACACTAAAACAAACCACTGAAATAAACACACCTGCTGCAGAAGTAATGCCAAATTTCAACCCAGACTGTCATAAATACAAAGTATGTAAGAGTGCTGTTGGAAAATAAGTAATACCATGTCCAGGTGCTCTACTGAATGTGCTTGCCAGCCAGGTATTTTCTGGGTATTCTTTTTTAATCTGACCTTAAAAAAAAGTCTGGAGAAAGCCATTTCAGAATTTTTCTTCAACATTTATCTCAAAAATGGGCCATTTGATTCGTGAACATCTCTAATGTATATCATCAGTGACTGAAGGAGTTTTTTTATATGATTTTTGACAATTTAACAAGTCCTCCTGACAAATTAAATGGTTGTGTTGACAACTTAACTGTACTGCCAATCAATATTTTCAATTACTTTCATTGTCATTCAGAAAAAATACAACACGAGGTCATACAGTGGTAAAACCAAGTAAAGAAAATAAAATGATGCAGAGCTGAGGGGAAGAGGGGCACTGGGAGGGGACTGAAACTTTGAGGCACAACATGCAATTTAAACATTCTTTGTTTTTCAGGAGAAAGGTTAGGTGTTTCAGACTAACTTCTCTAATTTTAGACCTTGCTGACACCTCACTGAGAATAAAGCACCGTTTCCTTTCTTCCCATAAGCTATTTAAAAATCATTAAATCTGAGGTGCTACTGCATGGCACTTTCAGTGAAATCCTCTTTATTCCATCACTTCACACTACAACCTCCATGTTCTTAACTACTAAACCAGCCCTACAGAAGGCAGATGCAAGGGCATTTCGAGAGCTGTGGGTCAGCTACAGATTTCTTAGGCCAGAATCTTAGAGCAGAGTCCTGACAAACACAGCTCTGTGATAGAGAAAGCACTGCATTTTCAAGCATTGGTACCACAGCGAAGAAATACTTCCTGCATGTTGGACTACAATGACAAACTCCTTACTGTAGCTCTGTTGGGAAATTAATGCATAGTGGCAACTAATTTTTACACAAAAAGTTTACAGAAAATCTGCAGCTATCCACTGTTGGTATAAAAATATACATTAATTCAATTACCAAGAAATTCAAATTGCTTTGTGAATTTCCCTTTTCCTTAACACAATGGGGAATCAAACTATATTATTGTTTTAAAAATAACAATAAAAAAACGGCAGTTTAATCCCAAGTCTCTTCCCTCCCAAGACATGAATACAGGATACAGGCATGAAAGCTACATGTCAGCAGTTACCAGAATCTTCACATTTTCTGGCTCGCCACTTTAAGGTATGCAGAAGGAAATTTACTCACACATGCAAAGGGAACCTGAGCTTTTTGAGCTCTGCATCCACAGCTGCTGCAGACTGGAACAGAGGAAAGTAGGCAGCCAAAGGAAAGGACACAGACTGGCAAATAGCCCAAAGTGAGCAAAGAACATGGGTTTAAAAATATGTGCTGGGAAACTTACCCTTTACTAGAGGCAAAACAAAACAAAACAAAAAAAAAGCAGCATGTGAGGATACTTGTTGGAAACTGAAGTGACGAATGTAATATGTAGATAAGTGTCTGGAAGCTGTTATGAAGAAAAGTGACTGGGAAGAAAAGTATGTATGAAGGTAAGTCTGGTTTTCAGTTAATCCAAGCATAAACCTTTTAAAGGTGAACACCCCAAAATCAATAGTCATTTTAGAAGCAAAGTACTGCATATATTACCTATATTGTGAGAGACCAGATAATCCTCTCTGCGTGAGCCTAATATTGCTCTATTTTTGTCAGAATTCGCCTCTTGGAAAAAGAGCTACGGTAGAGATATTTACTAATATCAGCCTAATCCCTCTTTGTTTAAAGGATTCAAGAAGTCCAGGACTATTAAAAAATATTACCAATAAGATGAGTAAGATGATATTGCTGGTCACTCCATTTATAGATCCTGCTTCTCCCGCTATTAAAAACCAATTTATTTTTCACTGTCATATGGGGGAGGAAGAATGGGAGAAGCTTTTCAGGCAATTTTGTATCTCATAGTCCAGACCTGAGAAGTAAGCAGGCAGAGACAGGAAAGATTATTTTATCCCTACAAGATATCTGGAAAAAGGCATACTGATATAGTTGTTAAATGTTGCAAAGAACTATAGTGTTTCTGGCAAAAATCCAATCAAGTTTTTGCCCACAAAAAAAACTTGAAAATTAAGAAAGTGATCACCAAATATGGCCACTGACCAATCTACAGTAACTCCTTTAAGTTCATTTCTAGCATTTTAAGTGAATTTAAAAATCTTTTTAACTATTTACTGTTTTATCTTAATTTTTTTCCTATTCCTTTTCAAATCTGAGACCAGTTTTAATATTTTCATCATTTACATTTAACAAGTTATATACACAGAACATGGTTTCAGTTAGCAAAGGCAAGCAGTTGGCAACTCTTCCCTTTCTTTTAGCAACAGTTTTAAACAAAGAAAAAAAAAAGAGAGACTTTACATCATCAAGTCTTGGTCATTACAAAATGTCTTGTTTCTATTCTGGTCAATAAGCTTCCAAAGCTACCAATAAAAAGATACACTTTGGTGCAATAAGAAAAGAATTTTAAAAAGTCTTGTGAAGAAGCAGAATACAGAAGTTTATGTGAAAAGACTGACTTCTTGAGGCAGATTCCATTGCTTGTGTTGCTGCAAAACCAATGGATTCTGCACAGTTCTGTTAACCATCAGCAATTATCTTCCTGTCAAAGCTAAAGGTAACAAATTTCCCCATATCCAGCAAGGCTATATCATCAGCCGGACACAGCATCATTTGACGGAAACTAAATCACGACACCAGCCAAGAGCTCTGACAGACAAATGTGCTGCCTCCGAAAATCTAGGCCTATCACTCAGAGGAGTAAAAAAGGTTCTCTCAGCTGGTCTTTCTGAAGAGAGATTAAATGTTGTAGATTCTATAAGTACAGTACCAAGCAAATCCTAAACATGAGAATTATTAATGGACTTTACTACTGGTCTTTTTAATCTTTTGCCAACATATGTTCATCTATTTTACCTTGGTCTGTCTTGTTTCTTGATGGACATAAAAGGCAGGAACCGTGCATTATCCTAGTCTTAATCAGAGACAGCAGCACAAGAACAATGTACCTCTACCTATCACTTGGATAACACTTTAGCACTAGCTGTTCTTTTATAATGAGGACTGTGTAATAAAAGATACCCCTAATGCATCCTGTCCTTATGCTTAACAATAACATTCAGTTCATGATATGCTACATAATGGGAATACCAGTTCTTAACCTGCTCAGTAACAAAGTACTGTATTATCACAATGCAATTGCAGTTTGGCTGGTATTTCCTGATAATCTGTGGCTGGAACTCACATTCTTTTCCCCAAAGGGACATAGAGTACAGTAGATCAGCCTGTAACTGCAAACGTACGATTGGAGTATGGCTATCTTTAACCTGTGTAATACCCAAGGTATAAAAAATGTGATGTTTTATAAAGTGGTGCTTTATACTGCTAAATACAAATCAAAGACCTTCCCCATTGACAGGTCAGTGAGATATTTTTTATACAGGATCTGGTGTCACATTAAAGGTAATCACAGACACAATTATCTGGTGGAAATTCCAGTGGAAAGCCTGCGAGGGGGACCTGCTGTCGGAGGGGATTGATAGCACTGGAAAATGCCTGTCACCTCTCGGTCACTGGTTCAATCGTGGGCCAGGCTGGCTGTGACCTGGAGCTGTTACTGCCTGACAGCTGTTCGGTGACCTGCGCGAAATGAGCGGATCAAACCAGCACCTTTGGGGTGATGTCCATCCCCATGGAACAAACAGCTGCAGCAGACATCAACTGCAAGCACCTGAGGAGCTTCCAGCAGCCTGAGCAACTGTATGGACATTGTTCCCACGGGTACTGATTCCAAGCAGGGGCTGCCATACATACACATCCTGGTTTGGAACGACTCACGCATCCTACACTTCATAAGATTGGACGTTTTGGCTCAGTGAGGCTGCTTTCCAGTAAAGCAAATATTTCCCTAAAAAAAACCCAAAAACAAAAGGAAATTTGCAAATTCAGTTTCAAATTCTAGATTGTATTTACTATAGTTGTGTTGAAAATTCACACACAGAAGAGAGTGCATTAAAACCAGAAGTCAGTTTAAAAGACCTTTCTTTCAGTCTTTCAGTTTTCTACATTTCATTTTAAATTTTCAAATATTCTGCCAAATTGGCAGATTCTATATAGAGAGGAAGAACAGAGACAACCATAAGTGAGAAACAGTATAATAAAAAGAAGCAAGAGAGAACTTTAACTGCTTCATGCTAATACCGTCTATCCTAAATATAAGACAATAAAGTTAGTATTTTTCCCCATTTAGGAAGACTAGGATTCAATGGAAACCATAAAAGAAATATAATTCAAGTGTTTCTGTATTGAAATATAAGTTTTTATCCTGAAGAAAGACATTTACTATTTTTTTCCTTTCCTTTCCTTTTTGATGTCTCTCACATAAAGAGGAAAAAAGTACTGTTTAATCTAAGACTAACAGAACACACAAAATATGGATACGACAGCATGAAAGCTACCAAAACTCCAAGAGTCTACTTTTTTGTGAATTTTTAAAACCAAAAATACCAAACACCTTCTGTAGCCCAGGATCCAAAAAAGGATCCTCTTAATTAAGCCTCATATGGGTTTTAGATTAATTAGAACACGAAGCAAACGTGAGATCAGGTATCAGGCATTTACTGAAAGTTCTTAATTACTAGTAGTATAAGCTAGCTCTGATTAACCCACATGCTGGATGGATGAACCCATACTGCTGCACAATTTTAGAATCAGAAAAGCTAGCAGCTATTCATCTGGAGAAATGAGGTATTTAACAGCTAAATAATTCATTATTAAAGCATTTAAACCAAAGAAACAGCAAACTTGCATAAGTGAAGAAAATTCTTGGCTTGACTCTACTTTTAACCTCAGAGTGATACCTAAACAGTCTACTCATTGATTCTACCTCAAAGTGACACTTGTGAAACACTATGTTTTAATTAAGATGCTTTATAATATGGAACAAAAAGTATTGAAATGAAACACATAATTAAAACACATGTCATGCTGAATAATTTTCATTTATATCACAATACACCAGTGCCATGACACCGTTGCTACAGGCTCTGAGTGCTACCAAGGACATATTTACCTACCAGCAGGAAACCTCATCCAAGAATGTTTGAAATCCTGGCTGTCCGTAATTGTCTCTACTAATCCTATTAACACACTTGCCACTGAGCTTCTTCTGGAAGGTCCCTACATTCATTCTAAGACTACTGGCAGTACCATTCCCCTCTTCTGCATATTGATTAGTGCACAGATGGGGCTGGGGTCAACAAAAGAAAGGAAATAATATGAAACTACCAAATATTTCAGCCGGTCACAGCATAGTAATTGAAATATGCTTTTTCCTTTACAAATTAATGTTTCTGTTACAAACTATTGAAGAAGTTTATAACACCAATAACACCTGAGAAATCAGTCACTACTGTAGTTAATGACTGGTTTGGTAGATTGTTAACTGCCCTTAACTTCCCATGAGTGGTTAACTAACAAACCAGTCATTACCTACTTCATGGGGATTAGAGGTTAAACATAAACTTGATTACAAGCTATAAATGTGAGTAATTTGAAATGTTACTGGTTATTACAAAAATATATGGTAATAATTTCCTCTTTAATGAAAGGGAGTATGTTTTTAGTGGTCCCTAGTTTCTTGTTGAGGCTTAGGAAAAGAGATCAGTGTAAGATTAACAGCTACATTCTTATGATGGGTATCTGGAGCTAGGTGTCAAAAATGAATACTCATGACCTATCTGTGTCATAAAAATATAACATCATTCTATCTGTAAATAAACATGGGGTTTGTAGTATGCATCCTTAATTTGGAATTGAAAATATTTGTGGCCAACAGATGCAGATTTCACATAGACATGTATGGGGGAGAAGGGTAATCCTTGACTTACATTGAGGAAATAATCACAAATTATTGAGGAAATAATCACAAAAAGAATTCAAATATATTCAACCATTGGTCCAGAAGAACCCCACATGGCAAAAAGACTGACAAGGTAATTAAATTAGGTAAATCTTACTCTCAAAGTTTACAGAGCTTCAGATCACAGAACCAGGTTCAGAAACAGCATAAAATTTCAAGAAGAAACAAAGTCTAGGTGTCTAAATATCTCACTGTGAACACCTGAAAAATTCACCAGCTACTGACTGTGACCTGTGGTGGCAGTGTAAACTGAAGAAATTATATTGTACAGTGCCAGGCTGAGATTTCCAGAGCCATCTGGATTTTCAGAGATTATCAGAATGCCTTAAATAATTTGAAAGTGCTAAAAGGAGCCAAACCAAATGTGGGGCAAAGAAACAGTATTTTACACTTACTCTAGTGAACTCAACATGGGAAATAATCATAATCTATGCTAATGAAAGAGTTTAAACAGCCACTAAAACTCCCAAACATGAGTGGGACAATGATCAGGGTAAGTAAATGTGGAAAGTTTTAAATCAAGAGGTATATTCACCAGTCTTAGATCAAGGGAAGATGATAAATGCTTACCCCATCCTGAAAATCTAAGAGTTAATTGAGGGGGGGGGGGGGGGGGGGGACAAAAAAGAGTCACTGGCTGTCATCACAATTGTTTGTGTTCCTTAGAATTTGATACAAAATCGAAGTTACTGAGGGAACTGCTGCTGGCAAGTAGGGCTAGGAGGATCACAGGTTTTGTATGTCTAAACATAAGCAATTAAAAGTATTTTATAGTCACAGGGAGAATGATGGATCAAAGCTATACAGTTTAAAGACTAGTATGCATGAAGAAAAAGCATTGCTTCTTAAATAGAGAAGGCTGTCTCCTGTAAAAAAGCAGCTTCCCTTAGCCTGCAGCTTTGATGTGATAGCTCACTATCAGTTGTCTTCTAATCTGAGGGTCAATCACCCGAAGTTCCATTTGATATTTTGTGATCCACAAAGTATTAAAAAAATATAGTATTTCCTTTTGGAAAAACTATATTACTCAAGAATAGTAAAGAAATACAGTTGAACAGTAAAAGAAAGGAACTAACCCAAATTTGCTGATACACTTACTTTCATGGTCTCCTTCCTCATTAAGAGTCTCTTGCAACACTGAGAAACTCTCATACTAAAAATGGACCATTACTGTAGTCACCTTCTCTTCCCAAAGCCTCAGTTTGGTTAATACTATATTAAAGTATATTTAATAATATTATAAGTAGTGCAGAATTTCTTCCAACAGGTGTGTGAAGCCAAAGAAAAAACATGGTTTCAATAACATCCAGTGTAGTTTTATTGAACATAGACTGGTGCTTTCTGCACTTGCAATTAAAATGTTTCAACTCAGAGAGGGTTCAGATCCATGTGTACCATACTAATAAACTCCAAATAGTATTAAGTGTCACATATACAGGCCACCAACTTCACAGCTCCATTTCAGCAATAAAGCTCAGCATTTTTATGTTATGATTATTATACAATAAAGACAGGAATTTCTCATACTGCTATTTGTGCAGCTATGATACCATTTATACAGATTCTTAAACTTATCAAACAACTGCTTTAAATCACTGGAACTGCTGCTGGCTTCTGATCACTTCAGAAAGAAACACACAATGAAACAGTGGGCACTGGTTCTCATCTTCTGCAGGAAAATCCTTCAAAAACACAAAACCTTCAACAGTGTCTTCCAAACCTGCATGGAAACTTCTAGCAAGTTCAAGTACAAACACTTCCAGGACATTTGAAAACCGGGTATCAGGGGCTAGGAGCAGGCACATCCAGCCGAGTCAGCCCTGGGTCACACTAACCCAGCCAGTCACACCCACTCGTTAGCACAGGCAGAGACCCTTCAGTCTATCCAGCTCCCCTCCAGTGGTTGCCAACCAGTCCATGTGTGCTACCCAAGAAAAAGAAAGAAAAATCCCCAATTGTGAACCCTTCCCTGGGATTACTTTGTGTCCTTTCATCTAGCACAGCACATGGGACCAAGCAGAAGTGGTTGCTCTGCCACAGTCTGAGCTGGTTTGCTTGGGAATCTGTAGGCCTGGCAAATTAGAAGGCCCATGAAGAGACTCAAAAGCAGGTCTGAGCGACAAAGAGATAATGTGGGACAGGATATAGGTAAAATTGATAGGAATGGGTAATAAGCTCTCTCGTCTGCAGAAAGGCAGGCCTTTACTGAAGAGAGCTCCTGCCAGAAGGTCCATCACAGAGGAGCGCATTCCCCAAAAGATGGGCACAAGGTAGGATAACAGTGCCAACCATCAAGCAACAAACCAGAAGCAATTATATATATATATATATATATATATATATATATATATATATGCACTATATATATACACTGCTTTACTAGGCCTCCCTTTTCCCACAGCACAGCAGAGATTCTGTGAATTTACAATAAAGCTCCTACTGGCCTTAAAGTCATCAACAGCCACAGACACCACAGAAGGCAGGAGCGTGCTCCAGCGGCCCAGCACGAGAAGGTGGCAGGAGGACAATCTGTGCCTCCACGTCCCACTGACCTCTGTCTCTCGTTCTCTGCCCCCAGAATGCACATGCCTGCGTCTCACCAGCACAGGGACTTGTCACAATGCCGGGCTGGAACACCCAGGCTACTACTGGCACCCTCTCCCTCACACACTAGAGAAGTCTTTCCTTCATATAGAAATTTGACAGCCACAATTTATATGGAAAAATAACCTCAAATGAGATAAGACAAAAAAGCAAGCATGGAAGCAGGCATTTAACTGCAAATGAATTTTGAGTTGAACATCAATTTTGCAGCACACTGTAATTTTGTAAATTATTTAATAATGATTGAGAGTTTTCTCTAGAAGAAATATGAATCTAGAGTCAAAAATAAACCAAAGTTTCAGATACAGAATGTGAGATTTTATTAAAATAAGCCTTTCATTCTGTCACAAGGTATTTTTTTTCTAATACTTAACGTAAATTAGAAACAAGAAAACAGAAGTTAAGCAAATATTTGGTAAATATTACCAATAATATTTTCAGGTGTCATGAGGTCAGGATCAGACCCTTTTTTTTTTTTTTTTTTGGTGGGGGTGGGGACAGAAGGGATTATATGGGAGGGAAAGGATTAAGTGTACACAATGTACTTGAAATATATCCACAGCTTTCTAAAAGCCAAAAATAAAAGCTTTTTAAACATACATTTTGGGGTCTAAAAGGAGAATTGATACAGAAAGCTAACCTGGCATGATTTTAGGGGATATATCTAAAAAGCCTAATCATTGATAATTCACAATTTGTGAGCCTGGTGGGATTTCATGCAGAGCACTAGCCTCACTAAGGTAATTGGTGCTATTGAAACAACACTGGCTCAGCAGCATGCTGCTTTCTTCCTCGCCTCTGGGCACAGGAAGGATCAATATTTGTTAGGATTGCTTCTTGTTCCAACAATGTAAGATTTACAATACTTGCTAGGATTCTCACTTTGTCTTCACACAACTCATCAGTGGAACCCAATTACTAACCTCAGACAAACAACATTAACATGAGCCTCTATGCTTCTTTATTGCCCTTCATCCAAGTCTCATTTCAGGGTCTTCAGGCAGTGCCACTATAACAGATACTACACTTTAAAGTGTGCTCCAAGGAATAAATTTTCAGTCTTTCATTACTCGTACCTTGATTTACTTCATATCATCTTGCTGCTATAGACAAAGATAACACACTGTAAATTACAGCCATCCTGTCTTGTAGTTTCAGAGGTAGGGGGAAGGCAGGGAGTGATGCTTTTGCACTACAATTAGCACCGGGCACCACAGCTTCATTGCTATCATCACTAGTGGCTGAAACTTGTTTTATCAAAGATACAAAGTCATTATTTCATATAAACTCATTTCCTAAATTGCTTTATATTTGTTTCACACTCTGATAAATGAGAAACTCTATGATAAGAGAAAAATACATATTTTTGTATTGTTTATTGCATTAACTTAGGGTACATAATCTCATTTAACTTTACTCATGGGGCTATTTCTGCAAATTTTTCAGCCTGATGTCTTAATAGCACTGTGGCCTCTGATAGTTTGCAGTTCATTATGTTCTACTTCAAGCGCAATACACAAAAGCAAACCCCCAATCTGGATAATTCTGTTCCAAATGTTTCAACTATTAGTGCATAGTCGGCAACAGAAGGCTTGGAAAACAGTCATTGGAAAAATTCCTTCAAGTTAGCTGTTGCAGTACCCCCTTATTTGTCCTACAATTTCCTCCATCCTCCATCCTATTCCAGTGGCTGATAACTAAGAACATTAGTTTTATGCGACTTGTCAAGCTCAAATGAAAAGAGAGCTAACTTTAATGACACTGCAATTAATCGCCCCAATAGACAGACAGCTAAAAGACAAGATATTGACTTCATTAAGGATAATGTATTATGTCATTAAGTTGGTAGGGTCACCTTGTGTATCATATATGCTTGCTAATATATTGGCATTTTCCTCAAATAAGATAAATTCAGATATGAGTGATAAAGCTGATTAGAAAATGTTTAATCTAAAGAGGCTAGTTTCCTTATATTCCACTTTGCAGCGCCAGGTATAAGTGGAATAGTAAAAACCCATTACAGATCCAGGTTTACCTCAAATAACAGGTCCTAGCAATTTACAACATTTCTGGGTTTGTTTTTGGGATGAGGATTTTTGTGTGTCTTTTTCCCTGCCCTTGAGCTCAGGTATTATTTGTGCAGATTGCATTTCAAATTTGTTTTTAAATGTATAATTGCCTGCAGTACACTTAAGGTTAACTGCATACTAAATTAGTACTTGTGTATGAGGACTTAACCCTTTGCAAATCAGGAGTTTAAAATCAGTTTGAGGGATGTACTACAATAATTAAGTATTATAAAACTGATAACTTCTTGTGATTAAGAAACTATTCTTTTAAGCCCCATATGAAGGCAGTTTTGTTGGGGGGGAAACAATGTTCAGGTTTTTTTAAAGCCATATCATAGAGTATTTGAAAAGATACATCTGAAAGCAATTTGTGCCACTTAATACTGCACAAATAAAATAGGTTTTGATATTCACTGCTTTCCTACTCATTTCCATAAGATGCTCTGGGTAGGAATGTTTCTCTCACCAGTACTGTGTTCTCAGGTTTTCAAGTAAACAGAGAGTTGCTCATTTCATTACACTAGTGACTATCTGCATATTACAATTTTGTAAATTACTTAATAACATAATTAAACCTAATGAACTGCTAGAAAACTGCTTTATACACATGGTCTGCTCATTCCACTGACTGCTTCAATAAACTAAAAAACAAAAATAAGCAGGGCACTGTTTATTTTAAAACCTCATCACTACAAGATTTTGCATTCTGTTTAGATTTACATTTAGCAAAGACTTCTCAGATGCCAGATTTATTTATTCAGATCTGACCTAACACTCCATCTAAATCTTTTGTAATCTTATTTACTATCATACTTGAATGATTTCTTTAAAATAAGTCTTAAACTATGCATAAGACTGAGGTAAAGAAATCCACAGATTTGCTTTATTTACTGAGCAGCAAACTGATATTTTAAAAGGAACACAATTGTTCGCCTGTTGCTATTTTATTTCATCAGTTCCTCAAGAATAAAAAATTATAGTTTGGAGGAGAACAGTCTGTTAATGATGTTTGATGCAACACTTCTATAGGCAACAAACATGACCACCTTGAAAAGAACAAACGCTAATTAGCATTGCCTACAATTCCTGTTTCCAAACCATACTTTTTAACCTGCACACCCAATCTTTTCCAATATTTCCATTAAGGCTGTCAAAAGCAAAAGTTTGGGAACCTTTGCTTGTGACCTTGGCATTTCTTCTCAGGCTTAACGTATTGGCATTTTTTCCTCTGACTGCATCGCTTCTCATTTGTCATGATTATTGTTGAATTTTTCAACTGTCATTCCCGAACGTAAATCAATGGTTGTCGACTTCCCCTTTGTCATATCTGCACTGCCAACAGCCTTTCCCTTCTAAATGAGGCTTCCTCCCTTTCCATCCATTAAAAAAGGCCTGTCTTTTGGAGAAGTCAATCCTTTGTTAGGTCACTCCATTTATCATTCTTCCAATCAGTACCTGACATACTTATTCAGCCAGGTCTTCAACCACACAATCATTGTTCATTTTGGGAGGGGGGGGGGAAGGGGGAGGAGAAGGAGAGAGAGAGAAGGGGGTATTTTATTTATGCATGGTGTTTTTTGCCAATTCTCTTGACCAGTTTTATATTTTTCAATGCCCTTGTATCTTTAGGGGTCCTTACTTGCTTGAAGGAAACACCAAATTCAGTAGAATAAAACGCCCCACACGTAACAAGGAGAAGGGGGGAGGGAATGCCAAGAAAACATTTGGCTATATTAAGAGAAACTAAAGGAGCAAGAAGAATCTAACATAACAAACTCAGTTTTGTTACAAAAGGGGTCTAAAGAAAAAAAAAAATCACTTCTGTGTTAAAAAAACCCAAACACCTGGAACAGAAATAGCGATGGATTGCATGACCTTTTTGGCAAAGTTTAAGACTTATAGAATTATATTACATAAAAACAGTACCTAAGCAGAACATTGGTTCATAGTGAGTTACAGAAGCCTTCGGGACATGACGGGTTCAATAAAGAAAAGGAAGTTAATATCTGTTATTTATGCAGCTACAGTCATGTTTGGTTGAGCAAACTCCCAGGGCTTTGATCCCCTCTACTAATATTTTAAACAGACCTTCAGATGATGTTATTAAGGTGCTTCTATCATTCGTGGATATCAGTTAGAAATGCCTGAAGTTTGTAAGACCTACTGACAAAAGCAACTAGCTTTTCCTCCGCAAAATCTTATTACTGTTTCCTGTCCCGGGCTGGAGATGAGTCAGTATTACCTAGTCAGGCACGCCTGCCTCCAGCTCTTTATGGAGATGACAAGAGAGGAACTCTCTACATCAAATTTCTAATGCCCTTGACTACAGTAAATTAGTCCAGAAGTCCTAGTCTAAAACTAATTAAATTATTAAAGCACTGTCCCGTGTCATGTGTACATCCAGCCCTTCCCTACTAAATAACACAAAGGGGAAAAAAGTGCATTGCCATGGGAGGGCAATTTTCCCCAGAAATTAAAATGGAAAGATGCAAGCTCCTACCACTGTTCCTCCTCAGCATGACAGAATGCTTTCATACCAAAAAGCATTTTATACTAAATCTGACCAAAAAAGCATTTTGTTCTAAATCTGACCAAAACCCTAACTGGGTTAGCAAGGCTGGAGAACCCTAGACTGCAGATCCAACTGATACAGGTTCAAACACTGTGTAGACATCATTTCATTAACATACATTTGATAACCTGATCCTTTACACCAGTTAGAAATACACAATTTACATATATCTTCTCTCATACTTAATAAAAGGAAATACTCCAATACATTAAAATTCTAATAGGTGAAAAGCTAAATTTAGACGAACTAAGGAGTAGCTATGCTGTTCTAAGAGCCTACTAAGAGAAGGAGGTCTGCTGAAAAACCTTAGTAAGACATTTTGTTCAGATATTTTTGAGGTAACAAAGGCAAATGCTCTACTACTGTATGTCATAGAAGCTTTATTTATTTATTTATTTAAGCTGTTTATGGTAAAGGGTCATTTCCTTGTGGAAAGAATAAAATACAGAAGACACTGTTTTAAATAATATCATGTAATTCCCTTCTTGTCCAAGCAATGGATTTACAGATAACAGCAATCTTCCTAAAGTGTAAAAAACCAGTAACCCTTCTGGAACAACAAAGTGAGACAAAAAGGTATTATTTGCAAACCATAAGAGCTACTAATACACAAAAAACACTATATTGCAAGCAAGAGCACAGATTTTTTAATGTCTGAGGAGTAAGGAAAACCAAGTAGAGGTTATAGTTCTAGGTCTAACATCACAGGTTTGTGCCTAGCAAATAGAGCTCTTTTTATTGCATTCATTCCCTGCTAGTTAGGACTTTCATCAACTAAAAAAGGGGAGAAATAAAGTATCTTGGTAGGCAAAAGATTCCATTCAAACACTGAAGGAGTGTTGTGAGAGTTTTTTGTTTGTTTTCGGATTTTGGGGTTTTTGTGTTCTCATTTTGTCGACGTAGAGAGTTGTAGGATTCATGCATTTGCTTAGACTGTACACACACACACACACACACACACTCTACATATACAGATGCATTGAAATGTACTCATATATACTGGCAACAGACACCATAGGAAAATTGCCTGGATTAAGAAAAAAATACAATCTGTAAGATCATTTAGAAGCTCATAAAATATTTAGACATAAAAGGTATGGATTACTGCAATTTCCTCATTTATTTAGTTTTGTAATTTTACATTAGATGCTAATGAGAGAAGGAAGGAGTGAACATTCTTATTTGATTTTTTCATTACGTACTTTGAAATTGCACCCATAAAGAAAGAAAATGCCCTTTCCTTTAGGTCCAGCATGAAGAATCCTTAAAAGCTGGGCCACCATTTATCCCCCAAAGAAAACACATTCAGTGTTTAATACTGATAGAAAATAAAAATATAGAAATTAACATGTTGATTCTCAAATGCAAACAATACTCTTTCAATACAGCATTTTAAAATATGTTTAAAATGCCTAGCAACACTCTAGATTTTTCCGTTGTGCTAAAATATTCTCAATTTTCAGCTGTTGTTTCAACAAAGGACTAGTAACATAATGCTTACAACATTTTAACTGGGGCCTTCTGCTTCAGGATGCAATAAATTTTCAGACACATGATATTCAACAAAAGAAATAAGTATGCTATGCTATGGGAGTAACTGATTGTATGGGCGGGTTAATCTGTCTATTATAATCACAACATATTTGTTTTCCATTAGAGTTTGTAGATAGAAAATGAATTCTCCCATTCAATACAGTGCAACAGAAATAAAACATATAATATTGTATGGACAGACATATTGAAAAGTCCATATTTGAATTAGACTGCTGTTAAAAATGACATTTGACCCAAAATCTAGAAGTGCTTTTGGCCAAAAACTATGACCTTTGTTTCCTTTTCTGTTTCCCACGAGAATGCTAACTTGCATTTTATTTCCAAACAGCATAGTAGCAATCAGAACAAATTCTGTAAAGCTACACCCAGAAACTTAATTGCATTTTATACCTTCTGTCAGAATTATAAACTGAGTCAAATCCTGAAAAGTATTGAAATCTACCTAGCAATATTTCCTTGCAGCTTCCATTTCACTCAGTATGTCTCAACTTGTATTCCAGAACTTCTTTAACATGCAGTGCGCATTTTTTGAATGCTGGTACAAGCTGTACCTTGCTTTTTATTTGCTTTTTTTTCTACTGGACATTATTTCTTCAGTTACATTTAAAAAAACAACTGAAAATTATAGTATGGACTGTGTTTTTCATGACTTCCTCAAACAGCAGCTATGAAGCACAGTGCCTTTTAATGAATTATCCTATACCCAATATATACATATATATATATATATATATATGTATATATTTTAGAAATTTTAGAAATTTTTCTATTTTACTCTTTTCCCCATTTGTTCTTTAAAGATATTTGTAACAGATTATAACAGGAAAATAGATTTTAAAATTACTGAGTTTTAAAACTTGTATTGACAGTTATTCAGGGTTGTGGGGTTTTTTTCCTACAACTTTTAAAATATAAATAAAAATCCCAGATTTGTGGAAAACCTTTAAAATCTATGAGTGCTGCAATTTGTGTGGCACTGCGTTAGTACCAGGTATAAATCGTAATGATGTATAGCCAAATGAATCTCAGCATTTAAAAAATTTCAAGGAAAAATTGTTTGGTTTGGTTGATAATCAGATTTATAAGCCAATATTTTATAAATGGCTAAGAAGAGACCTCTGAGACAACTACTTTTGGTTGAAACACCAAGTTCTACCAATGCTTACCGGGACAAAGCTGCTTCTGTAACAAAACCATTTCTGCCTCTCAGAAAGCATTGGGCAAGTACAGTTACACAAGAGGGAAGTGAAGGGAAGGTCACAGGGCTATGTGGTACATTTTAAAATGCCAGAAATAAACGCTGATCATCTTGTATTTCTTTTTCAAAAAAGCCTCTAATCAGTTCTAAATTTCTTAGACAGTTTGCTTTCTTGCTGCACCTAGAAATGTGTCATTTGTCTATTAAAAAACATAACAGCTCACCACCCCTCCTCACTGGCTTTCATTGGCCTCTCTTTTTTCCCGTTTAATGTCTCTAACTTCATGCCATGTTCTTTTCCTCTTTCAGCACGGCTGAGCAAGGCTGACAGGCGGATTCCTTTGCTTTTCAGGGTATTAAAGCCACTTTCCCGCTCTGACAGCCTGTTCTACTCTGCCACCTTATAGCTCTGGCTTCACACTTCTCTGGGCAGCCACTGCTTCTTGACAGACCACTGTCACTTCCCATCATCCTCTCTGTATATCCTGTTCTCTCCCCCTCAGCACGCATCCCGACTTTCCAACCAATGCAATTATTTTTTTTGACAAGCCATCCATCAGCTTTAACTTTAAAAGCACTTTCCGCTGATATCCATTGTTAAATCCCTTGCTTTTTATGGAGCTTGCATGAGAGAATATGATATCAGACATTCAAACTACCAAACCATGTAAATTTACTTTGTTCTCAGCTATGTTTCCAATTTCACGTCCAATTTTTCGGTACATTATGCGTAGTTGTTGTGCTTAATATGATGTTGTCAAATCCCATTAAAGTTCACTGCATTGCACGGCTTTAAAAACAGGTTACAATTTGCATTCTATAAAGAAAGGAAGGAGTGCAGTCTGAAGTCAAGCTGAATCTTATTAAAATTATCTGTTCAATTGTTACATTTGTAGATGGAGTAATTTTGAGGCATTAGCTGAGACACATATGAAAATGTCAGTGTGCCAACTAATGACAATGAAAGCAAAAGGAATATATCTGTGAAACTCAATAAAGCTCCTTTGCTGGTGACATAAATTTGATGATAATCCGAGGAAATGAATAAGGGACCATCCAGTTTGAATAGGAATTACCTTTTCTATTAAATCACTTTGCTGTATTTCCACTTGGCCTACATCTTGGTCCTATGCCACAATGAGTCTCTCTCAGTGGACTTAAAAAAAACAATCCCCACAGGACTTATATTCTCTGGAGGAGTATCTTTAGTGTAAGCCTCATAACCAATTTCAGACAAACACACTTAAAAACCAAGGAAAGAATTAGTCTTCCCTCCCCTCTTTTCTGCATATAAGTGCAGATGAAATGATTTGCTAATGTACTATATGCAGACGTGTTCAGTGGCCAACACCACTGCGCTCTGTATGCTGGGTCATAGGCACAAAAGCTTGCATTCTAACATAAAGGAAGAGAAACCTATATAAATAGACACCAGTATAAAGGAAAAGTTCAAAAGTGCTAAAATGCTGGGAACATGAAGTTTCATGAGAAAGTCAAAATTTTTAATGGCATATTTTAATATAGAATCTCACAGTCTTTAAATCCTACCCTTGGCAACTGGTGGCGTGGCTCTTTCTTAGAGCAGGACATGAGACAGTCCGTGATATATAATGCTTCTGCAAGTATCATTCAGTTACCACTGTTTTGTTTTGTGATTCAATACAATTAAAACCTGCTATAAGTATGCAAACACAGTATGTAGCTTAAGTTACATCCCTGAAGTTACTCTTTGACTACAAAAAGAAAGAAATAAACTGGTTTGGCATATCTAAGCTCTCACCCTCAGGTAAAATCTTTTCAGATTCACCCTGCCATTTCTGAAAAAACATGTTAAGAGGTAAAGTTCAGACTTCTGGAACCTATTTAAATCAAAGAGGCAAGGACAAGACTGAAGGAATTGAGCAACAGCTGCTCAGTCAATAGCCCCCAAACAGATGCCTTACAATGAAACATCTAAATGGTCCGCCCAAAAAAGCGAACAAAAGAGACTTGCTCATATATAAGAGGTAATCTGATTAAGAATTACCATGATTTATCTTTTCCAGATCTATTTAAGTTTATTTTGAACATTTTTTCTGTAACTTTGCACAGACGCAGGTGAATGTTATCCTTTGCACCCATCCTCCTAATCATGTTTCTCCAAAAAGGAATTAATCTTGTTTTGAATTTCACACAATTAATTTCCAAATTCTCTGTTAACATTATTAGAGGCCTCCAAAACCTCTGAAACTCTTATCCCTCTATTACCCAGCTACAATCAAATACTACATTATCTGACTGTACTTTCTCAGTCCAACTCACTGTATATTAATGTCATCCATTTTGGATCTGGTTTTCAAGGAGAATATGACCACTGGAAAGCATATAGGGTACTAATTATACACCCACATCACTGAGCTACTCTGCCCAAATCCCTCCACCCTTCTTTCCATTCAGTAAGTTTTCCAAATTTTTTCAAGAACTTGGAGATAAACATATGTATTCAATAAAGGCAATGTGTGTCATTTAACAATAATTTAGTAAAAGTGTAAGTATTTTAACGTACACAGTAGTTATATTAATTCGAAGTAACTAAAACATTCTTATTTTCATGTCATATATAAGAAACTGAAGAATGTAGTTCTAACCCAAGCAACCCAATAAAGATACTATGCCTTCTTTAAACCTCTTTGGTCATCTACAATTTGCACCTCTACATAAACAAATTTTTCTACTTTTTCAGTTCATGTTGAATTATGTACAGCCAGTTCTTTCAAAATTTCACTGTGACAATAGATGTTATATAGAAGAGTACATCTACAATTTAACAAGACAAATAGAAATCTTCTTCCCTTTCAAATTGTGGCGTAAGAAACAGGTACAGATATTAAAACCTCTGTGCATTAGTTCCACTGAGAACCTTATTAAAGCTTGTTCCAGAGAACCTCATTATTCTGAACCATGTTTGTATCTGTACTTCCTGTACTAATTCAAACTTCCCAGGAGACAATTTCAGCACAGCAATCTGTAAACCAGTATAATCCATGTGAATCTGTGAAGTCAATTTTCATGATAAAGGAAGAACAGAGTTTGAGAGTTTGCATGTGCCCTCTGTAGTTAAGGACAGTTTTACCCTATCTTCTCTGCTTTGGTGTTATGTTTTTTGAGCACTATGTCCTTTTTTACCAGAAAATGATGAATGAAAATAACTGTAAAATTTACCAATAAAGGAGAATGAAGAGGATCACTTGTCTTCCATTTTAACCATCTTGCTAGTAAACTGCTTTCTAGTAAACATGTCTCAAAGACATCATCATTAACAAATGAAAAAAACCACAAACCCACAACTGCTTTTCCTCTTTGTATCTATATTACTTTACATTAAGGCAGTCATAGACTTAAGAAAAATAAATATATATATATATATATACACATACACACTACTTTTTACAGAGTCATTAGTTAACAGTTCTGTAACAACATAAATCTCAGTAGTACCTCCTTTAAATCCATCTCTTACACACACAGGTAAAGAATCCTGTTCAGGTATTAAACACACTTGTTAGCACTGTTTAGAACATTTTGCTATTTCCTCTGACTACCACAAAAAAACATTATGGTCTTCCAATGCTTGAAAGCAAACTAGTATTGATGTTATCCCCTTCATCTGAAGGGTGGGGGGATTTTTGTTGGGTTTGCGGGTGGGGTGGATAGTAGGGGCAGGAGCTGTTTCTCATGAGTTCATGAAGATATGCTCATTGGTCCAAAGCAAAACCAAACTTTTCAATAAGCCATATAAGTCATTCTAGAGCATATTAAATGTAAAGTAAAGCAAATGACCAAGGGGAAAAAAAGGAGGTTGACTTACAGGAAAACGTCTCCATTTTTTCCATAAATTGCTTTAAATCTCAGAGTTTGATAAACACTCAACCCTAGAAGTCACCTTCTTTACTTTAGACACAATTCCAATCTTTATAATTAAAACTTTGAGGCTTTACATATCCTTGAAAGACTCAGAAATCAGAGAATCAGAACAGTTCAGTTTGGAAGGCCCAACAACCCAGTTGGTTTAGGGATCGTCTATTCCACACAATCCCCCTGCAACAAGCAGGGTCATCTCAACTAGGTCAGGTCACACACATACCCATCCAAGCTCACTTTGAATGTGCTTTGAATGTGGGGGATGGGGCCCTCAACCACCTCTTGAGAAAACCTGTTCCAGTGTACAACCCTCAGAGTAAAAAGCTCCTCCTATTATCTAATCTAAACCTACCCTCTTTTCAGTTTAAAGCCTTCTTCTACAACATGTGCAAAGTCCCTCTCCCTCTCCTTCTCATATGCCCCTTTTAGGTACTGCAAGATGGTCTAAAAGGTCTCTGCACAGCCTACTCTTCTCCAGCCTGAAGAACACCAGCTCTCTTAGCCTGTCCTCACAGGAGAGCTTCTCCAGTCCTCTGACCTTATTTTCCCAAGAGCAGACATAGCCTATCTCTCCTGAAGGTGAGAAATATTTTACAAATACACTATGGCTGGACTAACCTAATTTTTAACAGCAGTTTAGATTCCAGTCTATCTTAAGAGTTCAGAGATTTCTATAAAGTGAAGCAGACTGAGAACGCATATGGAAATGCGAGCAAAAAGTGAAATGAGCTCCTATCACGGAACAGACATGCATTTGCACTTCACATATAGTGATTTTAACCCATGTTCAGATTAAAGGCAATGAATAGCAGCCATCCCTCAGAATGCTAGAAAGAGCACTGCTCATAAGACTGCACCCTTTTCATCACTGGTGATGCTCTAAAGGCAGAGGAAACAACAAACTGGAATTACAAAGACTGATGTCCTTTTAATTCCTGCCACTTACTCTGCAGATTAAATTCACTCATGGAGCAGAAAGATGGTGACAATGAAAACTTTACTTTCAACATGCTGATAAAGAATGACACCTTCTTACTACCAGAACTTGCCCAAATTTCACAATAGCCTATAACTATGGGCTCTAAAGTAGTGCTCTAAACAATACTTCTCCCTCCATTAAAAAAAAAAATAAAAAATCTACTTTTCTGCTCATACAGAAGCCATGCCTGACTTCAAACACCTTACATTTTCAAGAGCACTGAATTAACTGATCAAGCGCAAACAAGACCTCCAGTTATCCCAACATTCTCACTGGAACTTGCCACAGTTTTCTAAATATCTTACTTGGAAGTGATTGAATGACAACATGTTTGTTTCCTCTGTTAACTTTTCCTAGCTTCCAGGTAAAACACGTGTAGGAAAAGGAGCAGAAATGGGAATGCATGCATACAGTAGTCTGATAAAATATCACATTTTTATAAAATATATTTATTAATAAAAGCAAAAAAGCCGAGATGTTGGTATTCTGCTGGTATTCTTTCATTTTCTGATATGCATTGTTTGTAGAACACTAAAATAAACATTAGTGCCATTTCAAAATGCAAAGAATACTCAGCATCCCAAAGGCTGATACCTCAAAGAACATTATTACAGGATTAGGAAAACTCCATGGATCTCATTCATGAATGAACACAGACTAAAGGAAGATTCTGTATAAATGTTGCTACCCCCACTGAATGGGAACATTTTCGGATAGCAAATACACAGAAGCAGCACTATCACTCATGAATCAAGCACTTAATGCTAGTTTGGTTTTGCACCATTTATTTGATCTCCCTTAACTTTTTTTCGTATTTTATTCATTTTTATTTTTTACCAAAAGGTGCAACTTCAGCTTATTACATATGATTACTCAACTATCAACATGACAGTAGATTAAGCCTTAGATATATTTTCAACAATTTTACTTACTATAGAAACTATATGTTTATTGTATCTTTTTAAAACCATTCATACACTAGGACATACACCCAAATAGGACTAAATAATAATTTAGGATTCTGTTTCTCATCATCAAAAGGGTAAAATGTCTTTTTCCCCACCTCCAAACAGTGCATTTTCCCTTCCTCATTTATCCTATTTTCTAACTGTTAAAAAGAAATACCAGCTTCTTCAGAGCTAGCAGTTTTGCTTAACTCACTTAAGAATAAAGATTCAAAGCACTGAGCCTCTGCCCTTATCACCATCAATTCTAGTCCCACCTGAAATTTAAAATACTAAAGTGATTGTGGTGAATTTCTGGGTGTCAGTCTTTCTGGCTGAATGCTTGTCTTCTTGATGGAGAATGGCAGTTGTCCCTGAGGAGAAGGGTAATAGTAGGATTTTGTCTTTTCCTTTAAGTCAGACTAACCACATAGTGCTGCTGAGTCAGCCATACCTGCAAGCAGAAGGCAATCATAACCTTCTTGATCAAGTCTACCTTTCCCAGGAGCGCAGCTGGACACAAAATAACAGCTAATGTCACTGAAGTGATGTTCTGGGTTGAATACATTAGGAGACCAGCCCGATATTTTTTTTAACAGCAGAACATTACAGTTTAAGATGAAAGAGCTAGAAAGGCAACCACACTAGAAAAATAAACCAAAACAACCAATCAACCTAATGCAAGTGTACTTAAAATGTACTGCAATATTCTACCTCAAGTTACAGAGAAGCTGTTGATAAATAAATTATCTTAATAGAGGTCTGCCATTTTTAATACCAAGCAATAGAGAATGCATGATCCTGCGTGGAGTAAGGGACTTCTTGCATTGTATATGTGCAGGTACACATTATATATATTAAAAAATATATCAGCCTATGCTTTTTAAATATATGGTTCACTTGATTGATCGTTATTTCTACACTGGCTGTAAACTTTGCACTAAGCAGCTATACCCATCTGGAGGCCAAGCCTCTGAAATACATTGCACAAGGGCATGCTGGCTGTTGTTAGGTTTATCCAACTGTCTTAGCAACTACAGCCAGAATACAAAGACCTTCTCCAAGAGGCAACTTTACATAAGGTCAGTAAGTCCCCTGACAAAAATTTCATATAGTGCTCAATCTTAGACATACAGCCAAATCTGTGTTCTCTTCATAATCCTTAGGCAAAAAAAAAAAAAAAAAAAGTTAATGACAATCACAGGCAACATATTAAACGGTAGTATTTTCAGCACAGCTGGGATTCCATTCTATAAATAATTTTTAAACTATTACCCAACACTGTACTGCGATAATGAGCTGACAAAGTCTTGCTCAATAAGCAGTTACCAGCATGGTTTTGCTACTAGGGATGAAAGATTTTCTTTCTGAAAATCTTTTTCTTTTCTAAATGCCTACAGTGACTTTTCAGGTGCTTCTATAAACACATCACTGTCACTTACAATCAGTGGATCCTTCCTTTTGTTGAAAGTTAAAATTAATAAAATCTTGAGAATCAAAATAGCAACAATTACCATAATCAGCCTCTTCCATACTTTATAACAGTACTAT
Organism: Onychostruthus taczanowskii; assembly: GCF_017590055.1. Lineage (NCBI taxonomy): Eukaryota > Metazoa > Chordata > Aves > Passeriformes > Passeridae > Onychostruthus > Onychostruthus taczanowskii. The sequence goes on from NW_024499462.1 coordinate 10,873,057, forward strand.
TATTCAGCACAAATGGGCTTATTCAACAAAAGGAGAAGCTTTCAAAAATTATACCAGAATACTTGGTAAAATATTGGGCACTACTTGATTGGGAAATTCTATTTTTTCTAGTCAAAATGCTGTAAAAGAAATTTTAAGTGCAACTCTTCAACAAATAACTAGGTAAAAAATGGCAGGCTCATTCAACAGGTCTTCTAGCAATGCTTCCTTGCAATTCTTTTTTCTTGATTCCTCATGGGCCTTTTTAATCTGAGAAATACTAAATTAAAGGGTGGACAAAAAAAGCATTAAACAAATATAAACAATTTCCTTCTTCCTTATCAAGAGTATGAGATTTAGAGGATCCATGTCCAACACTTCATAACAAGCAGGACTCTAGAATCATGTTTCATAGCAAAATAATGAAAGAAAAATATTTAGCATTTTAACCAGATTCCTGTATTATATACATTTTATTTTAAATATTCCCTTCTATACTGAACAGGAGGAAACCCACAAAGTGTCCGCCTAAAAACCAATCACCCTCAAACAGTTGCTTGCATTTAAATTTGCCCTCACAGTCTGAACATTAGAACCATATTCCATGAATGCTTTTAGCCAATTGAAGCCTTGAAACAATGTCCAAAAAACAGTCAAAAGAGCTCAGGACAATTACAGAAAACAAATTACTTGTGTTTTCAAAGCAGATGTTTGATACCTAGAAAGTGAAACAACAAACCATGAAGCCAGGCACTTTGCAGGGTCAGAAAAGGAACGTTAAGATGTTTCTATTGTGTCTGCCAATTTTTTATTGCCTCTAAAATTTTTTGAAAGTATTTTAAAAACTTGATTTGCAAATCTGTTCTATCACATCTGCTTCCCATATTAAGCTCTTCTTCCAAGCCTACAGTAGCTACTATTGTATTGCCTCCAGAAACAAAATCTGGCTCCCTAACCTAAGAGCTGCCCCTCCAAGAGAATTAACAATGACCTAGTCAAAAAGTCTTTACTAGCACCACACTGCTATGCAAGAAGGATAACATACAGGTATAAGAGTAACCTCCATGATAACCAAGCTCAGATAAGTGAAACTCTTCCAGCTGACAATGCAATAGCCACTGTGTAGTGCCTTGGTTCAAGCAAAGGCAATCAACAGGTAAACTTCCTTTTGATTTAATACTGTAATCTCCCCTTTTAGAGGAGTTTTAAACGGTATTCAGCGTTAGCACTTCTCCAAAAATGTTTAGAGGATGTAGGTGGGTGGGACAACAATCTATTGATTTTGGCTGCTACTCCCTCCTTGAAAGCAATACTGGTTTATCATTATTGGATGGCACCTCAGCACACAGAAAAATGAAGAGCACATCACAAGAGCGAGTTCTGAAAAGCAAAATTAAGACAAAATGTTGCTCTCAGTCCAACACTCTGATTCTGAGTCTTAACATACTTTTCACTTGGGTGAAACACATATCTAACATGTACACCAGTCCAGCACCTCTGCTGTCCCAAAAGTCCATGAGTTTACTCCAGCAAATAAAACTGAGGAACTCTAGAAAGAAGACTTCTTCAGATCCAAGAAACAGAATCTCAACAGGTCCATGACACTGCTCACTGCTAATAGCAAGGACAGAAACTAAACAGTACTCCAAGACAAAGATACCTGTATATTCCTGTAGCAAACCAAGAGAAACTCCTTTTGAGTGCCATAGCCCTCAGTACATTTGTTGCATTATTTTTTTAGTAGAAACAAAAGAATTAGATTTTGTGCCATCAATCCTTCAAAGCTGTACTTGTCTTTTCATTAAACAGCAAATGCATTTACCTCAAATATTTTCAGATAAAAATCTCTAGTGATCCTGAAATGTTAAGCTGCTCAATCCCCCATAGCCTTGACAATTCTGCAAAATTACTTAATGCAAAGGCTAGAGGCCTCCAGAGCAGAGCTAATTCCTCCCAAAGGATAACTCCCCTTCCCAGCTGGATACAGTTCTCTCTGGGAACTACTTCATGACATCCATCTCTAAAATTATTCAGGTCAGTTCCACTTAGAAGAGAGTGTTAAGAACACCTGAAGAGCACAGACCTAACACCCCAGAAGGCTACACACATTGCTTTTTTGTGCATTAATGTCTCACAACTTTTCCAATGTTCCCTTCCACGTTCCAGAGATGTGAAAGCAGCTCAGCATTTCATATGCAGATTGTATTACATGCATCTGAAATGGTTTTTTTTCCTCCCCCGTCCCACATTAAACTCTATTTGTTCTGGTTGTGTGGGAGAGGCCAGTTCTAGTTGTAGTTACACTCTAACATTACTGTAAAGCAATATCGTGCTGCCATGCAATAGCTCTTTAATGTCAACCATAACCTTCATAAATGGGTTTGTAACGAGAAACCCTTGTTTGTCATTCAGTAGGTATGATTGATGCTATGTGAGTGAAGTGTAGCCACAGTGACCATCTCAATAACATGAACAGCTGCCAAATATTCATTTAGCAGAATGAGTTTAAAAAACTTTGAGCAGATTGCTTTCACAAGGCTGCTTTCAACAAAAGGAAACATAATTAACGAGCTAATATCAGCATGTGTCTGGCTAAGCTAATGAATATCAAATTACACAGAATCCTGTATAAATCATCATTATCCTGAATTTTAATTGAACTTGCAATTAAACATGACAAATTTTATATACACTAAACCTTTAATTTATACTTTCAAATAAGAAATAATTTATCATTTTTAGTATTTCATAGTTAATTTCCCAATATGTACACTTCTAATTAACAAGGACAGACAGGCCTTAAAAAAAAGAAAAGGAAAGAAAAACACACCAAAACCTTCTGAATAGCTCCACTGGTTACATCAACTTTCAACAGATTAAAATCAGAGGCCAGAAACTTAGAATAGTGCAGCAAACCACTGCTTCTGCAAATCATATTTAATTTTGAACTCATTCTTTGAATATCATGTGCAGCTAGAAGAGAACTGAGCTCCAGCAATGTCTAAGGGGCAATTTGAAATCTGGGTTAGGTTTCTGCAAAAGAAGCAACATTTTTGAAACAAATTCTTAGTAATAACTTCATAATGCTCCATTAATACAGTTTCTTAATCTTATTGTCACTACGGATTAGAGCTGTCACCATACAAAAGAGTGCTTCTTCACAAAATATCTTATTCATTATCTAGTTTAATCTTAATTATAGTCCCTCATTTATGATCATTCCCTTTTGCTTATTTCCAGTATCATCTGAGAACACGAAGAGAAGGATTCCTTTCCCCATCTCCTAATACTCATATGCTCCAGTTACTTTTTATGTTTCATCAAAATATTACAGTTTATATCCATTTCTATATAGAAACACTTGACTCACTGAAAGAAAATAAATGGGTCTTACAGCTGTGAATGTGAGGTTTAGAGACAGAAGCAGCTGCATTGCTGTAAGCAGCCACGAAGTCCAGTTAACACAGCTGGAAGAGTAGGAGGACAAAAATACCATGACAGCCATGCCAGCAAAATCTGTGGTATAGAGATGGTCAGGATGGCATTAACATGCATTTGTTCAAGGAGTTTCAACAACAGTAGATGAAAATGCTCCTTGTTCTGGTATATCTTGCTCTCCCCTTGGAGTCTGCCAGCAGAATTACGCTAGCACAATTGGCAAGACAGTCCCTAACACAGGCAAGCCCCCAGCTAGGAAAGGCTACGCAGAGCTAAATGGCACATGGAAAATGTGGTCGAACCCCAAGTGCAGCTAACGTGTATATGGCTGAAGACTCAAACACTTTGACAAAAGGCTCATCGAAAGCTCAAGATAGGGCATACAACAGATTAAAGAAAGTATTCTCAAATACTCGAGGTTTTTAAAACTTGTTTTCATTCAGGCCCCTAATACTATACATCCTTCAAAAGCAGATTAATCTTTCCAAGTCCTTATTACAAAGAAGAGTCTCCATCATGCAGTTTGCTGAACCTTCAAGATAATGCATATTGTGAAGTTCCATTGCTCGCTGACCATAACAATGAAACAAGTGGGGAAATTAAAGGATAAAACTAAGAGAAACTGAAAGCTTCTCCCACTAGGAAACAGCTTAAGGAATTCTATTAATTCCCACAAAAAATTAGGTCAACAGCTTTCATATTTACAGCACTCAGCATTTAAAGAGTGAAATTTCTGATTTAATGAGCAGTAGAATTAGGGATACAGCAGGCAATTTCTGCTACTACTGTTAATTATAGTAAACATGTTTGGGTCCTTCTTGCAGTCCTTGCTTTTCCTCAAGCCACCTACATACTTCTATGATTTTATTTTTATCCACTGTTCTGCCTGCTCTCCAAGTATTTAGTACCTGGCTATGTTCATAATTATTTGAACACACTTAAGAACACATCTGCCCATGCTGACTAAATGAGATCTGGATATCTTAGAAGAAGCTCAAATGTTTTCAGATCACTTGAAGGAAAGCCTCTGTCATGTAGCTCAGCAGGACTTCATTCCTATACATCCTTTTTCCCAAAATTCTTTGAGAAATGCAAAGCAAAACAAACCCAGAAGAAATAGTAGGGACTGAGTGTGTGATTTCCAGAATTATTTCTCCACCTTATTGGTACAGTTCCACAAGTTACTTAATCCCTTACAGAAATCAGAGGCAAAAGGCAATTAATCAGCAGAGTAGTGTCCATCTCCAGTTAGAGATTCCTAAATACTGAGATACAGTTGTGATTCTGCCACTGCCTAACTATATGATCTTCAATAACTACTCTGCTTCTGTCTCCCCATTTATTCCCTCAGAAAGAACTATATTGATGCTTAACTCACCCAGTAATCTTTTTTTTCCTCCACTAATAAATCCTTCTAGAGATTATTTGCACATTTTTTGCTCCCATACTCCCTGTTCAAAGCACATGCAGAGCCCTCACCTTTCTGACACCATTCTTTCTGCAAACACACATTCTAGTCAGCAAAAATAACATTGCCTACCCATCACTGAGAACAAATAAATGAATTAACTCAGACATAATTCTCCTCTAGGTTTTCCTAGTGCATTTTGCATTGTCTGTCTACTTAGATTACAAGCCCCTCAGAGCAAGGACACATTGTCTTGTTTGACTTGTACAGCTCTGAGCACACGGTTTGCACATAAATAACATTAACACCAATGATAATACTGGTTTGACCAGTCTCAATACACATGAAAATGAGACAGCAAGTGCTTCTATTTTTCTTTTTCACATAAGGAAATGCCATATTTCTTCTCATTTTTCAGGGACTTACAAACCTAATAGAACTGCACGTACCAAGGCTCTGAATGTTTAATGTTTTTGCTGAAAAGCACTATGCATTCATGCAGGAGAAGCAGCAGGACAAATATTTTCACACATTTTCAGATAGCTGAGTGAAACTGGCTCCACCAGAATTTACAGTTGAAGACTACCAGAATTTACAACTTGTGAAATTGTGGCTGTCTGTATTTTCTCATTACAGTGTGCTCGCTAGAGATAGAGAAAGTGGGGGTTTTTTCCCTTTTTTTTTCTTTTTTTTTTGCCATCTACTGTCGCACTACTTCCTAGTTAAACCTTGTCTCAAGTTATCAACACTCTCTGGAGAGATAAGCTTCTTCTCACTTACAACCTGTCACTAATAATCGAACTTTCAAGACTCCATCTCGAAAAGAGACTACCGGAGGCACACAGGTCACAGGAATTAACTGCCACCAGTCCTTGCAGAAAACTGAGCTCATCAATCTATAGCTTCTCGTCATAATTAGAATAACGGCTTCAAAAATTTGGGCTGATGTTGACTCGGTCTTATGCCACAAAGACCACTGATTAAAATCTTGGTGTGAAACTTAATGATAAGTGCTGGTGGCGTTGTCGTGGAGACAGGGACAAACAATTCCCTTGCCGTGACATTTTCAATGTCCTGCAGAAGAAAAACTGTCCTCTTTAGTGTGGCACTGTATGAAGCTTATTTATGGCTACAGGGCTTGCTGGATTGATGACTGTCGTAACACACTGTCAAATCCTTTACTGACACATTCATTTTTTGAGCCCCTGGTGTGGCAGAAATAAAACACAACAAAAATGTGAAAGTATTATTTATCAGTTTCTGTTTGAGTAAGTAGTGGATGAAATAAATTTGGTATATGTTTGTACCCAGATGTGCACGCAACTCCCTACATTTATTAAATGCACAAGAAACAAAAAGTATTCAATGTAGTTCAAGATTCTCTTGTAGTTTTTGACTGCATTTTTGCAATGGATTTTGACAGATAAAACCCAAAAGGGCTAGTGTAGTTAAAGCTTTAAGAATGCAGCTTTGATTGCACTGTGTCCACAGCAAAATACACTATATTGCACACTTGGCATTAAAATTTAAGAACTTGCATGACAAGTGTGATGTTTGTTTTGATACTGCATTTCAAAAAGTCAGCCTGAGGTTGCCATGGGTCTACTGAGAGTGGCATGCTCTAACATTACTATCTGCAGCATTATTTTTATCACTTGGAAATTAGAAGGTGCTCTTTCTGTCTCTTCCAGATAAAATTTGTTTCCTTCACTTTAAATATAGTGAACATTATCGGTTAGCTTTAAGGGTCTTGTTAACTTCCTGAAGCTTTTACAGTGCACTAATTAACAATTACAAGAATATCACTCTGGACTACAACAAGTAAATTTACAGTCAGATTACCCTCAGAGAGAGCTCAAAATCTATGTCTGAAACCTCTGCACTGAACATCCTCAAAAGTTTCTGTACGTGTATTTTTCATACTGATCACATTTTCAGGAATCTTGCCTGCTTTAGCTTCCAGGTTCAAAATTATTAAAAGAGGAATCCTCTGCTTCAAAACTCAGAAGCACCTTTGCCTGTCTATGGAGGGAAAAGTAAAAGTCCAAGATTTACTCACTCCCCGTATGACACAAAGAAAATAAACCCAATGTCATTTTCTCTCCCTTTGTCCAGTGCACTCTTCTTTAAAAATATTTTAAAATATTTATTGAGTCTTTTCTAAGACGGATTAAAAAAATCCTGGGGAAGGAGGTGTCAAATTAGCATACTGTTCTTTCACAATATCTAAGTACAAAGTGAGTGAGCACTTTGCTCTCTGTACTCAATCATTGCAATTCCATCAATATTACCTACAGATATAGCAAAACACACTGAGAAAGTTCTACACATAAAAGGAAATCAAAATTTGGGGACTTTGAAAACAATGTGACAGCTATATGGCAGTTCTTTAATCCTCAGGAGCTGATTTACCCACTCAGCCTCAGTTCCACAGCATTCCCACCACACAACATGACTTTAACATACATACATGCATATATATATATATATATATATCTCAGCCATGGAAATGCTCTTAGGATGTTTACCAGTGTCTTCTAATCTGGACAGAGGTAAATCATTTCTTCTCTCAACACTGGGTGTTTGTCAATCATAATAATTGTTATTTATAGCCTTTGAATATTCTCTACTTGTATTGTTTTGGATTGCAGCTTTAGATTTTGCGTTTTTAAAAGGTAAAGGATCTAAACAAAGAGGTACATCTCTAATCTAGTACTTGATAACTACTAGAATACACTATCAATGCTCCAAGTCCCATCAGTAATTTAAGTATGTAAATAAAATGTGCAAGTTTCTCAAGAGATTTAGGGATTTCTAACAAAGTGCTATAATTTACTTCACAAAACATTATGAAATAATTTTAGTCAACAAAATTAGGAATTGATCCTCCAGAGCTATCAAAACCAAAAGGGAAAATAAAGAGAGAGTCCTATTTTAATAAAACTAAATCCTTCAGATTTCTTAGGAAACTGTGCAAAGCTTCAGCTAATGCTAAACTGTATTAACACACAAGGTGGTTCAAAATTATTCGAATTTCTCAGCTGCAGTATTCAACCCTTCAAGTCAATACACAGCAAAATAAATCTGCCCCTCAACAGCATCAAGTTCCAAACATTTATATCTAATTGATGTAACAGAAATTGTCATCAATTATTCCTTTTTCCACTCTGTAAAATATACACAGATATTTCAGATTAATGTATGTAGTAAGTGCTGCAGAGTTTCTTGTAAAGATTTGTGACAAAATGTCAGTCTTTAATTTCCTTTGCTTTGCTGGCTTGCAAAAACTTACAATGCGAAAGCGTTTCTTAAAGAGGGGGAATTAAACTGGTCTAAAATGGTTATAAAATACAGGTTATGCCCTTCTTATGCCAGATGAAAAAGCTGAGTGTACCACATGGTAACTCTGGGTGACTAAAAAGACTGTCAAATATGTTAAAAAAAAAAAAAAAAAAAAAAAAAACCTCTAGCAGTCAGTTCTAATTTTTTCATGGCCATCAGCTTTTCTTGTCCTATTAGTTACCATAACAGCAACACAGTGTTGAGCAAAATACCAGAAGCTTTCATTAGAACCATTAACATAATTTGATAACTGATGGTATTTGATTTCTGACTTTTGAACTTTGAGCTAAAGCTTGGTGTAAGATATAATCTCACTGATTGGATGTGTTTTAAAATACAATCACTTCAAGTTATATTTCTTTGTTAAATGTAATTAATGTTCACATTTGTCACAAATTATATTACTTAAGAAAGAGGCAATAAGATGAAAGATGTCACAATGTTAAACCCATGTCGTCTTCCCCCAAATGATTAAGCCCTAATTTAAGGATTGCTCAAAATAAACTGGAGCCATGCACGCAGTAATGGATATATACAAATAAGAACTTTTCAATAAAGCATTGATGGTTTTGCTTAACTTCTAAACAAATTAAAAGTTTAGTACTAAATCCATGTCAGATGCTTTAGAGCCATGATCAGGATGTTCTACTTAGAATAGAGTATTTAGTTGTACACTGTTTTCCTGACCTTTAAATACCATGAAAGTAGTAAGGAGAGCTTTTCCAGCTCCTGTCTCTGCTGGTGTGAGTAGAGATATACAGACTGAGAGAAGCTTGCCCTCTGCCCACTGTTCTTCCAGTCCAACTTTCTCTGCCCCCTCAGCATTTGGCCTCATCGGTGTTAGAGCCTGAGCTCACTAGCCTTGCCTCCCGGGAGGGCTCCTCAGCTGCAGTCTGCTGCCTGCCCTGTGCTCCCACAGCAGGTAGGATGACAAGGGCAGGCAGTTTTCTCTCCTAACCAGGCTCGTGAAGCTCACGCTTCTGTGCAGATCACTGTGTGGATGTGTCCAGGTCAATTACTGCAAGCCATATGCCTCTCTAGTATGGCAAGCAAAAGATAAATAATACAAGCTTTTAAAAGCTTTTTGCATGGGCAAATGAGTGAGTAAGGTAGCAGGGGGAGGGACGTTTCTATTTAACTTGGCCAGGTTAAGGACCTGAAACAGAATTTAATGTTTAAAATGTCCTATGTGCATACAGCAAACCAACTGTCCTGAAACAATAATTGCATATAAAGCATCATCTATGTTATATCAATGACCCTCTTTGCTAGGCACTGTATACAATCACACAGATGCTTTGAATGAACATTTATGGGATCTTTATTAGTAATATAAATCCTACATCACCACAGCTGCATTAAAAAATGCAAAGGAACACATGCTATCATCTTACAAAGATTACAGTTGGGTTCACTGGGGACCATAAAAACAAGCGTTCATATTCAGACCCTTTGGCAAAACTGTAAATGCCAAAAATATTCAAAATTTTAAAAACTTTATAACATAACTGATCAAAAATGCTTTGGAGAAAGGGAAAGGGTGCAAAAGAGTCAAGATGATGTGGCTTTTTTATTTAGTCAGAAATCACATTTTCAGCTAGCCTTGAAAAATAATTTTGTGATATCAATGCATCATTAGCATGCATTAGGCCTTAAACAGTGAGAAGGGCTTATAAAATTTTTAAGTAATTTTATACATAATATTCTTCTAAACAAATGTGATTCAATAGGAATAGAAAGTAGTGAAGTCAATGCAAGAATGCTTAATTTTTAGAGATTGGTGTTTTTCTAATTTCCAAGATTAATCTAATGAAAATTACTAAATATTCTCACATTCAAAAACATTTAAACAAAAGCAAAGAGGCAAGAGAAATTCCATACCTCACCCACCTGTCTGGAGGTAACATTAAACCAACCTATTCCAGATTTCTTAGAGTGGAATTTAGGGCTTGTGTGTTTCAACAGGAATATTCTCGATTAGAAACTTTTACTTCTTAATCCTCTCTGAAAACACCTGATATAAAGGCAGGGCTCTTATTTCCCCTAGATTTGAAATGCCTGCCATGACTTTAAGTGGCAGTCAGGCAAAGGACAGAGATCTAAGTTTTGGAGTCCACTGCAGTAAAATCTCTCTCAGCAGTGTGTGATCAGAGAAAAAAAATGCTCAATAAATATTTTTAAATTAAAAAAGGATTCCAACAGACAGAGCTGAAGGCCAGCCGTTGAAACATACTGCCTGTTGGTATTACGTCCTGTGAAGTGAGCAGTGACACAACTGCATGGCTGTTCTTTGTCACCACAATTGTTGCCACAGTGTCTCCTCTGCAGCTGATGTAATCATGTATGCCAGTATTAAAAAATAATTACTCTTCCATGCATAAAACACATGCACTGCAAAGATAAAATATAGTTTGGATCCCACTTCATACATATATTTTGCTTTAAAGTTTTTGTCATCTTCCTGGAACCTCTCTAAATTTCAATGTAGTATTAATCATTATAAGAATTGCCTTACATTTACTGCAATACCGATTTGCTATGGGATGAAGACATTTCCATTTTTCTAATGCAAAACTTTAATTTCTAGAATTTATAAGACACAACTGTCACAGAACTCAAACTTTGCAACAAGCATTGCTTTGTCTCTAATTTTTTTCCTCATAAAAACAACTGAGGGAGAGAGGAAAGAAGCACTGAAACTCTAGTGATGTCATGGATGATTGCAGAAGGAAATACATAATGCAAAGCCAAACTATTTATCAGAAAGCACAACCCATGCCATAATGTCCTTGTCTGTGACTCAGAAACAAACAATAAGAGGAATACTTGGGTATTAAGAAACCTTAATAACTGGGTATTAAGAAAATACACACTCTTAGAACATATACAACATATATACTGATATAGTTTAATAGGGAAAGTTACAGCTGTGCAAAGGAAAGCAAGTAATGAATTCCTTGCTTCCCATGGGCAGAGAGGTGTTCAGCCATCCCCAGGCGTAACAGTGGCTTGGGAGGACAAACACTGTAACTCCAAATATCCACCCTTCCTCCTTCCCGCCACTTTCTATGCAGAGCATGATGTCACATGGTCTGGAATATCTCTTTGGTCTCTTTGGGTCACCTGTCCTGGCTGTGTCTCCTCCCAGCCTCCCATTCACCCGCAGTGTCATCACCAGCGTGGCAGTACAAAATGCAGAAAGGCCTTGGCTCTGTGCAAGCCCTGCTCAGCAACAACAAAAACATCTCTGTATTATCAGCTCTGTGTTCAGCAAAATTCAGCAAATTCAAAGATCAACAAATTCAAAACACAGCCCCAGACCAGCCACTATGAAGAAAACTAATTCCATTCCAGCTGAAACCTGCACCTTCATACATCCATGCGCTCCAAGACAAGCAGTGGGCACACCAAGCAATTACAAACAAAGAGGAAAGTATCCTGGCTAGACATAGGTTTTAAATACTGCAAACCTGATATTGCATAGAAGTGACTTCAGTTATTCACAAAATACCTTATATACCCTTACAGGCAACATCATCCAAAAAGACACAAGAACACTGCTTATAGAAGCAAAAAACACCTCCAAGCTAAAAAGCGTACACACAGTTTGTTCTAATATATCAGTTGGGAAGATATGCAAAAAGAGAAATGTATTACTCTAATGCCTAAATGCTAAACTGTGAAAAAAAACCAAACAGGATATACTCTGTTCCTAAGTGTTAGAAGGCGTCATCATTATTCTACCATACCAAAGAAATAGAGGCTATTAAATGTAATGCATAAAATAACATTTAGCAAGAAAATCAGGATAATTACTTCACAAAAAGGACATTCAGTCAAGTTCTAAACCATTGCTCTGAATTGAGAATTACTTATGTCTAAGTTAAATCAAGTAAAACATCCTTAGCAGTCCCTTAAAGAACACTTGAAAATAACAGGAGGAACTACCTAATTCATCATGCTCTTTTTTTTTTCTTTTCTTCCTGTTCAAAAGGAGAATTGCAGGAGGATTTGACATTAACTTTCTTGTTTGCAAATTCAGCCTGTTTATAGCAGGAACGTAGATATAGATAGTTTGGTTCCATACAAGCTGAAATAAGCATTCAGGTTAGTTGTGCGTAAATCTAATTAGAAACCAGTACAACTAAGGGTCAGGAACACACTGCTGGGAACTGTATAACCACCAACACAGAAAAACAAGGGCCATTAAAACATTTTGAGTCCAAACGGTTACAGTAAGGAAAACCTACCAGTGAGATGTGTCCAACTATCATACTTAGAGGAAGGAATAACTGTCACTTGACATACAAAAAATGCTACAACAAAAAGAATCAAGTAGCATTCACAAAAGGGTAGTAAAGCACTTTCAAGAAGAAGTACAGACATATCCTGTCCTATTTGCCTGCTACACCACAAAGCTGGAAGCACATCTTTAAATGCTGCTTATTAGAAGCATGCTGAATCATTTCCCACCACTAACAATGTATTTCTTCATCATGAGCGGCAGAAATTATTTTGGAAAGTAAGAAGCAAGTCTGATAGGTGTTCCTTACACAATCCTCTAAGTAGAGCCACAACCTGACATGAAGACTCTAGATGGGTACAATTTCCTACATGCTACAATTTTAAGTGTCCCATTCCAACAAGATGATGGCATCCCCATTGGCCAAGTGGCTAAGAGAAATAAAAGTAAATTGCAATAAAAGATTGTCACAGGATCAATGCCTCATATTTTAAAACTGAGCATTTTGGCTCTGCTTCAGCATTCATCAGCCAAAACCTATTATCCTATGACAATATTCCATTTCACTGATATCTATTCATTATAAAATATATATATTTACAGTATTTGGAAGGTGATTTTTAATGCTGTGAATGCCCTTTAAAAGGAGACTATTTTAACATTATAGATTCCAAATGACTAGTCAAGATATTCAATTCCCTGTTTAAATCTTTAAATATACTTAGGAATTCCTTATTTCAATGGGTTTTCTAATGCCTGTTCCTTTACTGTTTAAATATATATTATAATGTAAAAAGAAAAAGGTCTTCATTAACTCATTGCACTAGGGGAACTCACCTTTTTACGATATTAGTTTCAGTCATTAATCACAATGCTTTACCAGTAACCAAGGAAAGTGACAATAATATTTATGTAGATCACTATACTTGAACTTTCCAGGTTTTGAAGAAGTCTAAGAGAGTTGGGTATCCCAACATATTAAATTTGGAAATCGTAACTCTGACTGGCATAACAAACACATCGCATTCTACCCATAACCATAATGGGTTCTGAGTCTCAACCTCAGCTGGTTACCTTATAAAAAGGCTTTTTCAAAAAAAATTATCAACAAAAATCTTGTGGTGTTGAGAGACTGATTTTTTTTTTATCCTTAAGATTCAATAGGAAAAATACAGCTTTTTTGTTTGTGCTTGGGACAAAAAAAAAAAAAAAAAAAAATCTTTATTTAAGCAGTATATTTAAGGAGAATTTTAAGAAGTGATAAAAACAGTGAAGTCTAAAAACTGCACAGAGAAAATATCTCATAGCATCTGAGACTGAGCACGATATTATCAGTGTCAGCATACTGATGACCCAGATGGTATTTGTATGTTTGAAGTATGACATCTATACTCCTCTGTCATCCAACACAAGTAATTAACAATAATCAAGTGGGTGTTAATTGGATATAATGGAACAATCTCCAGTCAGCCTGAGCCTACTATTTGCCTCTTACTAGTAATTATGAACACTAAGTACTCACGCTAATCTCCTTCTTCTCACTGAAGCCAAACAGAGGTGCAGTATTTACTCAGCTGATAGCTTGTTTTGTCTGCAATTTAATCTGTTTTAAGCCAAGAAACTCATAATTTGCAGAGCCGTCACCAGCTGCCAGGATCACACAAAAGAATTCAAGGCCCTAGATGACAGCAATTCAGTATATATAATCCAGGAAAAAAAAGAACAATCATTAATTAAACTGACCTGTTACAACCACAGTAGCCACAACACCTGGACATATAAACACTGAAAATTACCCATTTGTGTAACATCTGATAAACTTACAACTCTGGCCCATATTTGTCATCCTGAAAATATGCTGTTAAACACAAAACTTTCAAAGCTGCTGTTCTTTTGCTATGCAAGACTGTGACAGCCCTTTCACTGATACGAAACTGGTCAACAATCTCAGCCACACCACTACAGAATGTGCTTGGCTGTTTGATTACTACAACTGTAACAAATTGAAAGTATCTTATCAAGAGTGATCATTAGAAATGTATTACCAGCCATTAAGCAGATGGTTAGATGCTTTAAAATAGCTTTTACATAGCAGTGAAGTCCAGACTAGTCAGCCTTATTTACAGGTCTATTAAGGGGAAAAAAGTAAGAAAAATAATAAAAATATTGACTTTTTTTCTTTTTTTTTTTGGTGGCCAAAGTCGAAATTTTTCAGTGGTTTTCAAGACCATTATGCAACTGAATTCAGTATAACAGTTAAAACGCTCTTAAATGCTTATTTTTTACCTCTCTTGTAAAAAATAAGTCTTCCATCATCATAAAAATTGGATTGATTTAACACATCAAAACACGTAAAAAGGTAGCACACCACATTAAGAAGATCAATATTGAGGACAACTTTTAGGAATTCTTCCTAGGAAATTGTTTGTATAATTTAATCCATCCCAAACTTTGTTTGATTTAAAAGGAATTGAATTGTTTTATGCTGAGACAGATTTTTCTTATGTTACATGTAGATGTCATCACTATGTCAATAACTAAGACATGCATTGATTTACAGAAACTATATGCCACTTGGAATACAATTACTGATTGATGCAGAAGGCCAGAAACGCAGGCCATTAAGTACCATTATATTATTGATTCCATGTTTAAATTTGGGAAAATCACTCTATAGATGATGAGAATCTTGCAATTTTCCCATGCTATTTCACATCTGCAGTTGGGGCTCCAATTTACACAGTTTAGACAGGAAATAGAATCATATGGAGCTTTTAAATCAAGTACCAGAAAACAAAAAGCAGAGGAAATCTCAGTACACATACAGTACCTTAACACAAATAGTATTCAAATATTCTAGTGGCACCTCCTAATCCTTTACCCAAAAAAAAAAAAAAAGTATGCTATCCAAGAAATACAGGCAAGTTTAGCTATATCAACTAAAATTTTCACAAATAGAATCATACCTTGCAGATATCTTATCTATCCTTCCCCCATAAGGAGTTAGAGTGATCACAGAATCACTGAATGGATCAGGTGGGAAGAGACCACAGTGGATCATCTGGTCCGATTTCTGTGCTTAAGGTCATCCTAGAGAACAATCCTGGTGTTTTGCTTTAAAGTAATTTCTCTCAGAACTTACCCCCAAAACAATTTTATCCAATACCTTTCACACTGTTCCCAAACACTATGTCTCTTTTTTAAGTCCAAAAGGCCCTCTGCAAATTTATTTTATGATTTTAGCCCCACGGATTTGTCATCAACCTTCTGTCATGGCATCCAGAGAACGACCTACTAGAGTCCATCTAGTACATCTGAATTTGTACTGCTCAAAGAGATGTGAGACTTCTGTGGACTGGGCATACTACTTAGAGAAACTGCATTTTCACTCCTGAGCAGCAGAAGCCAAAATTGCTTCCAGGACAAAGGACTCACTCCCAAGGACCAGATAAATATTACAGCTACTCTTTATCACACAGTCTTCAGAAAAAAGAATTAAGGAGTTGCCAGGAGTGCACCAATACTACTAGACTGGAAGTGACCAGCATGATTCAAATCTACATGATTTACCTTTCTGGGCAGAGTGCTAGCTGGTGGGGGCTCTCCTAAGACCACAGTGCACTCTTCATTCCCCCTTTTCTAATCCTGCCAGTGTCCTGAGGAGAGGCTGTGGGGACTAAATCCACAACAGCAATGGAAGAAAGAGACAGTGAGAAAAAAGTGAAAAGCATTCACCTGAGGGGATGGGAAGGGAAAAAACTTGTAGTATTTTGGCAATTTATTACAGTATGATGAGCATTTCTTGATTGTCGGGTTGGTTTCTAAAGAAAGAGCACAGGTGGAGAAATTTCAATTAAATGACAGTTTCATTTAGGATATACCCATCTGCAGCACCTTATTTTGATTAGTTCTAATGTGAACTAGCTTTACAATCATGCACTTTTCAGTTTGCCAGCTGTTTTGTATCCCACTCTGAAGTGCCTCATTCATCTTGTACATGGTAGAGGGTATTCCCATTTGGCACCTACATTAGCATTTGGTACTGCACAACAGGCACTTAAAAAATAGATAATTCAGTCACAGTACTATATCCATTACTGAATGGCTACACCTACAGCCTACCTTTTTTTTATTTTGTTAACAGAGCTATGCTATCAGTGTTTCTTTAATACATTTGCAAACTTCAGCAAGGAAGTATCTGAAGTAAACTCCGTTCTTCTTTCTCTGTACAAATATATACGCTGGACAGATCACAAACACACAGAAATGATTTTAAAATCCCCACCAATAAAGATGAGATAGATACCCTTCTAAATAGCATTTTGAAGTAAGTCAAAGAGGACAGAAAATATTGCCCAATTGTAAAGCTAGTCTTAGTTTAAAATTTAAGACAGAAGTAACTCTCCAAGTGCATCAGCAGCAGGAAAAAAAAAAATCTTAGCTCATCAATTCACTGAACCAAAATGCTTGTTAAAGTCTCAAAGCATCAATATCCATCAGAATATATCTATTAAATATTTTGATGCCATCTATGTCATCCATGATTTAACTTCTGATACAACTGCTTTGACCAATTCAATACTTCACAGTAACTTCAGGGTAAACATGAAATGGGGATTATGAGAAAATACAGTTGGAAAATACAAGGAAAAAAATATGAAATGTTATTTTTTACAAACCAAAAACCCTCATCTCCCAAAAAAAGCCCCACAAAGGTTTTCCATGTGACATGTCTTAGTCACATGCAAAAATTGCTTCTGCAGTCTTGAAACAAATCACCCTTTGGTTGAGAATATAAAACTATTGAGATTAGTTAGAACACCTGGGTATCCCTTAATGTACACTATCATACCATTTAAGTACAAACTTAAATGAACACAGCTTAAATATGGAAATTATCCATATAGATGAATAACTATCCCTTCACCTTGTGAAAACCAAAATCCCAATGTTATTGCTATCCCACTTTAAAGAAACCTGTCAGGGCTCTCAGTAGCACTGTGAAAAGCAACATGAATGGCAGAAATTTTGATTGATGTCACTGCCTGCCTGTCAAGTGAAACAAGCAGGGCCAACCTAATCATGTTAGATTAGCAGATACAGAGATGATTTAATATTTTTGTGTTATAGATACGCATGTAGAGTGTGCATGCACAGAATCACAGGAACATAAATATATCTTTCAAGTAATACTAAGTATCAGAGAAAGTATTATTATCAAACTCTTTTAAAAAAGCCTGGGGGATTGGGGTGGGCATTTTTACTCTTTTACTTCTGCAATTATGTGCAAGTAATGCTCATGGATTTCCAACACTTTGAAGAAGACCTACATATTTTCTGCAGTCCTAATTCATTTGTTTTCTTTTTGTCTTGTTATACTGAACTAAACAATTTTTTAATGAAAAATTTTTTTAGTGAAATTGATTCAGGTCCTTTTCTAGAACACAGGCTAATCTGCAGATTTAAATATACAGTCAAGTAATATTTTGATATGAAGCTCAATAAATTCTAAAAAGCGAGAATATCTGAAGACAACAGACATTGTGTAAGAAGGTCATAGAAAAAAAGTGATCTTATCAGGCAAAGTGTGCAAACCAAAACCATGTCTAGTTCAGACATGAGAGTGGAATATGTCCGCAGCTGTCTGATCATTTATCATTTCACTATTTGCTCATTTGATAACCTGCAGACTGATAAGTAAAGTAAACAATAAGAGGTACCTCCACACTATCAAAAATGATGCAGATAGTCCAAGCCCTCAGATTACTTTAGATAAAGGTACCCTAAGAATAGTTGACAACAAAGATATTTAAGTATCAGCTGTGAAAAATTTAATAAACAGGAAAAAAACCCCAAGCCACAAAGATAATCCCCCTCACAGCACCCCACTAAGACCCACACTAACCTGAGCAGAATAAAAAACCCCAAACTTGTCAAAAGAATCCAGAACTACATTTCAGCTGAAAAGAGGTAAGTGTCTGAATTTAAAAACAGAAAATACAATCCCCCTTGGTCACATGGCTACAGAGTTCACAACAACAAATGCGCAGAAATAATTTAAACTGCATGAAAAACAAATGTTTTCTCCTATAAAGTTATAAACTTTTGTTATCAAGTTATAAACTTTTTTTTAATCTGGGCCCTAACCAATATAAACCTAAATGTCCATTTTTTTATTTACTGCATAAAATGTGTTCCCATAGGACTGAGAAAAAATATAATCTTTGGGATTAAAATAATGTTAAATGAGATCAATTGCAAGAAATACACTTCCTTTTCTTTGTCTCTGTACACAAAACAGAAATACGCCTGATGCCAGATTTTCTTAATTTTGAGCTCGTGCTGGAAAATACTCAAGTATTCTTCTCTTCCACTGAAACAGTCAAATGAACCAATGTCTTTAACAGAGACTTTAACTAAGCCCCAGGTTTTGTGTTTTACCCAAACTTTATCAAACTGAGAACAAGGGAAGAACACAATGTGGAAATGAGGGTTTAGTTCCTTGATGTAGGTTGCATGCCCACCTCAACTAGCATTTCATCTTGAGCCTTGAAACCTGACAGAGGTGGGATCAAAGCAGACCCTGAATAAATTACTACAATGTGTCTTCCACAATTACTTACCACTTGTTGGACAGTAAAGGAATTTGCTCTCATCCTTAAGTGCAATCTAAATAAATATATCTAAATAAATATAATCCTTATCGAGCCATATAGAAGTAGGTATTTACATATAATCCAGGAGAGCTTTGGAAAGGAAGCAAGACATCACAGAAAGCATCTATTGAAACAAATTTGCTCATAGGCATGTAAGCAATACTAGCACATTGAACTTAAAAGCACAGCCCAGACAACACCAACCTGGCCAAACACTGGCTCTTTCAACATGATCTCCTCAAGGCCTTAACCTAAAGCAGGAACTTTCCTATTCGCTCATTCCATGAAGAAACTGCAGGTTCTGCACAACCCCTATTTTTCCAGTCTCAGATGTGAATTTTGCTAGCTTTGGAAATGTTTTAGGAATTACACAGAAATTTATAAAATGTCAGCTTGAAAATTTTAATTGACTTATTAGCAATATCTCTTCTTTGAATGACCTTTTAGTCCTCTTTATAACATATCACCTACTTTTACTACCTTCTGGCTGACAGCTTTTAATATATTCCTTCCTAGTGGATGATATCATCTGTCCTTGGATGGAATTAACTAAAGCACTACACATTTAAAAGCTCACATTAATCCATATCCACAGATTTTTAACAGCTGCTGGGATAAATATTGTGTTTCCATGCATTAGGTTTTATATAACAATGACTAGTAGAAATAAATTGAGATTAAATATACACTGGCAACATCAAAGCCAAGGAGAAAAAACACTCAGCTGATAAATGCAGTGTTTTAGTGGCTGCATATATCAATGACTAAAAATACTTACTATAATTAGCAATAATAATTCAGTTATAGTGCAAACATAAGGTATATTTGTTAGTATGGCATTGCTGTATCTCTCTCTATAATCACATTTTTAAAAAACTTCAATGATGAGAGCATTGGTTCAAGACTCAGGGAATACTCTTTCTGTTTCAAAAAATACAGCAACTATTACCTGTCACACTCCTTTCTCAAATTGTGTATTTAGGTTTGCACCCATAAAAGAGAGGAATAATCAACGGCCTTAAATAAAGCAGGGATGAATACTCCAAGAGGTGCACAGTGAAGGAAGCACTACAACTTATTGCAGGAGGCACCTGAAAAGTAGAACTCCCTGTAAAACTCTGAAATTCACCATTTGTCACAGTGAAAAACATACAATTCAATAGACCTCACTCCCCTTTCCTTTTGTCTATGGAAAGAAAATATTCATCAGTAAATTAATGAGAAACGTCTGCTATGAGCTTGAATATGCCTGTAAGAGAATTCCTGAAAGTGAACAATTACTTTCACCAGGTTTGGTAGCCTCCAGAACTGTTAATTATTAGTCTAGAGTCAGTAATAAAAATAATCAAAGGTATGTCAGGTCTTTGCATATATGTCTGAAAATAACAATATTAATCTTCCTCAACTCATTCCAAAGCACTTCGTAGAAGTTGTTTGGTATTCTTTCCATTCTGTTGCTCTTCCATGCACACATGAGTTTCTTTGACACTCTGAGAAGTCGTGGGGTTTTGGTTTTTGTTTTTTAACTAAAGAACATCAAAACATCAAGCCTCCACCCTTTAACAAGGACCCCATTACTCTTTGTAGGGCTTGCTTTCAGGCAAAATATTCCACATGAATTACTGGAATCTCACTACTCTAAAATGTACAGAAAGAATATATATTCCTTAAAACTTAACTCACAGAGGAATTTTCAGATAAGATTTTAAGTTCTACCTTTTTTAACACATAATTGCTAACTACAGCATCAGAAAGTAGTAAAATAAAACTGGAAGAAATGGATTGATATCCCAATTACAGCTTCTAATTTAGAGTACAGCTAACTTGGCTGAAAATACAGTAAGTTTTGTAACAACTGAATGAACTTCTTTAGCTATGCTGAATATTTTGAAGGCAATTTTATACATCTATGTTATTCAATGTGGTTAATTTTGGTTTATGTTTCAGTTTACATCTTTCATGCAACATTTGAGCACCCAGGGTTGAAAGTTCCTAAGGCACAGTTCTAGGACAGTAAGTGATACTGTCCTTTTGTAGGGATACAAGTATTGAAGAGGCACACAATTACAGCATTTAAGTCTGATTCCAGAACAAGAGATCAAGCCCAGGTCATGTGCTGATGATCAGATTCACTCCCCTTTAATCTTTTTACCCATTCAACATATTATATGGGAATAGGACTAACCCACATAAGTACCCACACAGAAAAAAAGCCAGCATTTTGTATACTCCAGCATGGTATTAGAGCTGTAAGTGATGTAATTGTGCTGACACCTACCAATCCTACATCAAATATCCTAAGCCTCATGCAACAGACTACAACCAACCTTCAGCTCTCTTTCTGAAGAGAGACAAAAGCAAAAAAGGAATTCACTGTCTTTGACAGCTTCTCATCAAGAAACTGGGGCTCAAAAGATAAATCTTACATAGGACAAAAGTAATGCTTTCCAGTTTTTCTTGCAATGAAACAGATAACCCAGGCTGCTTTATTATATATTTGTGATTCAAAATAACAGAACTACCAAAGCCATTTTTTAAAAGATGTAAAATATTTTGCTTTAGAATTGAGAACTTGGTACAATTTCCACCAAAAAGTATATTACCAAGATACTCCTAAAGTTCTGAATCCCAACAATTCCTCATATTTATATGAAAAAAATTGTGGAAGACATGTGGAGACAATAATGTAACAAGAAATTTCTGAGGGCACAGACATTTTTTAAACACAACATATTTGCAACCCTAATTCAGGCATTCAAGATACTAAAGAAACCTTTATCATATATTTGTATTTCAACTGAGATACAGTTACTTATTACACTGAAAAATTAAATCTTAAATCTCAGAGATATTCCTGCCATAGCACACTATCCTGGACAGGATTTATTACCTTTGTAGAAAGATCCCAGAATTTGATTCTCAACTGGAAACACCAGCTCTTACTAGATCCACATTTTTTAGTATTAAGCAACCTATGTTTTCAGGCTGGACATTTCAGAGGCTTATTTGTGGAGATTAAGAGCCTTTAGCAAGCCATAACATATAAGTATTTCCACATACCCTGAAGCTGTTACAAAGCAGGAAATCCTAAGAAGGGCTCAGAAAATTATATTCAGGACAGCTTGCCTTAGTCCTGCTCATAGCAGCACACCATCTTCAGTCCCCATCACAAGCACTGTGAAAGTCTGCCAGAAAAAGCTGCTTTCACACTGAAAAGTACTGTAAATATGGTTATTACATCCCTGCTCCTGCTCTTGTCAGGGCTAAACATGCCCTCATGATAGGACTGATAGGTGGTACCTACTGTATGAATGCAGATGGCCACTCAGCAGTTGAAAAATGCTGTGAAGAACTCCATCCTACCTCCTGAGCCGGTGCTACTCATGGTAAGAAACCAGCACCTGGGCTACCAACACAGCTCAGCTGGAGGATGAGAGGCTGGGGAGTGAAAGAGCTTGTGAGAAGGGGAGGGAGAGCAAGAGAGAACATATTAGCAGTTTGGTACCAGCTAATGATAAATTGGACTTGTTAATTACATTTAACATAGTTTCAAAATAAAAAAAGGGAAGAACAGGCAATAGAGTCTTTCTACTCATTGACATTAAGCTCCCATAAATTAAAATTGGAGATAAAATAAAGCACAGATTGAATTATTTCCACTGAATTATTTGCTTTTTTCTTCAGGGAAAGACTAGGTTACAAATTAGAAGATTTGATATATTTTTCAATTGACTGAGATTTGTTAACTTTTTTACATAACTCCTTACTCAAAATCTCCACATGTAGTAAAAAATCCCTGTGTTAGATATTCCTGATTTATTATGCATACATATATTTGTATATGTGGAGTATCATCTCCCTTCCTTTCACTTGAGAGCTGTAAAAGTTGCATGTTTGGGTAAAACCAAACAGTAAAAGGGTTTATTTAATACCAGATTATGCACACTCTGAATTAATAGAGCAGAAAATCACTGTGTATGTAGGATATTGTTCTTAAATTACTTTCCTCTTTTAAAGTGGATATATATATATACCTATACATAGATACTATTATATAATATGGAAAAGGTATTATATTTATATGGTTTTAAACAAAGCTTTGGATTGAATTCAATATGTTATAATAGAAATTTCTTTGTTTCACTGGAAGACTTAAAATGTTATACTATTGCCAAACCTTGAGGTTTGTTGTCTGGAAGAGGTAACTGCTTTCTTATGACAAAGACTTGAAAGATATATTCCTTTAATTTTTTTTCTCCCCTACTTCACGTTCACATGTGTTGAAACTCATTGCTTCTGGAAATGAAGATGCTCTGGTGTCAGCTGTAAAATCTGTATCTCACTTCCTCAGACAAGTGGATATTTATTGACAGGGTGTGAGAGAGAAAGAGAGGAGAGACTGCCTGTCCTGGAGCCAGTAACCTTGGTGAAGATGCAATGTCACAAACACCAAGCCATCACTCTCATAGATGTACAGCATATTATTTAAAGGGAAACAAATATCGGCCACTGAATGTCACTGCAAGGACACATCTTCTGCCTCTTAACTAAACTTATCAGTGCAGTGGTTTAATATGGTACCTTTTTCATCCTCCCCTCAAATTCATCTTACAGAGCAGCTCTTGACACTACCAGAGAGCAGTCAAGACTAAGATTTAGTGACGTCTGCTTCAAACAGATCTAGATTTATTGACATTTGTTGCCTGCTTCTTCTCTCAGTAACTGCACACAGGATTAATTTTAACCATTTCGTAAACCCTGGGGAACTGCAAACTTACAGTGAAAAAAAAATCAGACACCAAAATTAGTACGACATTTTGGATTTCCACTTTTAATTAAAGGATCAGAACTTTAATTGTAAGACCTTTAACACAAGGGGATGGTTTTGCTGGAATTGGGATGAAAAAGGCACACACCAATCCCTTTTCAAAAGGAACTCCTTTTCAGTAGGAGGGGAGAATTTATATCTCAGTAGTTTACAGAAACATGTGATTAACAGCTGTACATGAAAATACTGCAGGAGGAAAAAAGCCTCATCTCTTAATAACTACTTCAGTAGTGAAATATTGCTTGACTAATTCAGCCTTTATTTATTACTGTGACCGGTACCTTGTAATAACTTCTAAACCCCCAAATTAATACACTCTCTAGGCTTCTACTTTTCTACAAAAATTCCATCTTAGTGGCTGAAAACCAGAAATCTCTTTCCACAAGGATAGATAATTATCTTGGTTAATTCTTGTAATTATATGAATTGATTGAATTCACATTTTTCAAATTTAGAAGTGACACTCAGAACTCAACTACACAATGCTTGAGCTCGTGTACAGTATAGACACAGACATCCCTTCCCAATACAGAAAAAACCCATTTACATCTATATTTTAAAAGGATAGATAGATGAATACACTCTCCTGAATTTCCTAATGTTAGGTAGAAGTATAAATTTGCAGTGTTCTGTAAAAAATTAACTACTAAATGAAAAAGAACTGCTGGATGTAAATTTACATGTCCAAAAACACCCAAGAGGCATAACTATAATTATTGCTGAAGGAAGCTGTTTGAGACCAAAAATACATTTCCATTAACAATCAAAATTAGTTTTGATTGCCTTTTTCTCAAGTTTTCAGTGAATAACCTTTGATGATAGCACATGATAATGATTCATTAGGAAAAAACTAATCTGTATTTCAGAAGTATGCACATTAAAAAAAGAGTCAGAAATCATAGCAATGAAAATCAAATGCCAGAAGATGCAGAGGATTGTTTGGAGAATAAAAGACTTACCAACAGAGTACATCCTGTACTTGTGCATACAGTTTTAGAGAAGAATGATATTAAGATGTATTAATCAAAGTAATTTATATGCTTTGCTTTACAAGATACAGATCCCTCCAAATTGTACTATCTACTCAGCGTTATCCAAAGTACATTGGTGGGAGAAGCACCACTGAGTACAGAAAAGCTGTAAAACCTGCCTGCAGACTACACAGCAGATATACATCAGCTCAAAAGTTGGATGACAAAATGCAGGGTTTTTACAGAATTTCTACATGCCAGGAAAACACACTTTAGTTTATGGGAAAAGGCTGCAGTGTATCCTTATAACAATATAAATCTTCAGAACCCTTGTGATGATATCTAATTTACGTGGCTGTCACTGGAAAATGTGGTATAGTGAATTATACACAATACTAAGCTTAATTATGAACAGTAACCTAGAGATCTTGATTAGAAATCATTTGCTCACGACATTCAGAGTCTGTAAAAACAATGATGAATTTATATAGCACACAGCAATTCCAAATAAATTATTCCTAGAAAATCAAAAGGAAGGTATAGATTATATAAGAAATTATTTCTTAAGATCGCTGCCAAATTTTAACTACACTATCAAATACAGTCAAAGTACAAGAGCTGAAGCCTGCTTTACATAAAAATAGCTCTCTTACATTTACATAAATTCTTTCCATCCTCAAAAGCAGGCATTTACAAACTGCGGGCCAGGTCCCACCAGGCAATGCAGAGTTGGATGTATTTCATCAGCAAACCCCTGGCACAAGCTCGCAGATGTGCTGCCACTCCCACCACTACCACAGCACTTTTTCACTCTGCTCCAGCTACTGGAATACAGGTTCTCAGAAAGATGGTAGCACTGCAGGGCAGGGAGGGGCTTTCCCAGCACACCTCAGAAACTCTCAGAAGGGCAGGCAGATGTTCACTATCCTTCAAGCGTGCATGTGTCTAAGGCTTCTCACAAAGGGGAGCCCAGTTGCTGCTGTGTTTGTCAAATCTCTGTCTCCCCTGCTGCAAAAGGGACACTCGGGATGACTAGGCTGTGTCACAAAACTAAATCAATAAAGGTTTAATGTGGTCAGATGATCCTTAAATGAAGGAGGGTCTCTGAGAAATAATAATTCCTAACATTAGCATTTCTTCATCTTGAGTGTAAAGTAAAGGTAAATAAAATGTTAAATTGTAAAGATTACTTGCATCATTTTACATAAGGGAAAAACTCAACATCAGTACTGAGAAGCACTCACCATTTTACCCTAGACAAGTCCAGTCCCTAACTTCTTAAGCAAAACCTGCCTTCAGTTGAAGAGACTTCCTGAACTATACTATTTTATTTCAGAGAAAGACCTGATATGTAGAAAAAGATTGTATAAATCATTATTACAACAGTAAACATGTAAATTCTGATCAATAAGTACTTGCTTCCCCCTCCCCCCAACACTAACAGCTGCAATAAAGCTTTACATTTAAAGCTGTGCACAACCAGCCATAAAAGTATGTAAAATAAATGAGGATAACATAATGAGCAAATCCAACATTCATCTCATAAATATAACATAACGATCACAACTAAAATGTCAGAGAATCTAATAAATCAAAATGGGAGGACAGAGCTATCTTTACGCTTAGCATACATAAAAATATATTTACATGCAGGCCTTTTTTTTTTATTTGGGTTTCTTTCTCTAAAATCAAGGATTTAATGAGAAATACTGTAAGAAACTTAACTCCTTATTCTCTTCATTATTCAAAATTTGATGCCATTTTTATTTTGGTTTTCATTACAACTGTAGAGAGCAGACAACAATTTTTCCACATAAAAATAACAAATCAAATTACATTATTAATTAGCATATGAAGTAAAACAAATGTATGTGTTCAGCCCCTTGAAAGGAAAATACAGGGATACTGTTTGAAAGAATATCTGCAAGAGCAGGTGGAGAATTTTGTATAAATTCAAAAATTTTTAGAAAACCAGATGTTTTGAAAATCAATTTATGACAGCACACATTTTCTTAAGATCATCTGAGAATTTACATCAGGTATTTAACTACAGGTCACATAGCTGTTGCAGTACTAAATCTATTTTATCTGCTATTTTGAAAACCGCCGTGCACAACAGCTACAATAACAAACAAAACATTGTGCAGACTCAACATAAGCTAGCTTTATTTCAACTCTATCACTGATTCAATTTCAAATTCAACAAGTTTTGAGTATGGTTGTATTGAGTATCTGAGTATTTTAAGGAGATAAACCACAGAGACCCCACAAGATATGAAAATATTCACAAGATATTATAACATATACTAATCAAAACTTGTTCTGTGTCTCTGAACTGGACTTTTGCTCAGTCTTTTTCATTCTCCTGCCATGTTGCTCCACCAAGTGACACCCATGGCATCTCATTGGAAACACGTCCAGTGGTGCTGCTGGAAGGCCCAAGGTGGCATTAGAGTGGCTGGGACAGGGACACAGCAGGTCAACATTTCCCTTGGTTTGCCTCCACCATTCACTGAACTCAGCATGGGAGTAAAAGCCTTTCATTCGCCTCCAGTACCACTCTCAAAATGGTCAGCTCTATTTTTCATCAGGGTTATGTCCTATTTATAGAGCTGCAACGCTTTACTGGAAGGGCTGTGCAATCAAATAGACACCATGACACTATCAATGGCTGTTGGCTTTCCAGCATTCAAACACATCATCCCAAGCAATGAACAAAAAGGTCTATGTGCCCTTACAGCCGGGTATCTCAAACAGCTGAGAAGGGAAGACCATACTTCCATATTGTAGTGATTTTTAAAAGTGTCTAAGTAGACATTTAATCTAAACTAGCCATTAATTATTACAGCCGAAATTCAACACTAAGTTAAGCAACTGCCTCCCCTTGGCATTATACCTTGATGGCTCCTCTATCATAGCTTGAATTCTTTCTCAACTATTCTGTGTCTCAGTGTCACTTACTGTAGCAATGTAAAGAGGATTAGCACAGTCATTTGTGTCCCAGACTAGTTAGCAAAATTATGATCAGATATTATCCCACTCTGGACACTGTGAAAGTATATTTTCAATACAACTACAAAACACTTCCCAGCAAATTCTGCTTTACTTATTTGTCAGAGCCTCGTGGGGAAGCCTTACAGTGAACCTTCCACAGTCAGGAAATTACTTACTTGCTTAAACTTACTCCTATAGTGAAGAAAAAAAAAATATTTTCCTCTCTCAGCCACAACTTATTTTTGTCAACATGAAGAGCTGTGTAAGTCTTGCCACCTTCTAGACTTCTCTTCATACTGCCTCTCTCTAACAGAGACCACAATGCAACTATTTAAACATTTATCAAATTTGCCATGCAAAAAAAAAAAATCATTACACAGGTTAAGTAACTGCTCTTGAAGTTAGCAAGAGAATCAAATTCATCATCTTGTATCAAAGCATAAGACAGCAATTTTCTAAGGATTGCCTCTTTCCTAATAAGAAAAGACATAAGAAAGTTGAGACTGTTCAGCAGAACCCTGTATCAAATAACATATAGGACACACAGGACTTGCCAAGCGGATCAATGCAATTAAAATGAGATACTTCCTACAACAGAATGGCAGCTAATAGGTTTTTCAAGTAAAAACACAACATTGCTTCTTTTGATTGTTAACTAGTATACAATTCTGTAAAATATGAACAAAAATTCATCTGAAGTACATCTAACTAAAGGGAAATCTTCATAGCAGGCCACTGCATCCAAATATGACAGCACCGTCAAAACCAAGAAATCCTGACACTAGAGCATGTCAGAGAAAATGTGAAAGAGGTATTGACGATGAAGTTTTGAGACTGGCATTTGCAACCAGTTACTGGACTGCTCCCTACACTCACCCATTGCTAATTACTACTGATATATGAATCAAACACCTTTATGCAAGCAAATCTAATGCAACTTAGGTTTATTTTTCAAATAAGTAACTCAATTACCATGGTAATTGCTCATGTACAGTTGTTCACATTTTCTCAACAAAGAACTTTATTTTGCTTTAGCAGTCTTTAGCAGTCTATGGCCATCATTGGATTATGAATAATCATAATAGAAACATATTGGACCATAGAACTCCAAGCTCACATCTCAAAGACAGCCTTCCTGACTAGCATAGTTCAGAGACAAATTCATAAATTACCTGAATTTTGACTGATCCAAATTCTAAAAGCATTCTTTCATTTACAATGTGTAACATACTTAAGCAAAGTATGCATGCCCACTCAAAAACATTACTTTGTGTCAGTAGATAAAGACATTTTTACTATACTAACAACTTCTCTATACTCCACCCAATTTATTTTGTTTTAGCTGAGAACAGTGAAAGTGTTCCCATTTCTATGAGGAGACCAAAGTCCTTTGAATAAAAAAACAGTGATTGAATGCAGATTGTTCTTCACAATGTAAACTCAAAGATAAGGATTTATGCCCTTTAAATCCTCCACAATTCACATAGCTCAAAACTTAAAATATTACTTTATTTGTAACAATAGTTTAATGACACTGTTGTTTCCAACACTGTGTCTGCACATTTTAATCTCTGTTGGGTTTGGGAGTGAGGATTCTATAAAAAGGGCACTTATGGACAGAGTGGGCACACAGAGGTTTTTAGTTGATCCATGGTATCCAAGTGTAACAAGTACACAGATTAAAAGGCATCAAAGATTAAATCCTTACTGTATCACAAACAAACATTACAGGTATTTAGATCTTGAATAAAGATTTTCAAATTCCCAAAACAGTCACATACATTAGCCAACAGGAATAGCAACTCTAGACTCATTTAGATGGAGTTCCAGAATTAAACAAATTCCTGGAATGAGGAATATTTTAGCATATTAAGATGCATAGATAAACCAAAAGCATGTAATAATGCCTATGAAAAGAGAAATAATGTGCCAATATAATATGAGAATGATTTTCAGGTGTAAGGAGATAGGCATATTTGAAGATGCAAATTCCAGTTTCATTGCCTTACATTTTAGTCCTTTTCCAAAATAGCTAAAAGACATACAAGAACCTACCTAGTTCCCAGATTTATTTATAAATGCAAGATCTACCACACTGAATTGCAAATGAAAATAACCACTCAAATTACCATTGGTTTTTAAGAAGAAAAAAAACCCTAGAGTACACCATATAGATACAAATAAATAAATGGAGTCAGAAGAGAGGAGTGCAGGAGAGAACACTGCAGTTAAAATTATTTTCAGATTCCACAAGTTCCAAGGCATTTTTGGCAAACGGGGAAAATAATTGAGTCTGTTCTCTGTCCAGTTTAAACTCAGGAAAAAAAAAAAAAAAAAAAAAAAAAACACCAAACATATTTAAGCAGAGTTGCATATCCATAAGGAATCACAGTATATGTTTTATGATGCCTCAGTAGAAAATAACATGAAGTTGTTGGTTTTTTTTTTTGGTGCAGAGAGGTAAATGTCCCACACAATACATGTTTATATGTTTTGCTCTCTGCATAATTGGTTGTCTAGTGCACAGATCAAGTACTGACATAAAATCAGATAAGCATACATGAAGGAAACGCCTGGTGCTGAGTCTAACCTTTAATACAGCATACTTTTTTATATATTATTCATATATATCTCTTAAACATGTACACACTCTTCTTTCTGTTTTTCTCTGTTGTACACACTTGTATCCTTTTTTAACCATTTCCTTTCAGCCTTTCTCACCTACATATTATAATGTGTTTCCCCTATTATCTCAACACCTAAAGGCAGTTTAGATCACAGGAGACAGGAAAAGCTGAAACTATATTCCAACACCCACAAGAGTAATGCCATTGTTCTGCATTTTCCAAGGAATGTCCTGTGACCATTTGTCTTCTCTCTGATTCAAAGTACATCTACTTCTATTTCATTAAATTACTGGTGATATGAGCAAAGACACATTTGGGCATTATCAAATGATACACACACACGGAGGTTCCAGCACAACAAAGAAAAAATAAGATATTGCACAAGGAGGGTTCAATGACTTCAGAGAGGGCATGGTAGATTTTTAAAAGCCCTACAGATATTTCTTCATATCTAAATATACATAAATGCATACATAGACATAAACTACAACAGAAATATATATACTTTCTGCAGGAAGTGTTTACATGTCATTCCAAATTCTTGCAATATGTTGTTTAGACAAAGGCACAGAACAATTTCAAACTGAACTTGTCTGCATGCCTATTTTTTTCTTGCTCCAAATGTCTTCATTGACAATTTTCTTATTGCCATGTAATTATATCTAGCTAATAAATGAGAATCCCCTCAAGTTCAAATTGACTGGAGGAACCCTGCCTGACAAGAACAGCAAGTTCAGCTTCAGACTGACCAACACATAAGGCACAGCTATTATTCTGACCAAATAATTTTCTTACAGAAATATCTGCTGCTTTCATCAATCTACACTTTTAGGTGCACTCTCTGCTTTTCAGCAGTCATCCTACAAAAGGTGGGTTACTTAAGAAACAATTAGGTGCGTATACAAAACAATTTGCAGGCAGTCTTACTCTTTCAGCTTCCTAAGTGAAGTGCCTTTCAAGGCTGATTTATAACACTGTCGTCTTCAGAAGGCAAAATAATTAATAGGAGCACGGACTTCTAATTTCAGTGACTTCCAGAGAAAGTGGATTTCATTTGATTTATGATGGCCGGTGACTTTGCATTTTATCAGTTCATTCACTCATTATTTATGCTGATGACCAATTTCAATGGGTCGCTATCATCTAACTCGCTACTAATCAAAGAGAATTAGGGTTCACTGCATTATTTAGAAGCCACTAATTTATCTTCAGAACAAGTATCAAGAATAGTTTGGGGCCTTCTACACTAAGAAGAGGCACAGCTGGCAAAGTCACAGCATTTGCGTGGTATTACAAATGAATGTCATAGGGGCTACTTGCACGAACTACTACTTCTTACAGAAGTTTTAAAACAGGCACACTGTATAGACAGAAGATAAATATGAAACATTTAAACAATAAAATGAAACACTTCCCTTCTGACCTCCTATGTCAAAATATTTAAAATATGTGTTTTCTGTTCCCTTTGCAAGCAATCCAAAGATGCTTTGTTTAAAAAATTCTCTCCTCTCTGTTAACTAAATGGAAATCTTTGCACCAAAACAATCCTAGCTGGTATATTTCTCATTTTAAAACCATAAGAATATATTTCTAGACACAAGAAAATAGATCAAACTGAAACTTAAACATACAAAAATTGAGTTTTATCAGCAAGTAATAATACCAAATAATAATCAATCATTTGAGGAAAAAATTACCCAATAAGAGAGGGGAAAAAAAATAGTCGCCTGTTTTGCTCTTGGTGAGCAGAACAAGAAAACCTTATTTTAGTATTTGCACCTTGAGACAAATTAATCCTCTGTTTTCTGCAGGGTTTCTGTACAGCCCACCTCATGCAAACCACTCAGAATGCAGTTCCATATTTCGGAGTAGGTGCATTACCTTTCTAAAACACAGGAGAAGTACGTGGCCAGTAAGCTCACAGAGAGGCAGCACCATGTGCCAGGTAACAGTTTTGGACCTTCTCCTAACAGAGCAATAGACTTTACTTCATATAGTGCAAGTTTCAAATGCTAAGGAGGGGGAAATAGATGGGGAAAATAAAACATTGAGTCTAGAGAGGTACAGGAAAACAATGATTTACTGGGCCTCCACTCACACTTGCAGCAGTCTCTCTAAAAATATCATCCATTCCTCCTTAAGCAAAACAGGTGTTTACATGTGGAAAATTAAAGAATTCCAAAGCTTCTCCCTAATCCCAACACCCCTAGGGCAAGAAGAAAATGTGTCACCTTTCAAGCCAAAGGAGGAGTGACCAGCACAGGTGTTTTGCACTTCTCTTACTCTCTCCCACAAGCAGGTAAGGTGTCAAAAGATGGGAAGCGATGAGACTCCAGGAGAAATTAATGTTTCCCCACTTTGTTTATCAAGGGATGTCAAACAGCCCTGAGCAGCTGCCATCCCCATGTGCTCACTGGCACTGAGAACCAAACCCCTGGCCTTGGCTGGCTCCAGCTGCCCCAAGAGAAAAAATGCACACAGGGTCGTGGGGGCAGCAGAAACAAACTTTCCACCCAAGTGCCCCTGCGCAGGCACAGCCCCTCATGCTGCTGGTCTCTAAAGGGAGTTCAGCAGGGGCTGTGTCAGCCATATCTTCCAAATGAAAGGGCCATTTAGGGTTACAAATAAAACACTGCCATGCTCCCAGGGAACAAAAAAAGGAAAAAAAAAAACCCCACAAAACCACGAAAAATGCACACACACAAAAACCACTCCAAAACACGAACACGTTAACAATATGATATTTCAAATATGTATTTTTCACACACTTGATGGAACAATAAAATATCCTAAGTTGCAAGGGACCTACAAGAATCATCAATGTCCACCTAAAAACTCCCCCCTCCTAAAAGACTGCCATTTACACAAGTAAGATGTTTAGCAGTAATTTATTTAAATTCTTTAATTAACTTTTTTTTTTTTTTTTTTAAACAAATCCTTCATCCTAATCTGTCAGAATTGGTGGTTTTTACCTCAAGCATGCACATATGTCCCATTGCCTGCAAAGGGTGATTCCCATATACCTTTGCTCATAGTCTGAGGCCAAGCCACTGGGACACAAAAATCAAAAAGTACAAGCTAAATAATCATACTAACACGTGACACTGAAACAAGACTCTAGAAGGAAAGAATTAGTGAATAATTATACAAGGCTACCAGCTTTATTGGACAAAACTGGTATTTTTGTTGCCAAACAATAATTACTAACTGATTGAAATGACTAAGTAGCCATTCAGATTAGTGTTCATCAGAGTTTTGTTCACATAAACACACCACGCTCATCACACTAATGATCTGAAATAAAACCCATGACTTGGCATAGTTTTCTGCACCATAACACAATTTACATTTCATTGCTAGCAAAATCAAGCTGAAACATTGCAAACCAGTTTGTCTTTACACTGGTTTGCATTTTCTTTGCTGTCAATGAGCATTTAAAGGATTTTTCTCAAGCAAGCATTTACACCTAACACCACATCAAGTCACTTCTGTTAGTAAAAATTGACTGTACATTAATACCTCCTATTTAAATTTCCTCAATATATCAGTAAGACTAAAATCTCTTTTTTCTACTAACAAATGTATTTTTACAAAAAAAAAGGAAGCATATGAATGAAATCGGCAAAAATTTTTTTTAATGGAAATTAAAAAATAAAAGTCTTCAGTCTAACGACAGCACAGTAAGTCATTAAACATAATACTATGAAAAACATTCTTATGTATACAGCTCTCCTTGTAGGAGTCAAAGTGATTTTTTTTTTTTTTTTTTTTTGCGGTCAATTGTCTGTTTTAAAATTTTCCATTTGCAGACAAAATTCATAAATGGCCAATGACATATAAAACTGCTTATACACTTCCAAAACCCATTTCTACAGCCAGTACTAGCCAACATTCAGAGTGCATGAAAAAGACCCTTGATCTGTAGAAGCTAAGTACAGGATACCAGTAGGAATGTGAAAATGGAAGGATGGTAAAAGATAAGGATCTTCGTAGCATTTGCATCATGTGCTTCTTAATTACAAAAAAGAAGTTTAATTCATCCACTCCAAGTATTGAGAAAGTGAAGTCCCCTGAATCTCTCATTCATACCAACAATATAATAAGGTAATTTATAATTTATGAAAATTCTGAGGGAAACATCAGGAAGGAACACCTGTATACCTATAATAAGTCACATGAACATAGAAAAACCAACCCCACACTAGCTTTCCAAGGACCAAATTCCTTAATGAACAGAGAATAACAACACAAGACAAAGGCGTAGGAAATAGCTTAGGTAGTGAGTGAATAAAGAAACTATTTTTTCTCTGCTGAAAAAAATCATGATACCTATGTGAATATCTCTTCACTAAGGCCAAGACCTGAACTACACATCATTAAAAACAGATATACAGGAAAAATGCTCCAAAGATTAGTTTACATCAACTGGGGCAGCAAAATCCATGAACACTGGCAAAGCCCTTAGTTGAGTGCAAAAGATCTTTATTGCTCTGCAATTTCCATACATACTTCCTGTGTGTCTCCAAGATCATTTCATTAAGATGCACCCACAAACCATAACTGGATTAATCTCAGCATAAGAAACAAGTTTTACACTAGCTAAAAAATCCTAGATCTTTTAGAAAGGAATATGCTTCAAGACTGAAATCCATGTCTTAGCTTTGCACACTAGTACAGCCCTCAGACTCTGAAGAGGTCTCCCTTACATGTACATATCTCGAGTCATTGTTTGTGATAAATCCTAAAACTCCCAAACAAAAAACAGAAGCAAATGAACAGCCCTGAAAAATACCCCCAACCCAAAATCTTAAACACAAAAATACCCCACAAAGATAAACAAACAGAATACCCACCCAAAACCAACCAAAAAAACCACAAAAAAACAACAAAAATACCAAATAAAACCCCTAAACTTTTTAGAGAAATGCATTCAATGGGGAAGAATGCGACCTCAAAAGAAATTTAAATGGTGCTTCTCAAACTATCTTGCCCTTTTTCACCTGATTTGGCACATTCTTAGAATAAATTTTTAAGTGGCTGCCTGATTTAGATATTTTTAGGAACAATTTTTAGTAATTATACATTTAACAATGGTATGAATTAGCATAAAAACCTCACGTTCTGTATTTTCTCTGTAAATTGAGATTCTTTGCATTCCCAAAAACTGAACAAATACATTTTTAGACTCTGATCTGACCCCTTCAAGCAAGCAGCTGTAAAATTTCCATTGTTCATGAAATCCTGCATATGTACATCCCCAAGTCCCCCTCTTCCATTCAATATATATGAAAATGCAATTTACTGTATGTCAAATGAAAAATGCAGTTTTCAAATGCATGACAACAGGTGCTAGTTAAATGATCAGACACTATTTGTTACCTAGTCTCTTACTCTCATTTGCAGCATGATAAATTGCATTTTAGCAGAGCTCTGCGATCTAAGGGGTCTTGACATGCTTTTATTGATTTGCATAGGTTATATGCATGTATTCCTGTTTGTAGGCAAATAGTGCCACGAGTAAATTCGAGTCACCATGCCTCTGTTTCAAGAAAATTGCAGTCATCACAGGGGAGCCAAGATGGAGTGAGGTTGGGTAAAAGAGACACATGCAGCCCATTGGAATCTCAGAACCTCTATTAAGATTTATAGGCTGCAGGATTCTTTTGGGCTTCAACATTATTCTTAGTAAACCCTTTCTGTCTTCAGCTGTTTATAAAAACTGGCAGCTTTAGCAAAGACAGAAGCTTACGTTGTAGGTAGCACAATTTAACATAATAGTGATAGCCTGTCCTCTAAATATCCTGATACTGAATTTGAAAGAGAAACAGTGCATACCTCGATTCCCTTCACCGTAATTTGAAAGGTTTTTGTATTACTAAGCAGTAATCTTCCCACCTGCATTTCCATAACACTTTGTGGTCCCCATTAGCTGAGACTAGTTAATGTATCTGTCCTCCTTTACATCTTCTCAAGTCGGGCAGCATCATTATTTCCCTCTTAACAAGAAGAAAAGTCTCCTGCATAGAAAGTTCAAATACCTTCCCTATGGGGTAAAAATAACAGCTGTAGAATTAGGAATTGAAACTTCCATGCTGGTGTTTTCTTCAGGGTGGGAGCATTGTGATCAGTTTGGTATCAGCACATGCACACATGCCAGCACTCAGCCCATCAGCTGAAAAGAGAGCTGCTGCACCATCCACAATACCCCCACACAGCACGATTATCTCTAGCCATGCACACACATCGTTCTCTATCACAAATGTTGGAGCTGGCATGACACGCTCAGACTGGTGTCAACCTATACAGGCTGCTGATCCAATCATTTCCTTGTAAATTTGCACATTACTGATAAAGGTTCAGGTTACTGGGCGAACTGTTAATCTATCAGGAAAAGGATTTAGACTTGACAGGCATACTTACACCTCAGAGTATTCAAGGAGCTCTTATTTATATGTTATTTCAGTACTTAAAATTTATTGAAGAACTGTTTCAGTGTGGTACTTAAGTGTTAATTTTGATGGAATTCATGAATTGTATCCTTCTCTCTGTAGCACAAACATAAAGCCAATCAAAATTAAATCTAATCGTAAATTTAAGCTCTGAAAGGAACACACAACAAATATTAGGAAAAACATGGGATAAAATTAAGGCAATAAAGAATGTAGCATCTGAGAAAACATCCTAATTTGACTTGGATGCTTCCATTCTTGAGTTAC
Source organism: Onychostruthus taczanowskii (assembly GCF_017590055.1). Taxonomy (NCBI): domain Eukaryota; kingdom Metazoa; phylum Chordata; class Aves; order Passeriformes; family Passeridae; genus Onychostruthus; species Onychostruthus taczanowskii. The sequence goes on from NW_024499462.1 coordinate 10,910,259, forward strand.
TAATAAATTCTAACTAGAACTACTGCATGTGGGCCCCAAATAAAATCTAAAATAATTTCCCACATTATTAACTTTATTTTCCAACTAGTTTGTCACTTTATGTACATTCTATTCTAGGTTTCTCAACAAAGAGTGGAATACAGACTGTGTTTACAGGGACTATAAAATTTAATGCATAAGCACATCAAGATGAATTCCAAAAATTTTTTTGCTTACTGTCCACACAGGATATGTTTCCATACAGTTTAGCAGATGAAAATGATGTACTGACTGAGGAGAAGCACAGTGGGGTAAGAGCTATATCTAATTTACACTTAAACTGAGAACTCATATTGAATATGATGTTTTTTTAAGATTAAATCTACTTGGAAAAGCCATGATGAATAAGGGAACATTGCTAAATATTCTTTTAAATTGACACAGAAAGCTGTCCCCTTTGGAATATTTGTAACAGACAAATGACCATCCCATAAATTTAAAACTTCGATGTTATATGCCTCTGCTGAAGTAGTATTTATATAGTTCTTTCTAGGAGATTCACAGGCCAACTACCTTGAGCTGCTCATTTGTGTTTCCACACTAAGCCTTCAACTGGGACAACTGTCTGTGGAGTTGCATGGCAAGCAGCAAGAGAGAAATGAGATGACTAGGAATTCTTTTTTCTTAAATAATTTTTGACATAGATCAGTTTCTGATCTGGTCCAACTTTCAGCCCCTACTGTAATAAGAATGAAACAACTGAAGGACAATGAAAGTAAAGAAGAAAATGTTAAGGACCCCTGTAAGGCAGCACCGCTCATCTGATTACTGCTTCCTAACTTAAATTTTCAGTGATAAAACACAAAGAGAAATAGTTAATGCAGACGAAAAAGATTACAAGTGCATCTGTGGAACAGGAGAAAAACAATGACCAAAGGAAGAGGAAAGAGTAGAAGTCGATAATGCAACATCACAACAAAAGGCCATTGTCAAATCTTGTATGCACTATGTATCAGAAGAATTTCAAAAGGAAATTTGAAGAGGTAAAATGAGGTAGCTTGTTAAATGCTTTTGGGAACATAAGAGGCAGCACAGTGGAAAAAACACATTCAAACTTTGAAACAGTTTGTATAAAATATGCTTATATGCTTAGTACTGAATTTATTAGGACATATGATCACATGTAAAGGCAAGGGAATCTCTAAGCAGAGCTGGTCCTGAAAATTGGATGCTCTCCTATGGATGACAAGATAAATTTTCTTTACATAGGTTTTGAGTATTACTGGGAAAATTAACAGAATTTTTGTTTTGTATCAGAATATTTTCTGATATTTTTCAAATCATTTATGCACCTAAGCCACTGCCAACCAATTCCTACAAGCCATTTAGTTTGAGAGAGAGAGCACAACAATATCTACAGCACCCTGAATGAATTCTCGTCTCCTGACTTTCACTCTCAAGACCCTTCTTTACTTAAGTCTCCAGAAATGCTACCTGGAATAATAATAATTTTTAAAATCTTGCATATTACCACTCTATCAGTGAAAACAAATTCTGATTTGAGAATATCAGTATTGCCTCTACTTAGCCTGCTGGGCTCAGTCTCTAGCCTCATATTCACATTCATGGGCAGCCTACAACAGCAGGCCTATGTTCTCAACTTGCCAAAGGATTTGCCAATGAAACCAAACTCCTAGGGAAAAGTCCCCATGATTTTCACTCAAGTCATTAACACAGACTGGTACTCAAAAAGAATGTCTACCAGTCCCCAAGCCTACAAGCATTCCTTGTCCCAAATATAGAAGACCAATTTGTATGTCTTTTTCCCATCCCAGAGACTAAAAACAAGCTACGAGAAGTGCCACAAGCACAGTGCTTTACCACAGGACAAGTCTCCTTTTAGGCAAGCCTTTAAGCACATCTAGAATAGCCCAGCAACTTGACTAGGCAATAACAGTTCCATGAAATCAAAGCACAAAAAGGTAAGAAATTAGCAAGTATACGAGCTCATTTCTCCTTAATTACAATAATCCTCACATTAAAAAGCATCTACGATAGTTTTTTCCACAACTAAACAATGAAAAGAAAAATCAAATTCTGTGTGCCTTGTCAAGATAAAGTTGCAGGAAAAAAAGTGGAGGGGTTGGGGGAGAGAGGAAAGTGGGTTTAGATGTTCTATATTGCAAAATTCAAAAGTCTGCAGAAGAGAAGGGCTCTTGGGATTTCTTGCTAAAGACCTTGCCTCTGGTACAAATCACCTATTTGTATGAACCTCAGAAAAGTTATGAAAGGTTATTTAGCTCTCCCTCATGAGAGGAATTTAACATTTTTGGCATAAAATTCCATAACATTTCTACACAACATCTTCACTAACACTTCAAAAGCCATTAAAAAATAGAAAAAGAAAATTATAATTAACATTACAAACATAGAGATGAACAAATTAGAATCAATGGCACTATAAAGTTATTGGTTTTCTCCTCCTCTTCTGCTTTGTGAAGAAAAGAATAGGATTGCTTGACAAACTACTAATTTGCTGGTGTGAAGTACTTGAAAGAGGATCATTTCTCTTCAGGGACATGTTTGTACAGGGGATGCAGGCCTTTACACAGAGAAATATATTAGTGACCACTGTATCACCTTTCACATTTGTGGTACTTCAAAATCAGATTTTCTCCATGTTTCTGGTTTCTCCCTGCCTTGTTTCAAGGTCACCTTCCTGCAACTTTAACTGAAGCTGCAGTGCTGTAAAAAAATTTTTGTACCTAGAAAAAATCCTGCATATGAATATTTGGAATATACTTGTGCAAAGCTAAGGACACGTAGGAAATTTCCAGAAACCTGGCAAAAACTTCAGAAGCAGAGTGCCTCACTCATGAAAACATGTGGGAAAACCTTTAAGCACCATTTTGTTTTCAAGAGCATGCCTTGCTGTTAAAGACTGTACTGAGTTCTAAATGGCTAATAATTAACAGGAACTAGCACACAAAAAAAAAAAACCTTTGATAAACAAAGAGTACGCATTTTATAGTTGTAGATGACCACCACAAAAGCAGCTCTCCATCATGAAAAGAGGATTGTTAGGTACCTGTAAAAGTAAACTTGAAATTCTATAGTTCATCATCACAGAAGAAAGTATTAAAATAAAAAAAAATCAAAATAACTCTAAACTTGTGTCAAAGATAAAATGCACTTCTCCAAACCTTTTGGACATCAGGAATTAAAATTGTATGCAGGGATAAATATTGCAATTAACATTCAAGACTGAAAATTTAAGAAATTCCTGGAAAGGAATTTTCTCACACAAACAGAGAAGCAAAAAATCAGCATTAAGTTAAATCTTCAAAAAGGTCATTCCATGTATCAAATGGGTTTTCAGGGCATTCTTTGCACATCGAGGCCTGTATGTTTAAAAGCTTGTCAAATAAAGGCACATTGAGAGGAAAGAGAGTAGCCATGTCAAACCACACATGCAAGCTCACAAAGCTGACATGCAATCACCATGTGTAAATGGGAAATCTATCTGCATTTTAGTAGCCCTCCAGCTAAACCCTTCTCCCTCTGGAAAAAGTGTATTCAGCAGTATTAGAGCACACACACTTTGTTTGTGCTTATTAAATAAAAAGAAAGGATCACCTTCAACCATATTAATGATGGACTGGTGGATGAAGGATGTCTGCGAAAATTCACAACATCTGTTTGCTCCACTCTCTTCTCAGTGTGCTGCACCTATTCCTCATGCTTAATGATGCTCATCCACTCTGCAAGTTTTACGAACAAATGTGTGTTTAGCCACATTCATCATTCTGAATGAGCGTTCTTGATGAAGCATCCACTGGCCTGTTTCGCTCTTTCTGCTACACTTTAACAAATGACAACTGCTCTACGTATTTTTCATTTGTTAAAAATAAAAAGCTAAGTGAAGAATAGGCCCAGCAAATTTTTCTTTTACTCCTCTGTTAACTTTACTGGAAAATGGAATACAACTTGCATTTAAACTGCATGCAAGTTCACATGCACAAATCTAAATGGTGCATACAGATAGATAGTATTTTAAAAGTACTACACAGCAGAATACAGTGTAGCATAACAGACGAACATCCTACCCCACACCAACAGCAGCAGTTCCATCTTCCTATGAAGGTGATGTATTTCTCTCTCTGATCAGCTTGGGGACTGATTCTGTGATGCTCACAATGCCTTAGCACAAGACACTTGGCATCTTTTGGTACCAGGCCAGCAATACATCACAGTGGACATCTGTCTTCAGTTTTAAAGCTTTTACCCTATAAAGCACTCCAGTATTTAAAGACATATTTCCCAGAAAATGTGCTTGCTGTAAATTGCACCCTAGAACTCAGTTGTGAATAGCAATGCATGCCAAATATACATTTTTTCAAAACAGACAAAAAAAAAAAAAAAAACTACACTCTAAAGAATATTCGTGAGTAATCAGAGCAAAATAATCAAATCTAATGCCAAAAAAAGCTCTCAGAAAATTTTAAATGTGGAACACCCTTGGAAATCATCTTCCAGAATTTAGAACAACTCACAAATCTTATTTCCATTAGTTTGCAGAAAAATTAAAATGTCAATCCCAATACCCATTTTCTTAAGCATGTCTTTAGAAAATTACTGATGTTGTGTACAGTGGAAGCTTCCCTGGCTCATCTTCTGGTAGTACTTTCTATGTTTGCAGAAACCATATAGTTTAAATGAGGGGTTTTTTTCTGCAGCTTAATGCTATTTTTTAGGTTTTCAGATTGGGAGCCCCTTTGGGTCTGTACTGGTTGTCTGCACTCATCTGTAACATCCAGGAGGCCAGTGGGTGCATTGGATGAAGCACATTGCATTCTAAAACATCAACGACTTCTGCCATGAACAATGTTTATTGCAAGACAGGCATCTAAGACACAGGCAAGTATTGTGGTTCTGGTTTTAATCTTACCTTTTTAAAATCTAGGCTGGGGAAAAAAGTGGATCTTGTAATAAGATCCTAAAAACATCTGCAAAAGGTTGCTTTACAAGAAGTTCTACAACAATTTGTGTTGAATAACAAAATTTGTGATAGTTCTCAATGATATAATTACGGATCAAAAGAAAAGAGGGAGAATATTTTGAATCTAGACCCCCTCCATTTATTAAAAAAACCCCAAAATTCCCACACTAATCCAAAACTCATTATATTCAGGCCAAAAATGCATGACAATTTAATGAGTTAAAACTCAGGGATCAATATTCTGAGATATTGAAGCTATTTAAAAATTATGTTGTATCTATTAATTTTTTGAAGACAACAGATACAATTTCCCAAATAATCTCTTACTAAAGCAGACACAATCTTCCATTAAAACCTCTCTCTTAAATATACTATACTGGCATATACTAATAAGGTCACTGAAATCAGCATTTCTTCTAGCAAGTATAGTCTTAAACTTATATGTCAAATGATATCAGTTCCTTAGAGAATGGCAAACACTCAACTAGGCAAAGAGTGGAAAGGAGTGAACAATCAGAATTCAGACTTCCACTCCAACTTGGCAATGACAGCATAACATTTGGTGATATGCAAATTCTATAAAAGTAAATACTACAGTAATGGCATGGTTGGGCAGTGAAATGCAACTTTATCCTGTTCATGACACTTCACAAAACTTAGAAGGAATCAAACATTATTAAAATAAAAACTAATTGAAACCTCTAATAATTGTATTCTGTTTTACTAATATTTTAAAGTATAAACTAGTATCAGCTCACTTCCACTTTATCTGAAGGCATTAATGACCAGAGATAATAACCAATAAACTTTCCACAAAGCATAGTTCGTAGCAAGTTACGTTCCATAACAAAAATGTGTGGTATTACAGAATACACATAAAGATGTACTCAAATTCAATAGAAGTTGTTAAAAATCAGCATGCAATGCTGCACCCTTCACAAATCAGTACAATGTGAAAAGAAGATCATGAAGTTCCAAAAACAATTTCTTTGGCAAAATGTAGTGAGAACTTCCTGAGATCTCTCAATGTAGATGAAAAAACACAGGCATAAAAAACACAGGAAAACTATAAAGCAAGTTAAATGAAATACATAAAAACAGAATCACTAAAATTTATAAGAAATTGCAACCAAGTCTATTCAGGTTCCTCTGAGGTTCAAGTATTCAAGGAATCCATTACTAGGTTTAACAGGAAATTGTCCATGACAAATTTATAAACTATATAGAAAATATTCCTCTTCAAATAAACAGAATGAACACTGCAACAGAGCTGATAACAGCAGTGTATTTTTGTTATAAAAAGCAATTGTAATTAGAAAAAAATATACAAATTATAACTCCTTAAAAAGAGTGCCTCTGATCATCACATTTCAGAAATTAGGGCCCACAAAGGATGTTTTTTTAATATAAAAAATGAATTCACCTTTTTTTGCTAAAAATGCTTTTTCTCAACTATAAAACAGATTTGTATCTGAAAATACAAAAAAGGATTTATGCAAAAATATCCTCAAGGGGATCATTACAGAAATACAAAAAGTAATTTCCTACTAGAATCGTAAAGCACCTTTGCAATAGATGTTTAAAAATACAGCTATAAAATAGATAAAACATACAAATGAATGGGATTTAATACAACTGCAATAATTTAAATGGTATCTTTATTTAAGTGACAGACAAAGTTCCTGGGAGAAGGGGGAACACATATTTAGGTAATTTAAAATTAGGGCAATATTAAAATGGATGTCTTTTGTGCTATATAGATACACAGCCATCATTTATTCTCATGAGTTATGTATGCAGAGAGTATTGATAGTTTATTAGACTTCCTGAAATAAATCCATAGCCAGAATGACTCCCTGGACAGAAAAAGGAAGCAGGGGAGCAAGAGAACAGGACTGAAAGCCACAAGTAGAACTCCACAGCTCTACAAAGAAGTCAACCCGAAAGCCTGGCTGGTCCCGCTCTCTCTCACCAGGGCAGAGCAGCAGTGAGAGCTGAGAGCCCTCATCCCCAGAACTGCACTGAACACCCACTGTGCCAGTGTCCCCAGCCCCACTGGAACACCCACTGCACATGCCCGAGCCCCACTGGAACACCTACTGTGCCGGTGCCCCCAGCCCCACTGGAACACCCACTCTGCAGGTGCCCCCAGCCCCACTGGAATACCCACTGTGCCGGTACCCCCCAGCCCCACTGGAACACCCACTGCAGGTGCCCCCAGCCCTGCTGGAACACCCACTGCAGGTGCCCCCAGCCCCACTGGAACACCCACTGCAGGTACCCCAGCCCCACTGGAACACCCACTGCAGGTGCCCCCAGCCAGCCCACAGATGCCACTGCGCCCTCCCATCAGTGGCAAGAGGGTCTCCAAACCTCCAGGTTAGGCAGTCTCAGACAAACATTAACTCAAACCGCACAATAGGTCTCAGGAAACACATCACAGTACTTGTGAGAAAATCGGAGCACAAATAACCCATAGATTACTACAAATTACTCTGACAAAAATAAGTCCAAGCATATCTGACAGTAAAATTACGCTCTCCTCAACAACAGTATCCCTTAGGTAATCCCCCTTCTCTCCCCATCCCGAATGTTAAATTGTCTCTTAGCCTTACAACAAATCAAGGCTAAAAGCTGCATACTGGCAGCACTTCTTTTCATCTTACATAAATTTTATTTCTTCTCAATAGCATCAAGTGTGGTATACATTACGGAAATTATGAAAAGCACCACAAAGAAACAAAATGTAAATGATACAACAATTCAAAGCCTATGAAGGGCACTGTTTCTGCTACCCACAAAAACATCAAATCATTTCTTCCTCTACTGCAGCTTGAGTTCATGCTTTTCCATGGAACAACAATGACAAAATAGGTATGGGATTTGCACTTCTTTTTTCTGCTCATGGACGTAAAAGGGTTAGTATATTTTATACCCCTATTAATATGATGATATCAGCTAAAGACAATGCTAAGACACTCATGAAATATTAAAGACAGCATCTAGGACAAGATTTAAATTCTTTAAAACAGGTCTTGTCCTAAGTCTTACCTTAACTTTCTTATGGATTGAATCAGAGGTTCTATACAAGTATTGTCTCTTTTTGCCTTGTTTCCATCTTATATATGATCTTATCCAGCAAGAAAGGCAGCTCCTTGTTTTAATTTGTCTGCATAATCAAGCTGACACATAATCATCTTACACAGAGAAAACACAAAAATATGAATGGGGACAGGAGGCTGTAAGGTAGGAGGTGAAAAACTGCTGACAGAGCACATCTGTGACTTCTTTAACATACACTTAAAAAAGCAGTTTATATATCCAAAAAACTTATTCCTGATGTTTTCCACTAGGAACAATTCCACATCTTAAAACAGATAATTTAAGCTTTTCTTCTACTTATAGCAGATATCATTTCAATCCAAATGTTGCTTTTCATATTTTTGGGTTATTCTTTAAAAAAGTTCCTCCCTTGTATTCACAACTGTCCCTTTCCCATTTCCTCCATGGACCCTCAAATACTCTTGACCTCTCTTTTGAGAAATGTCATGAACAACGCAGTACTGGATATGTATGGCAACAGAGGAAAAAAATATCAAGTACAATTTGCCTGCGTAAAAGTTCCCAACATTTCACTGTACACTACAGATTCCATCTAAATGTATGTCTCTGACCAATCTCTCTTCCCCCCCATAGCTCCTTCCTAATCTTTTTGCCACTGCCTAGAGGCTAACTGTGCTAGGCAGACATTTCAAAAGCCCTCTCTCTGATAACTGAACAGTGATAACTGAACTTTCACCAATCTTCTGGTCTTTTCCCAGGTTCATTTCAGCCTCTACCAATCTCTTAGTGTCACTTCTCTACCTCCACAAGTGTCCAGGATTCCTCCCGCTTTGTATCATTTAAACAGTGCGCTGTTTCCTTCCACACCAAGGCATACAGGTAGCTTTGTCAAAGATCTCCAGACATATTGAAGAACCTGGACTAATTCCATTTATTTACAACTATGAAAAAGCAATAAATAAAACAAATAAATCTTTGGCACTGGGATTTCGTAGTGGGATAGTAAAACACTCATAGCAGGAGGATATATAGCAAATAGTTTTGGCTGGTTCAGACAATACAGAAGTGAACCAATGAAAGACTGCAGAAACTCTGAGACTCTGAGATCCAAATGTTGTGTCCTAGTGCCAGCAGACAAACCTGGCTTTATGGAAGGTTTTTCCACCCAGTATTGTGCTGTTCCCTCCTTAAGCCCATGAGTTCCCTGCTGACCCAAAGAAGTGCTGAAACTACAAATGACTTCTGTTAAGAAATTTAGAGAGTGCCAAATTAAGACTTTGCTGTGCAACTTTCATGTAATCTCCTAGTATATGTGCAAAATACTGCAATAACACAATCATGTTTGCTTCTGATATTCCCCAATTTTCTAAATAATAATCTGCCAAGTAAGAATATGGGATGAGAGGACACACATGTAGACAAAGGACCAGAAGACTAGAGAAGAAGGGGAACCAGCTGAGTGATCGAGACACAGGAAACAACCAGAATGGGGTAAAGATCCTGGGGACAACTGACCCTCGGACCTGTCAGGCTCCAACACAAGTACAAGAAAAGCTGGATATGTAAATGAAACAGTGAAAGAGATCTCACAGCTGACAACCAAAACATCTGGGCAGTGATAAAAACCTGAGGAGAAGATGACAGAGAACACTTGGATACCAACCCTTCCCAAATGGTTTTATCCCAACTCCTTCATAAAAATTAGGACAAAATGCAGGGAACGTGACCACATTTTTCAGATTGGCTGTCATATTTCCTAACCAGAGCTGAAAAAATTACAGAAGTCTGACTGCTGTGAATCGAAACACCTCACAACATATGGCCAAGGGAAAAAAATAACACAATGAAGGCCAAAACTGATGAGGAGTAAAATGTTACCTTCATCAGTACTGCTGCCCATGAACAACCTAATATCCAGAACCAAGTAAAAAGCCACATACCAAAAGGGGTCAACTTGCTCCATTCAGTTTAACAAATAAATAAAAGACAGACAACAGGAAGTTTCTAAGGGGAAGATAAACCCAAGAGTACTAAGCTTTACTTGGGTTAGTTGAAGATAAAAGTGCAGTTAATTCTCTCCATTTTCTATATGGTATACAGCCATAGAACAACATCCATCAAAATAATCCTACTATTGAACTATCAACTTAAGCGCTACTTTTCCATAACTCCAGGCTTGCCTTGCCTAGCCTCAACATTTGGCAGGATTGCCCTAGCAGCCTTCAGGACTCAACAAGAGAAGATGAAAAAAATAGAGAAAAATGTCATCTTAAATCACAATCTATTCATACAAATATATTTCTAACAATATATGTGAAAATACTTTCATTGATTGCCATGCCATATTCTTAGATGAGAAACGCACTAACTTTTCTTGTGTTTTATGGAAAGAAGCCAACAATTTTTAATGCAATCCATGAAATTTACAGTGTGATGAACTTAAATTAATTTTAAAACATATTTAGATCCAAATTTCACAACACTTTCAAGTCAAGCAACACTTTACAGATTATTTGAGAAGGTCCAGCAATACCCCCTTATAAAAATTATACTAGACATCCCTCCAGCAGAGACTCAAAAGACATAATCCTCACAACACTGCTGTCTTTTAAAAATACTTCTTCAGAAACATTGTGTTTGATAGTAGCATTTAGAGGAACTTTGTTCTGATCCAGTTATATTGTACAACCCTATTTCTAAAAAATGTCAGCACATGAATCTAGACTGACACACATAAATATTTTACACTGACTAATAAAAGGTTGACATAAAAAGAATAAATATTGTGTGTGATAGAACCAGCCTCCACTTTAGACACAACTGAGTTTACATCTTTTAAATAGGACATGTCAGCGCTGTGTAATCTTGATGAATTCAGACAGACCACACACCTGTAATTGACTTAACTGGGCAAGAAACATAACTGGTGCTCAGAACTCCAGCCAGAAGTGCTGTTATTTGGCAACAAGAAAATTACACCCAAAGAATGAAGTGCAGTAGAGACATTTTGCCATTGTTGGTCTATCTCTTCATTCATTTGAAATGCTAAAGTATAAATACATTTGAGAAAACCACTTGAATACCTAAATTTAATTTCTTCTGCTAAAATTTTATACTTTCAAATCCTTTCTTATTTTATTAGTCCAGGACAGAGAGCAAATGATTTTCATTACTGCAATAAATGAATTGGCAAGAATTTACAATTTTTAGTGCTACTGCTGCATTGTATGAAGAGTTATATTGTACAGCTTTTCTCTAGGATCATTTCTAGGGTATGAAACTAAACCTTGACAATGCTGCATCCATCTTTTGAGTATATATGGCACAAGTACAACACATTCTCAAGATGGATTTAGCACAAAAGGCTTTTCTTCATAATAACAATATCTCCAATCATCAATTTCTCCTACATTGCTTTCCAGTACACACACACACTTCAGAAACAGTGTTTACTTTTTTCCCTTTCACAAATTGTAATTCATCCATTCCATATAGCAAGTAAAGCATTATACGTCTAGCTGCCCTGCATGTCCTCCATTTCCATTGGGACATTTTGCTGAGATAGAATTTGAGGACTTTCGGCTTTTAGTGAGCACCTGACCAGGACCACGGGCAGGTTTCAGTAAATCCATAAATCTCAGAGACACCTCCACAAAAGTGCAGAATCTGTTCTCTGCACACTCACTAAGTTAACCGATTTCCATAAGCATTAGTTCACTTCCTCAAGCACCACACAGATACAGAGCAGACACACATTTATTGCTTTCTGAGAAATTTCAGACAAAAAGCAGAAACTCTTATTAAATATAAGGCTTGATCTACTCCTGGCTGCTGAGATGTAACACAAGTCTAATCTGCACCTGCAATTGTTCAAGAACATGATTTTGTAAAAACAAAACTGCTTCCTGGTCAATGTTAAGTCAATACACTTTGAAAAAAAATATATTAAACTAAACTGGAAAAGACATTCATTATGGAGTCAGAACACTCATAGCAAAACTAATAAAGAATATAACTATATAAGGACAACTATTTAAGAAATGCATTTTACTATTTTCTAAATAAATTTTGTGCAGCAGAGCACTAAATAAGTGTGAAGGGGTTCTCATCTCAGTTTGTAACAGACTCAAAATCTGTTTACATGTGTCTTAGTAATTTTTTCAAATGAACCCAACTATTTATTCTAGTCAAACTTCTCAGACAAGAAAAATTAACTCATCTCATTTGCTCACAGTGTCACACGTAGCCTCCAATCTCATACGTCATACCGAGTTTAGAAAACTAAATTACAAAACCAAGTAGTAAGGAGGACACACAGCTATCACCTGCTCCAAAGAGCTGTTATATAGCTGTATTAATATTTGTAAAGTACTTTGGATTCACATACAAATACAGCCATACACACAAGGAATATTACCAACAGGGAATGTTAAAAACACAAGCTTCTTTCTTGAGGTCCTGCTTTGGCTTCTTTGCTCTCATTCAGTGAGCCCCAATACTTGAGAAAATCTTTGGAGCTCCTTGAGCTAAAGTAAGATAGAGAAAAGGGCATAGAAACAGAACAGAACACGAGGCCACTGTTGAACACAGAAAAGACTGGGACGGGTGAGATTGCTCTTGGAAATTCTGGCAAGACACTAGAAAAGGAAGAGTACTGGCATGAGAACATGAAGCACAAACAACTCAATCTTGCTATGAGGTAAAAAAAGGGTCCAGAGAACACCCAGAGTGCTAAGAAAGGGGAATAAAGTCAGAAATATTTCCTGGCACAGAGAAGAATGGTTCAACAGGTTTGAAAAATGAACAAACTGTCACGTGAGAAGAGAAATATGCATAGAGCTGTCTGTATAATAAGCTTGGCCTACTGTGAAACCACCACAGCCATAAGCATATACACACACAACAGACAACTCATCCCTAGTGTGGATCTCTCCCCACTCAAAACCCAAAGCTCAGTGCTTTGGGTTTTTTTTAAACCTGTCAAAAATTACATTACATATCGTTTCCAGTATTTTATTTTACAATATGAACACATGAACATTAAAAAAACCCTGGTTAGCAACCTGTTCAGGAGTGAGACGGAGCATGAGACACTAGCAACAACATTCTTTTTGTGTTCCAAGTTGCAAATTATCACTGTAATAGCAGGGAACATCTCCCCAGACTCTTGTAGCTCCTTCCTATATGAGAAAAACCAACAATGGCCAGATAGATTACATGCTTCTGAAGATTCATCTTTCTTCAATTCTGGAAGTCTGTTAGTATTTATTTTTTATTTGCTTTTAAACTTCTGAGTATGATTTGTGAAGTATCATTAAGAACATCAAGCCTTCAGAACCAACATCAGGATCTCAAAGTCCTAGGAGCAAAGCCCACAAACAGTGAGAGAAAAAGGGAGAAAATTTCTAATGCCAACTGGTAGCCCTGATTCTATAAGCACACCCATGGGTTCAGATTTCTTCTTTCTTTCGCGAGGAAACAACAACAGCATCAAAGTCAAAGACTACTAAAGACAGAAGCTCTTTCTTTGTTTTCAGATTCAAAACAAAGCAGACAACATCAGAGAAGATAAAAGGAAGACATCCCAAATAAACAAGGAAGGGCTGGGTTACTCCTTCAAACTCCTGTTGGTTAAGACATGTAACTTGCAAAAGAACATTTTGCAACATAAACAGATGTGGTTCTCTTAATTCCCAAATAGTGATCAATACAATCCAAGCCCTGTGAGTACAACTATCCACAGTATCAGTAAAGGCTAGGATAGACCTAAACCTGCTAAAATATGTAGATGAGGGAGAATACCATGCCACACAAAAACCCAACTAACTTGTTTTGCATGTCTAAACCACAATTTTCGTAAAAATTCCACTCTGCTCTAGCTTTAGATCATGTTCTTCACCTTGGGAGGCTGTGTCATATTTGCATTACAAACTCTTAGCAAGTCACTGCGGCTCAGAAAAGGTCTTGCCACTACAGGCATCCAGCAGTCTGTGTCACACACTGTTGAGCTGCATTTTCTGGGGCAAAGATTACAGGCAACAGCTGCTCCTCCCTGAGCTCTGTCAGCTGCAGCTGGACATCCCAACAGAGCTCACAGGAGAGTCCCCTCCATGCTCCAACACAAACCAGGCAGCCTAAGTCACCCTAGTACAAACAAGACACAGGGAATTCATAGGGTATACAGCTCCAGCTTTGCCCAGGCCAGCCAAAAGCAGCTCTGAAAAACACATGAAAAGGGTAGTACAAAGCCAAATGATCTTTTAACAGAGACTGTTCCATTACATATTTCTGCTGCTAATGACACCAAACAGAAAATCAAGGCACTATTAAGGGAAAAGTACTTTTTAGCTTGACAGTGCCATAGGGTTTTATGACACACTTGCAGACCAAGCTGCGTTTATACTATTCATTTGTTTTTGTTAAATATCATATATTGAAAAAGTAAGTTAAAGATGAAGACATATTCCTTATTTCTCCCATTGTAGAATGTAATTTGTAAGATGCATTCATAAATTTAGAAAACTTTTTAAAATATCTAGTCTGGAAGCAAAAGCTAGCTTTGAGTACATCAACCATCTAATATTCTCTGCTCAAAGGTGACTTGTCAGAGACCAGCCAACAAAGGTAGAGGTAAAAAACTGCTCCCTTCAGGATGCATCCTGTTGTTAAAATGTCATTGTTTGCATAATAAAGTACTTCATGTCTTTAACCTTTGGTGTAAATATTGTAAATTATATTTCTTTTTCTGATAATTAAACTTAGCATGCAAAAGAGTGACAACTAGTTATAAAAATCTCATTTGCACTTACCATCCATACTGCTTTTAGAATGAATGATAAGGCTTTTAACTATCTTCAGTTGAGAAATACTGTTTATAATAGAAAATAGGTTTATGCCTGGACACTTTAATGAATCATTGAAATCACTGTTTGTTAGACTACTCACAGAAATAACCCCACTAATGTCCAGCAGATCTGCCCTAAGAATTTTACAGCAATGTCAGTATGGGCTGCATAATTAGAGCCTCCATGATCCTTTCCAATTACCTAGAGACTAAAAACATAGCATTTCCCCTTCAGGGTCTCCACAGTTACTTCTTCAATCATTAAACAAATTAGGTCCAGGCCTGTTTGCAGGCATTGCCAGTGCTAAGTTTGCTTATGATCTGTAGTCAATCAACTACAGATTCATCATTATGTAACTATAATTTATCCTCTGGCACTTCCTTAACTTTTTGCCTTTGTCCAAGCACCACCACTTTGGGAGGACAGTGACTCCTTACTCTGTCTAGCTGGTACAATTGCCATTTAGAAGAGCAATCATCCAATATTTATTTCCTTGCTATCTTCATAATGTTTGTATTTCAAACAAGGTTTGCCCCATACATGACATACAGCATGTAATATACCTGTTATATGATCTGCAGCACTATTTACATGCAACTTTTAGACAATTATGAGAGGTTTGCTGTAATTGAAAAGGGAAAACAGGAATCACTGACTTCAGACAAGCACATGAAATGCACTGCCATACATTGGCTTTTCTCAGAACTCTATTAGAAAGTGCCATGACATAATTTCATTTTGTAATGTCCCATTTTTAAGCATCATCTCATACAAGTTTTTAAATGTGCTAATTGGAAATCCCCACTATGTACAGAGAATTGCTTTCAAAATGCCAACTGTTCCTCTTTCATCAGAGTACTCAATAGCAGGAGAAAAATACTTTCCAAAATTCAAAGCATTTTGATCTGGTTCTGTCAAAACACTATGTGTTCTCAGTTTGTAATCTCTCTTTAGTCAAAATGTGACTATTTTTGTTTAGGATGCTTTTCTAAATATCATCTTCAAAAGTCAAGAAGAGAGAAATAGCGGAAAAAAAAAATTACTATTGTTATTTTACCCTACTACCTCTATCAAGAACCTTACTGTGAACCTGTAAATACTTTTCAGTCCAAATTTAGAACATTTTAAAAACATCTAGTGACAAACAGCATATGGCTTCATTTCATTAAATACATATCCATTGAACACTAGGAATTTTTAGGTGGCAGGAAGCAGTATCACTAGTTAGCAATTAGTTATTAATGAGTGGGTAATAAGGAGCTGCTGCTTTTCTTTTTAAGAAAAAAAAATCTGTGTCTCCCAGACTTTTTCCACCATATATAGCTATATCATACAAAGAATATTTTGGACTCAATTCCCTATCAACAGTCACAGGGATGGTGTAAGGGATTGATGGAGGTCACCACATACAAATCTCATATGAAGTATTTCAAATAAGGTTTCTGATACCTTCAACCAGTGCCTACAGTATTTTAAAGATCAGTTCAGTTGTGGAATTGTTCAGCCATTAGATGTTCTGTTGATGACTTCTATTCCCATTTCTGCTTGGTTCACTATCAGTGCCTAACGGCAAAAGCAAGCAGCCTGGCAGCTCCTCCTCTTTTCCAACTGCTGTTACAGACACCGAGACTCATTTCTGCAGTGAAAGCACCAGACATCTGTAGAAGCAGTAGGCAGCAAAGTGATAGAGCCAGGAGTGTGCAAGTTGCCAGAGGCATATGGACAACAAGTTGCCTGCAGCCTGAAGTGTGAGAATCAGCAGTATTTAATCAAGGAAATATTAGAAGAAAGACTTAAAGCTGAAGTAGCTAACAGTTTTGCTCAGAACAAAACAGCAGATTGCTGACACGACAGGGTCTCTCTTGAGCATGCCGAATTGCAGCAAATGGAGCAGAAGACTGGCTAGTGGGCTGTTATATTCCAGATTCCATGTAAAAGGTGGTACACTGTATACCTAAATATGCTGGGATGCTTGCCCTGATGGCAAGCCAAACCCACCACTGAGTTACTGCTGCTAGGCTAGGCCAGACATTACACAAAGAAAGTTTATAAAACCCTGGCCTACCCACTGGTCTTGCCCAGTCTCAGTAGCACATGGGCCTTAACAGAGTTGTAGTGAAATCATACATGGCAGTAGATACCCAGCTGTAACCATAACAATTATGTACCCATACAACATGAAAGCTGTGACTCTGACTTTACTGACCTTAGATAATGCTGAGGAAATCACACATTTACAGTCATTTCAGGGCACTGCCAACATCAAATTTATTTCTCTCACTTTTGCCAAAGCACTAACTCTCAGCAATACAAAGACTGGGTTTGTGTGTGTGCTTATATCCTTCATTCCCTACCCATTCCCCTGCACCTCAAAGTGTGTGCCAAATGGGGCAAGAATTATTCTTTCTTTCCACAGATGCACAAACAGAACCTACCATCTAAAATTTACATAAATGTATGTATTTTCATTACTGGCAATAATACAAGGTTCCCAGATTGACCAAGTAAATCTAGTAAGAAAATGATCCACTCTTAAATAAAAACTTCTGCAACACAATGTGGTTTCAGAGCTCTTTCAACAAGGCATACCTCAAACATCACAGTTCACAGGAGTCCCCAGTATCTATAGCATAAGCAGTTCCTTGCTAATATTATGCAAGTAATGATGAAATTGAATGACCAACATGCTGTTGGACAACTTAAATGGCGTGGAGAAATGACAAAAGGATGTACTCAGAATTAGATTTTATGATACCATTTCTCACCCCAGCTGTTCAGTGTCTTGCCCCAGGTCAGTCTTATCTGTTTCAGCAATTGATGCTCTTTTTTTTTTTTTTTTTTTTTGTGAAATCATGATCTAAAACTGGATCAGTAAAACAAACTGGGTTTAAAAAAAAAAAAAAGACATACATGTATATATTGAGAGGATAAACTACAAATCAAAACAACATAACTGTAACAAGGACTGGAGATAGGATTGGACACTTTAATTCAGCTTAATCACTGGTAAATGATGATTTTGGTTTACAAGTATTAAGTTAAAAATGAAGTGAATGTCATAACTGAAACCACTACTCCTTAGTTCTAAAGAGTTCAACTGAGCCAATCTTCATCACCAAAACTACAACAGGTCATCCTCACAAACAGATGTTACCAGTGCAAAATTCGCTCTGTATGCTGAACAGCAGACTCGCTGGAATGCAGCTCTGTCGAGAAGGACCTGGGCACCCTGGTGGACCCCAAGCCAAACAGGAGCCAGCAGTGTGCCCTTGCAACAGAGGCTTGTAGACTCCTGGGATGCACTGGAAGGTTGACAGCAGGTAGAGTGAAGTGAGCCTTTCCCTCTGCTTAGCAGAGGTGAGGCCATATCCAGAGTGCTGAGAGACATGGACACACTGGAGCACGGCCAGTGAAGGGCCACAAAGATGATTAAGGAACACAAGTGTCTTTCAGGTGAGAAGAGACACAGCTGGGACTGCTCAGCTTGGAGAAGGGAAAGCTCAGGGGTATCTCATCAATGAGTATAAACACATTAACACAGGGAGAAGAAAAGCCAAACAAAACCCAACAAAAAACCTCTGCACAAACAAGCTCGGTCTGGAAATAGAAGTAGTTTTTGCGTTTCAAAGCTAGTTGGAAATGCACAATTTTCTTCATTTCTCTGCTGGCTACCTTCTCACATGGAGAGTGAGAAGTACCCCACAGACATGAGGAAAACACAAAGCACTCCTGTGTGGTTACAGTGGTTCTGACAGATTAAATTTCCATAATATGATTTACCATCTGACTCAAGAATGGGAAAACCAGTGATTTCACGAACAGTATTCGTATCACTGACAGAATACACTTGATTGTTCATATGACATGATTGAAGCAAAACCAATTAAGATAATTATTAATTCATTTGCTTCATTCCTTCCCTCCAACACTTTCAGAGTTCATTTACTCCACAGGACATCAAGAGAGGCCACACTGTCACTGCTGCTTTACTCAGATGGACTTCTAAAGGTGGCAAAAATTCTAATAAAAGTGGCTATAAGTTTCAAGTATGGAGTTCACAGTTTGTCTGCTGTGTAAAACAAGAACAGAGTAAGATTTTTCTTGAGATAATAATTCCTGACATTTATCTCCCTTACTGTTTCCTATCTTAATGGTGAACTTCAAATATTATCATAAAACTTGTTAAAATGAATACAGTTACTAACTCTATAGTAACACATTTCCTATCCATTAATAGTATTCCTTTAACTTTAGAGCAAATGAAAAGTGATGTGCTATATTACATTTATTTTATCAATATAGGTGTAAGCAATATTAACAGGGTCTGATAGTATTTATGAACTTTTTTTAAAATACTTGGTGAAAAGACCTGTAAGTGGTCTAATTAGAGACTACAACAGTCCTTAAAAAATAAAGTAAAAAAAAAAAAAAAAAAGGCAGGGAGGGTCAGGGTCTTAAAACCATGACTACCTTTATGGGCCGAATTGTGACTATAATGTGAACAACCTCAAGCAGTAATATCTAACTCTCCATTTAGGATCTGCTGATTTCAAGTGAAACCACTTGTGAAATTGGGTACTAGCAAATATTGAAGTATTACAATTCAATCCTAATAATAATGTATTTTGGGATATTTCAAGAGGGAAAAACCAAAACTTCAGATTAACTGACTTTGAAAAAAAATTAGCAAGATCTCGTTAATTCATCAGCACACTTTGACAACTAAGTCCCTACATTTAATACATTGGAGAATTTTATCTTTATATTTTTAGTTTCCAATATGATTCCCTTGTGCCAAAAACACAACCTTGAAATTGCTACAGTTTTAAAAACTGAATGCTTTTTAAACATTGAAAAATTGGGCTTTTCCTCTTTATAAAAGAACATGCCTTCATCAAATGAATAATTTAAAACCCTCAAGTAATCATATATTCCATTAATCTTTCTGTTCAATACACATATTAGCAATGAGACATTGTTGTGAAATCTTCAGTAGAGGTTTAATTCAAACAAACAAACATGTTTTTATGCTTATTTTTATGAAATGTTGCCTAGATGAAATAGATCAATCCTTAAAATTAAACAGCAGGTTGTAAAAACTGCATTTACCATATTGTGAGCCTGTTTGGAATCATCACAAATACAGGTATAGCAGATTTTTCAAGTATAGCAGATCAAAGTGCATTACATTAGTTCAAAGACACTGCTTTATTCCTCTTCCCATCTACAGTATACTCTGTGCATTCTTGTCATTATATCAATTTAATCCACTGCCATTTTTTAGGCTACTGTTTGTCTAACTGAATGAAGAACAGAGTAGTTGGCATTTAATGTGACTGCATCACTTTTTCCAACCCGCCTACTTTAAAGAAGAAGTTTGTTGAGTGCACACAATTCACTTTACAGATCATTTGAAATGCATAAACAATTCCAAATGCAGAAATAACAAAAACAATAATTTGTCATTTTGAAATGCTGAAACGCTTGGAGGAAGATTTGAATATAGTACACTCTTTTGTTTGTAAGCATGGTGATTTGCCAAGCTACACCTCACACTGCACTAACCCTAGGGCATTCCAGTCACAAACACACTTTGATCTGCTGTGCTTTTGGATTCTCTCTCAGAGGGCTCTACCTTTCTTGACAATCCCAGAGGGAAAACGCAGCCTTGCATTCTTTCCCTTCTACCACTCCAAAATGAGCACTCCATATGCTTGCTGCTAGTTCAGCCTTGCACTGGTTTTCCACAAGCTTGTTTGAATAACAACGACAGCTGCAGGATTCTTCAGCTTGAAGTTGTGAATTGGATATATTAAAAAAAAAAAACAAACCAAAAAAAAAAAACACAAAAAAAACCCCAAAACCAAAAAAAAAAACCCCACAGATTGCATGAGAAATGAGAATTACAGAAATAGTATTACTTCTACATGGTATTAATACATACAGGGAAAACTAGAATGCAGGCACAGTTTTGTATTGGTCTGTCTGGGCATCCTAGTTTAAAGGGGACAAAATATAGTTAATACTTACTTTATGATACAAACAGTCACGAGACAAACATCAATAGGTAAGAAAGAAGGCAAAAGTCATTGGATAGAAGCTGTCAATCAGATCTGTGTTTCAACTCATCTGTACTCAGATCTGATGAGAAAGAACTGATATTGCAAAGGTTTCTAAAGTGATATGAATCTATTCCAGAATATATCTGTATACATTAATAGAAATTATAGCTGCAGCAGTGTAAGGTGGCTTTAGTGCAAATACCTACTTTAATCTTGTGAAAAATACACTGACAACATAAGGAATCAAGCAGCAGCTCGATCTGGCACTATGTAGTTTAGTATGAGTTCACATGTTTGAGAGAAAAAGGAAAACAAAAGCAACAGCCCTTAGGTCTTTTGTCCATTCTTCTCTTCAGAACTGGTAATTGAATGTCTTTATCTTTGTGTTTTCAATAACTTTAGACATTTCCAGACACTCTGTTGACATATTTCATTCAAATCTATTGCCGTGATAAAAGTAGTGAAAGTAAAAATTGAGGGGAAGGAAAAGCATACATTAAACCAACACTATTTCAACTTCCTCACCCCCACACCACTCCCCCTCACTTATTCACCTATTCCTTGGCAGTGGGGAGTAACTGTACTACTGGGAAGGAGGAGAAAACCAGCCCTGGAACTCATATCTGGATGGTTCCAGAGATGCCTTGTGATTGGTTTCTTGCTGCAGTCACATACCAGCCTTCAATTTCCTTCTTCCACAATGAATACTAGTGGAGACTACAAAAGTGATGAGGAAAGAAACACCAAGTATGCTGTTTTTCATACTTACTGGAAAAGCCCTGAATAAGATGGTTCAGAGTCTCAAAAGTATCATGAGAAACTGGTTAGTAATGACTAAAAAAGCAGAAACAACTCTTCTGGAGAGAGTTTGGCTAGTGATATATAAGGTCTCCTCCTGCGTCCACTAACCAACAATAAATAAAATAGCAGACACAAAGCACTGGTATAGGTGCTTCACATAATTCCTATTGCCAAAATAGCCTAAAAAAACCTCCAACAAACCAAACCAAAAAAACACAACTAGATACACCCAAATTCTAAGGCAGCTCATAATGTTGAGTCATATTATTTGATGCCATTTCTGAAAAAAAATATGTCTGTTCTTAAGATTGCAATGTACTGATACACTGAACACGTATTTGAATACAGATGTCTAGATTTTAAGCAAACCTGAACACATGCAAAGGGTGCGCCACTCCATAGATGGCTGTTTCACCATCTCTCTCTGAAAATCTAACACTTAAGAGCAAACCAAAACATTAAATCACATTAAATAAAACCAGCATTTATGAACATTCATGACCAATAATTGGATACACATAAAGTGGTAACAATTTCACTTTCCAAAACCCAAGAGCAGCCACTTTGCTTCCTGACTCAGTGTGCAAACCACATAATTAGATTCTTCATTTAAAATAGTCATTTAAAATGTACCAGTACTCCCATCTATAACAGCATTAGCAGCATAACTTCACTAACATAGACATGAATTAATATGCTTAGTTTTTAATACTATCTAATGGAAAAGATGGAAACCAGAAAAAAAAAAAACAACCTCTCCAACAAAAATCGAACGCTTGAAAATTGAAAAACGCAAGATGCCAAAAGAGATTCTTCAATGTCTCAGCCATTTACCGAAGAGATCTTTTCTCATTTGCTGATGACTTTGGCAGAGCTGGTTTTGCCACCAGTCACTCTGTACTTTGTTTAATTATGCAGTACACCAACAGAAATTTTCTTTCTGATTGTATAAATCACAGTGCTTTGACACCAACCTCAACAGGGTCTGCTAGAACAATACAGTGAGCACTATTGACTCCATCTCTCAAGTCCACAAGGTGTATCATTTAGCCAAGAGTGATAATTAGACACAGAACATACTGAAAACTGTCAATAGGCATGTCAATAGGAGGACTCTTAGTGTCTAAGCATCCAGTGAATCAATGGTGTTTTTTCAGCTATAAAATCAAGAAAATGATAGCTTTCAAATGAATGGTGGAAAGGAAACACGAGGCTCCTCAGGGAGGAATAAAACAGCTCAATTTTCCTTCACTGAGTGGCTCTCCAACTGCCTCACTCAATGGAAAAGGTCACAGAACATTACAGCAAAATATCTCTGAAACAAGATGTACAACAATGCTGGGACATGACATGAAGTACAAGCACACTACAAAGGCCCGTATATCTCTGACCTGACAGAATTAAAGCATGGGTCAGCAGATGCCAGACAAGACAGGAATTGAAAGACAATGATTGATCTGTGTAGAAGAAAATATGACTGCCTGTCCATATCAAATATGTTTGTATGCATGAACAGGATTATATGTACAGTATGCCCCCTCCCCTCACAACAGTTTTTAAAGCCATAGCCTTGCTTTCTTTTCTTAAATTATTTTATGTATATAATTTTCAGCTGAAGTCCAAGGAAGATTTAAAGCTGAACCTTTTAATACATAACTTTTTCTTGACATATTCCTACCAAAAAATGTACCAGACTTAAACTGATCCTGGAATACCACTTGCATATATCTTTTTAAGATACATGTATACTTCTGAATACGGGAAGAGTAGTGACAGGAAGCCATTTTCATTCACTCTGAACTCTTTCAGCTAAACACTTTAGTCAGCATAGAGAGACAAAGGATTCCCCGTGCAAAGCCTGCTCTGAGAACCAGCACCTTTTACAAAGCCTGGTTTATAACTGCAGCTGTGAAGTAAATGTAACCTCTGTACCATGGTTAGTTGAATGGTTATAAATGAAATATGAACTACAGTGCTGACAGGACAGAAGGGGGAATCAGAAAAAAACTAAGCAGGTGAAGAACTTCAAAATGGACTTTTTTTCCCCCCTCTTCCTTTGTACCTTAAAGAAAACTGTTTTTTAAAAGGTGGCTGCTTAGTAGTTGTGAAGCCAAGACTTTATATGATACCTATCTTTGGACATTCAATGCATTTTTTACCCCAGGGAATGTTTCTATGAAGGTATAAACATCCTCTGAAAAGCAACTGCTAAGTGATCCTGTGGTATTCCACACTTCTCATTGCTTCAATAATTGCCAGATCAGTTTCTCCAATAATTGACAGCCATACAAAGCTATCCCAGGACCTGAAAGCCAAGCTCAATTCTGTTTCCAGATCAACTGAAGTACAAAACCACTCAATTTAGGTGAGAATCTAGCCCATGCTCTTCTGTGCTTCTGAGCTCCACATAACAAGGACTTGGGAGCAACCACATTATCTCCCCACCAAACCCAGAATACGGCATGTTCATGACTCAAAGAGGGAACAGATCTGTTGAATAAGAAGCTGCCATTTTTACACTCACCTTTCCATACATGGTTTTTATCAGTGTGTTTCCCTCAGTATCTGAACCAGAAATATACAAAACAAGCCACAATATGAATCTTAAGTCTTGTTGACAGAGCCAACATGAAGCAGGTTTTCTTCTGCCTTTCTGGAGTTGGAAGTTCTTGCAATGAAGAAGAGATAAACTTTTTTCCCTACTCTCCCCTCAGCAAATTGCTATGTGAGAAACTGGAGTTCAATGTGAAATGAAGTGTCTCATCATGGAGGTGCTAGTAGGGAAGAGAATGCCACCAACAGTAGCAACAGTACTTCACAGTCAGGAAAAAAAATTAGCTAGAATTGCTCTTTTACATGATCAGTATACAAGAAATCCTGGCATACACAAAATATGACCACCTCTCATCTGTTGAAAACACAATTTTAAGCATAAACCCTTTGAATGTCTTTCTATGTCTCCCATGTCATTCTGGCAAGCTTACAAGCCTTCCCTATAACATTAGACTAGCCATACAACCACCCTAGGAATCAGAAGGGGCCCTTATGCTTCAAATGGAATGTAATCTCAGGGAAATACCTGCTATGAAGTATAAAAATATAAGATTTCTCCTTAATGTGGGTGATTTATAAACTCTTCCTTCATACACTTTCATATACCTTGACCAAGACATAGAAGTAATTTCTGCAACACACAGCTACACACTTTACAGAAATGCAGCCAAGGAATCCCCTGCTTTTTCAGACATCTTCATGGCACCTTCTAAAACCACGAACAGATTAAAAGGACAAAACAGCAGGCAATTTCAGATATTCTAACAAGATGAGTAATCTTGTTCAAATCTTTGTTCAAGTGTTCCAAGAGAGCAAAAACAATTCAAACCCAAACCAAGCATATTTAAAAAAGAAAAAACCACAACTGCATCATATGGGAAGAATAATTTATGCTTTTTAAATACTGTCCCAGAACACTGCATGTCATGTAATCCATTGTCATGAATTTTAAAACCACTGATAATTTTTTTCTCTTTAAATGGTTACATCTACAAGGCTTCAAGCAGTACTTTTATAATTATGAACATAGATGTGTTTTTAACAAAACACATTCAGCTGTCAAGGGTGTGGAAAAGCAGTAACCAATGCTTAATACACTAGACAATGAAAATTGGTGTAGATCAAAGAATTTCAAAGAGCACCTGCTGCAGAAGCTAGACTGTCAGGAAGGCACTAAAAGTTATGAGAATTTAGGGAATAGTTACAGGGGTACAATATTTCTGTTAGGAAATCTGCTTATGAATTTCCTCCACCTTTCCCCCAACCTTTGATTTCCAGTTTAACACTTCACTTCAACTTTGTAATTTTTGCAGAACTTCAATTGAAGAAAATTCAACATTTTGCAGTGGTAGGCTCACAACTCAGAAAACAATACAACCTCTTCCTCCCTGTCCTCCAAAAATAAAACTGAATCAAATAAAACCAACTTTGTAACTTGGGATCTATTACCTAGAGGTAGCATATTTTTCTCAAAATAACCTTCAGATAGAAACTTCTCCCATTGCTAAGATTAACTAGAGTCCAGTGTCAAGTTTTGGTACAACAAGCCAGTGAATCCCAGTGTTCTTCATTACTGCTGCTGTTACTTTTTCTCATACCTTTTCGTGTCAGTAGAAATTAAAATCATAGTATTAAAAAAAGATAACTCAGCATTTTAGCCATCTTGAAATAAAATAAAACAAATGTTCCCTAGCTTTATTTAATTTCTCAGATGTTCATAATTTTGTCTAAAACCTAAAGTCATGTCTACACAAAACAGAAATCTGCCTGTTCCTATGGTGTCCTCTGCTTCTCTGTGAGAGATCTGTTGAAAGACACTTTGACAATGCAAAGGCATGTTTCATGACAGCTACCAAAAAAAGCAACAGCAGTTTCAAAAATCAAAGAATGTTCCTTTGGGAAAGCATTATTTGCATGTTCATAATGAATACTTAACTACACATCTGTGCAACCCTTTAGGTTTTTGTGGTAGGAAATGATCTTTTAAGAGGACTTTGCCAACTTCCACCAAATTCTTCCTCAGCCTTTGCTAGGCTGAATAATAGCAAGCTTATCAGTTAGTTTTCTACATGATTTTAAATAGTTTATAACAAGTCACGTGCTGAATTACTGGTCAGAGTGTTAGGCCAAAACTCTCTTAAAATCAGGGGGTCATTGCTGAACAGAAATTTAACGAGGTGTTACAGTTTATTGCTTATAATTCATCTGTTAAAAAAAATAAGCATTCAAACTCAGCACAGTATGCACTACAATACTTAAATAAAAAACAGGTTGGCTCCAAAAAAATATTCCAATAATTATAAGCTGTTCTATTTATAAAGGAAAAACTGGTTTGAGGCCATGACATACACACACAGAAAGATATCCCAGCAGAGTACCTACTGTTACTATCTTTAAAAAAATCCATAGAAGCTCTGGTGTAAGCAAATTCCCACTACTTAATCTGTCCCAACTTAGGGATCAATTAATTGAATATTGCTTCAAAATATTAAAATATGGCTTTAACATTAACCATCCTATACAATATATATCATACCTTAAGGTATATATATTAGCCTTACGGTACAGATAGATGCCTACACTGGTGTGCAGTCATGGTCTAAGCCAGCAAGAAATAGGAATGTAAAGGTTCTAAGAAAGAATTGCACTGTGCTACACAAAGTTATCAGTATTCAAAGTTAGCAGCTGATTTTCTTGCTAATTGTATAAAACACAATGCTATGAAGAGACAGATACGTTTCTTTTTTAAAAATCAAGCTATAGTAATACAAATATTTATATGAAGACAGTATCAAAGATACTAATAGTAAAACTGAAAACCTTTGAGAGACACTGGTGTGTTTCACATCCACCAAAAGAAGTTTATGCATTTGCATTAGATGTGAAGTATCTCTTGGTAGTACAGTGACTTTAAGGACTCCACTACAGACAGATTTCACCAGAGTAGGAGCTCAATGAGCATTTTTATATTAAGGAAGCTTCCCTGTCTGACCATTGAGGAGGCAGGCTCCAAAGAGCTGACGGGCCCCTGCTTGATTCCCTACCCATCTGACATACAATCAGACCAGGTTTCCTCACCAGCTCAACCCCAGGTTTCCCTTTGCAGAATTTCAGAACTCTCACTCCATAACGAAATTTATTCAAGGTACAGTAACACAGAAATAGCTCTAACTGGTGCCTCCAATTCCCTTGCAGTCCATGGGCAGGAAAGTCTCACTCCCGCTACCGAGCCCTCAGCTCCTGCCGTGTCCCTGAGTGAGCGGTCCCCTGGCTGGGACACAGCTCCCTGAGCCCTTCACTGTGCCAAGTGTTGGCAGCTCACAACCTCTTGACTGGGCTCCCACCCAGAGCTCAACCTGCAGCTGCACCCTGAGCTAGTACTGAATGTGTTTCCCAAACCCCACACCTCCATCCTCCCTGGCTACTTGCCTTATTCCTGCATCCTGGCCAAGGTTCTGTGCAATGCTCTCCTCCCAAACACCCTCACCATCTCTGTTCATTTTGAATTTTTTTTTTCCTTGAAGATCTTTAGTTCTAAGAAAAAGGTTATTCAGCAATTTCACTGCTTTAAGGGGCTAATGAAATCTAATAGCTAGTGGCAGTATACCCACAAAGAATAACAGTAAACTTCTTATAGAGGTACGGAATACTGCATAAATTCCACCGCAAGACTGAACAAAAAGGTTGAAGAGAGCAACGGAATCAAGAAACTATATTTACCACTACCTTTCTTTCTCAGATAAGTCAGAGAAAGACTTGCAGGAGCATGACTGGAAAAAAAGAAGCTGTGAGAAAATGGGATTAATAACAAGCCCTAAATTTTACCTTTTGTCATGGAGCTCATTGATGTTAGATAAAGGCTTACAATCAAAGGTTCAACAACTAACTGATAAGAGAAAGGTGATAGGATTAAAAGCTTGACCAAAACTTCGAAGGACATCGCCAAGCTATTAGTGAAAGGGGCAAACAACTGACAGAGTGTAAACAAAGGCTATGGAATTTAAGGACTTAGGCAATCTAGTAAATAGCAAACTATCACATTGTTTGCTGGAGATGAAAAAGAAAACTCAGATAAAGTTTGGTATATCAGAAGTCTGTCCATTGTGGGCTTGTAAACAAAGCTAAACCACAGAACAAGACTGCTGCTGTCATCTGGGTCAGCACTGTATTCAACAGCAAGATCTGCAGCCAAAGTGTGTGCTTCTGACTTGTAACACCACACACAGTAAGAGGACAGAAAACTTATGGATATGATCAACGAGACCAAGCTTTTTACACATGTGCTAAGAGACCCAAAAAAATAAAACTTAGAGCAGCATGAAAAAAATACGTTTCAACAGTGATTTTGCAACTATTTATTCAGTACTCTTCAGTGACAATCACTTTGAACTGCACCTTAAATAGATCAGTTTTGGGAGAAAACAAAACCATAACACAAGAAAACTACAAATGAAGCAACATCACAGAATTGATTCTCTTCAGCTAAGTTCACACTGGGAATGCCTGTATTTGTTCACTTCTATCCCACTCCAACACATCCCAACTCCATTCCTACCTAGAGAGATGTATAGTTATCCAAAAATGCTAGCTGGGAATTACCTACAAAAGTGTAAATGTTGCAATTTAAATAGTGTATGAAGACATATAATGTACATTTTCAAACACTTTGATACTTAATCAATAATATTATGTTTTCAAATTGGTAGGGGAGGGGAAGGAGGGGAAGGAGAGAACCTTCTTTTATATTTATTGTATTTCTCAGTCCTGCTGGCTCAGGTCCTGCATAATGGTGTTGGAGGGTGGCAGCAGCAAGTCACATATTAAAAATAGATATTTTTTTACAAAAACAGATTTAAAAGCTGAAAAATCATCCACGAGCCCCATGAATGCAGATTTCTCTGAAACAGGTCTTTTGCAGCGTGTCTGTGTATATGTTGAGTAAGTCTTCACACACAGGGAATGTCATCCAACTGATCATTCTGGGCCTCTGGGGACAGAGTAGGGGTGGGGAGGTGTTCATGTGAGCATCACTTCACAGGTTTTTGAACATACAGTCCAAAAATAAAAACTAACCTGAAGACAGGGGGAAAAGAGCAACTAAGTGATGGTTTGAACTGTGTCTAGAGTAACCAGCATTTCCTAGCCTCAAAAGCAACAATTTCTTACTAACCCAAACTGGTATTTAGGAAGAGATTTCTAAAGCACATTAAATAGCTAAGTATGATTTGCATCTTTTGAAGTCCCCCTTACCCCAGAGCTTTAGTTCAAACGAGAGGCGGCGACAGGCGCTGAACTTCCACTACTATTCATGGGAGCAGCAGGAGCTGGGCAACATCACAATAGTCCATAACGTATGCCCCAGGCACTCCTTAAAACAAAAGGAAACTCAAAAAATTGCTACATCAAAAGCAGTGAAATTAAGGCAGAGAAGCTGACAGACAATGCACTTTACTGTGACAATAAAGCCCTCAATATATGGGATTTTCCAATATTTGGGAAATTGCATCTATTGCTATTTTTGAAGCAAGTAACATAATTAAGATCTCAAGCTTATACTTCTAAACTACACTGCTGATTTTTGCCTTTCAAATCAAAAGGTTCTGCAAATTTAACTAAATGATACAGCTTCCTCCTAATTCCTTTACTAACAGTATTTCTCTTGCAGCTCACAAAATCTGTTACATGTTCAACTTTTGAATTTAATTTGCATGGTAATTGCAATAACAATAATACTTCATCATTAGGATAATATAGGCTAAGATCCTATGTAATTTTCACTTTTTAATGGAAACTCTGAGACTAAGAACACAGCTAAAATATTATATATTAATGTCAATATAGCTAATACCCCCCAAAATCCCACCAATTTACTTTTCACTGACAATGTTAAAGGAAAATGATTTATGCAGATCAATCACCTAGCTCATCAAGTCATTCACTGACAGCCAGCCTTCATCATTGCTATTTAAAAGGCACTGCTGACAGAAAAGACCGACTCTTTGATTAAGGGCTCTGTCTGGCTAACCTTTTATTTGAAGAATGATTGCTGCTGAGTGACAAATACTTTCCCATTCATTTCAAGGAAAAGATATTGACATTCAAATTCTTGATGTCTACACTGAACAGATGCCACTGTTGGCAAGTGGCTTGATAGCAACAGCAGGTACACTACTACTCTGGGGGGTGAAAAACAGCACCACTGGCTCAAGTTAAAGGCTCTCAACAAGTGAAAGCTACAGATCTCTCAGCCAAATCCTCTCTCTTCAACAGTTATCATCAAAGAACATCTGTTTGTTGTTTCTCCCCAGCCCTCTTCTTGAAAGTGTCCTAGCCTCACCTTGACCCCACTTTCAATTGTATTGGATGTTATTACTAAAAATAAAGAGAACTCAGCAGCAAAGTGACCCTTTGGTTGAGAAGGGCGTCCTCCCTTACACAACATCCCCAAACACCAGTCAGGGAAATCCCAAAGCAAGGGCTGCTGCTTCCGCAATAATGTGATTTCTGTTGACATTAATGTGAAATGGAAGTTGCATTTGCAGTATCACATACAAAATCAAAGCCAATATGTTGGTTACTTTAAGCTGATCCCTCTGTCACTTTCTACTTTATTACTTTATAAAAAATAAAATGAGAGTGAGAGAGGGGAAGAGGAGATGAAAGCTGGCCAAAAGCAGCTGCATGATAATGGGCAGTAAGCAGTGAATGCTCAGATCCTGTTTTGGACAGGATTTACAGCCACAAGTACCTTAAAAAATAGTCATTAATTTATTTTTCCAAATAAAAAATAGAAATCAAGACAAGATATGTACACCAGGCTACAGCTTTCAATATTGAATGTTTTCAAAAACAAAACTATTTCATGATGAAACATTTATTTCTTTACTTCCATGTTACACAGATCTTAATTAGATTCAGCATACAGATGCATATCACTTAAAAAAATTCTTTTTGATGCTGCTTGATGAGATTTCCCCAACTGCTTTACAACAAGCAGTAATGCATACAGGAATGTTAAAATTAAATTCAGGTAATAAATAATACGAACAATTCTCCTTGCCAAAGCAGCATTCATCCCCTGTTTCTTTTTGCCTAGGGTGTGGCATTGGGCATTAATATTCTGATGCATAATATGACTTAATATTTTCATGATACTAAAACTTAATTTGCTCCTCTGGAATATCACAGAACTTCTGTTTGTCATTGTATTAGGCAGCCATTTTAAGCCATTAAAAAAAAAAAAAATTCTCCACAGCAATAACCTCTCTACGGAGTTTTCTAACAAGGTATCTCAGCCACATAACTTCACAGAAACACACCATGCAGTTAGCAAGGCTGGAGAGGGATACAGAGCCAACATTACTCCTGAAGAAAAGCATGGCTTGGGGTAGAAATTTTTGCTTTTGCTACTGTCCAAATAATTTGCTTCCCAGCTTCTTCCCATTTCTGAAACCCACAGAACCAGTTGAGAGGCACAGAAAGAGAAGCTATCGCTACCAGGAGAAAAGCGAGGAAGCACTGCAAATCCAGAGCACCAACAGCATCACAGGGTGAAAAGACAAACTCATTTGACTCTCCATGCAAAAGAAAGTAAAGAAGCAGGAGGAAGGACAGAAGTGCACCCCCTCCCGATGCCTGTCAAAGGTGGAGGTGGGTATATATTTACAGCATGTCTGTAATACCATCAAGACTGTAATTGTCATCTAATATTTCATTTTCAATTGTTTACAAAGTCAGCAAATCTCATGGATGTGGAAAAGATTCTGTGGTTGTGGAAAGTAACAAAACTAGCACACTTACTAATTTCTAAATGGACTGTTAGCTGTTTTGTGATTTTTAAATAGCTTGTTCTAACTATTAGGAACAACCTAACATCAAAAATAAACAACTTATACAGGAAAAAATCTAGCATTACCAACTTGTGACAGTTTGGTTGAAGATCTAGTTAACTCCACCTTCTTATCCCACACAAGAAAAAAATATGGTGAAAGGATAGCTTTACTGGGTCAGAGCAAAAGTCTCAGTAGTCCAGCACCTTTTATCCAAAAGTAGCCAAAAAGTTATGTCCTGGAATG
Organism: Onychostruthus taczanowskii; assembly: GCF_017590055.1. Lineage (NCBI taxonomy): Eukaryota > Metazoa > Chordata > Aves > Passeriformes > Passeridae > Onychostruthus > Onychostruthus taczanowskii. Next base: position 10,942,636 of record NW_024499462.1, read on the forward strand.
AATATAGGAACAAGCTAAATAATTTTGGAATCAACTGACCATAACAAAAAACAGAACAAAACAAGAAAAAAAGAAATCGAGCCTTGTACTGTAGTTTCTTCAATTCTATGTGCACGTACTCATAAAAAAATTATGGTTTTGTTCATGTATCTAATAATGACAAATAAACACAGATTTACAGGCTTGAACTTTTTTTAACAAACTACTTGATCATACGCTTTCTCTGGCATTCTTCCATTTTAAATAAAGATTAATCTGTGATAGAACTCTAAGGCTGCCACTGTAATCAAAAGAAAAAATGCTTTCAGGTTTTCATAGGCTTCTTCACATGCGCCAGTAGTATCTTCTCTTTTTCCTTAAGCATATTTGAATGAACTGTTTGAATATGTTTACCCTTTCATCTCTACAGCTTTGAAAACTTCATACTTTGTATCTGATCTACAACAAAGCAATAAGGATTGCAGAGGTTGACAGTGTGGACATAATTAAATACTACCATCAATGAACTGCCATGTTGAACAATGCTGACTTATAATGCACTTCAAGATCAACCATTTACATTTAAAACTATTTCCCTGAGAGGTCTAAAAAAGGAGCAGCTTAGATTTTTTTTTTTCATAACAGATACACGAAAAAGAAATCAATTTCTATATAACTCAGTAATGAGTCCAGCTCTTTACCAGAAGATTTGGTTTACATACTGAATGCATGTGGAAAAAATGTAAGCAATACTTTGTAGATGTCACCTTTAAAAAAGATCAAGAGAAGAAAATCAAATCTACAGTCACTGCATTTACATACCTACAGTCATTGCATATACATAATCAGTGAAGTGTCATCACAATTACCTTTTCCAAGATGTACATACCAAGCAACATAGTGATTCAAAGACAGAAATTTAACATGAAAATGATGTAGCAACAAACAGCAATTCATAAAGGAATACTCAGTATCATAAAAACACACTAATTATCCTAAACTTTGGATAAAATATTTTGACACAAAAAGCTTGTAATATGTATCAAAAATAGCATTAACCTCTTTCACATTTGTAAGAATGTTAGGCCAAAATAGAAATACATATAACATACATAAGTATAGAGAAGAGAGATTTTTAACAAAGCAGAATTATAGCTATCACAGCAGTTTGTGGATAAATTATTAGGTTTATTACTCCTAAAGTACTTTGAATAGAAGTGTTCCAGCTGTTACATCTGATCACCAGCACACTGCCAATTTTCTCTGCCAGGCAGTCCTTTTATGCATTGGGGAACTTGTTGCAATTAAGGGATTTTCTCATTTCTTTATAATTCTGTGACTTACAAGGGTGTCTTAAAAATTCAATTGCATCAACCATATTCAGTTCCTTTTTATCAAATTTTCTGCCTATGAAATGGAATGAAACCACCAAATCTATTTCCAGTGAGAAACCCAGGTTAACATTGTTCTAGTGATGCTTGCTGCATTAGTATGTTGCTGCTGGTACATCTGACAGCCAACAGCAACAGCAAACCTTACGCCATATCTGTGGAACATCTTTCAAATGAGATGCTTTATACTACAGTAATCCCTCACTACCTTTGAAAACATATTTAAAATTGCAGGCTATTATACCAAAAAAAAAAAAAAATTATTTCCTCAAAATTGTTCAATTTATACAAAAAAAAAAAAAAAAAAAGAAGAAAATCTATGGCCAGAAAACACTACATCTTCACTAGTGAAGAAGCACTAATCTGGCAGTATTCTAAAAGTTCTCATCAGTAAGATAAACCTACTCAATTGCAAAACTGTGTCTTCATTACATTTACTTCTTCCACTCTACTGTATCTCAAAATACATTACTTACTTCAAAAGGAATGAAAAAATTTCATCTACTACTAGAAGATGCAACAACACTACACTAGTAAAGTGTATGCAATAGTAGAGTAGGACACATGGGGGATGAAATGGGAGACTCAGGAAATTAAAACTGACTGTATGGAAAGTGCTTAAGTAGGTATGATTTATGTATTTGCTCAGGGTGTTTAATCAAAACACCTATGGGTTTCTGATAGTTTTCTTGAAGAGTGACATACTCTAAAAGTGATTACTCAGAATATGGCTTAAAAGACAGCACATGAAAACAAAGCTGTCCTCCAATGCCCACCAAAACAGACTTCTAAGAAAAAAGCTCACCCACCTAATCACCAGGGCAACTTCCTTCAGAAAACACTGACTTTCCCTAAGGGCTTCCCTTCCCAGGGCTAATCAAGCCCAATCTTGCTTAGTTTGCACTATCTGACATGATACTGCTGTACCACACATGGTGGTCTAGCAGATAAATTCAGAGCCCAGCCTAGAGCAACTCTGAGCTCCATTTCCACATAGGAAATCAGGGAAAATTCATCCAACAAGAAGTGATTTGGCATGCAGACACAAATGCCATTTCACAGACCCCTCCTACTGATTAAATATGCAACCTTCACAAGAGTGTGCATATTCCTCAGTTTTATACTCAGGATAATTTGGAAAATCCCTCATACATAGACCCACAAATGGACTTAACTGCTGAATCAATTCAGGACCAGATCTAGCCTCTTTTCTCCACATTCACCCATCCTCCTAATTCCCTGATATAAAAATGGCACCTACACTGCAGCCCTTCTGCCCCTCTTCAACATCACAAGAGGGATCATCTGACCACCAATCAGCCACACCAGTATGCACACAACCACTGCTATGCTACACTGCACATATGTAAACCCATAAATAAGGTGAGACCAGTCAAAGGAAAATCTCCCTCCTTAAGTTTATCAAGCTAAAAAGGATTCTTTAATTTGCTTTAGCCACTAGTGAGTTATGATGAGTAATCAAAAATCACTGTATTGCAACACATTCTTTCATCAACCTTCATTCGCTAAACAAAACTCATCTTAAACTGATTAAATAATTATTTTCTCATTTCTTTCATTGCACATGTAAGAAAAAACATACACCTGGTTTGGGCTTCCAGGAACACAACAATGAGAGAAGAAAGATGAAAAAATCAGTAAAGTGTTTCCTTTAAAAGAAGCTGGAAATACATGTGTTTACTTATTCTCAAGTTGTACAGTGACAAAACAAAAGGGATAACAAGAGAGATGGATGTAGCTGGATAGAGACTAGACCCACCTCCTTTCCACAATGCCATAAAGAGGAAATAGTCCCTCACTTCATCACCCAAATGAAGTGACATGATTTAAGAAAAGAGAAACTTAAAGAGTTTTTCTTCATTTTGAAAAAGCGGGAAAGAAAACCCAGAATACAGAAGGACTCTTTGTCAGAACTGACTACCATGTCTATAATGACTGTGGGACCTGACCAGGACAAATACTGACTCAAGAAACCGAAGGGAAACCGTTAACAGAACTCCAGTTTTCCAGAAGTCACTGTTCTAAGCCTAAATTAGCATTTATGAGATTGAAGCACATAAATGTGTGTTGACTATATAATTTTGTGTAGAAAACACACCTCCAACATCACTAATTAGGGAGCACTCATGTTTTACAGTACTGCACAAAGTTTTTCTGCTTGTTTCTATTAACACCCACCTCTGAGGAGTTAACTATTGACCCAGAGCATCAAGAACAGCTGCAGTTCTGGGAAGGCTGTGTTCAAGCTGCAGGAGAGCAGAAGGGGTTGGCAGTGCTCCCAGAGGTCAGCTGCTAGACCAGACAAAATGCTGCAAAAGACTGTCCACTGTAAGGCTTCAAACTCAGCTCAGCTCCCACCCACTGGCTGCAGGGCAGGCAGACAGGAAAGGCTACGGGCACCCCAAGGAGCGCCCAGAGCAGTGGGAAAGGCAGGGCGTGAGCTCCACCAGAGCAAACAGCTTCTGCAGGGGCCCACAGCACCCACCAAACCGTGGGAAGTGGATAAATAGCTGAAACAATGCAAGTTACTTCAACTGAAATGTGAGCTACATGAGTAATGATAAGAACACTAACAGTTACTCAGAAATGACAAATTCATCAGAAATGGGGAAAAAAAACAACACAGGAGTATAGAAAAGTCATTAGGAAAAAGTGAAATATTCCAAAAATACTGCTTAATTGAAAGCTGAATGCAAATGAATATCTGCATTTTAAAATCTGCATATGCAAACTGTTGGCTTGTCAGTTCAATCCCTTTTGCTCCTCGGCAAAAATAGTCCAGCTGCTTGACTCAGACCTGTGTAATGTACAGGATCAGTACTCAGGAAGGAGTTTGCAATCAGTTTTAGCAAGATTATATTTTTAGCTATCAAGTCCTGATAACAAATGGTTCTGATGTCCAAGTATTGAATATGACATTGGCATCCTTTATTGTGAATAAAAATAAAACAAAGTTTTCCATCCATGCTGCTTTTCTTGTTTTCTTTTTCAGAATATATTAATTATTAACAAAACACCTCACATCAATATTCCTTATGTGAGAGCATTAGATGACTTTCCAACTTGCTCAGTATAAAAATGTTTTCCACCTATTAGCTATAACTACTTTTGGATATATTTCTGTACACTGGGAAATCCCCATAATGTATGGTTCTGTGAAATATGTCACCTCAAAGTCTGAAGCTAAAACAAAGCATCAGTCCATAGCAGATCATTGGCTTGTCCCTGTTTTGGTTGACATTAGTAATGCTAACAACTAAAAAACATTTAAACACACAGGAAGCATTCTTTCACTTAAAAATTACTTGTCTCAGAAACAGAAAAAATACAACTACTACAGCATAAAGAAAAAGCTGACTGTGCAATCAAAAGCCCAAAGGACCCAATTTCTTCTTAAAGTACCTGATGGACATCGTGACAGTCTGATTACCTTCTACCACCAATTTTTGGAACATGTGAAAAATACTGTATGCTTCTGGCTGGTATGTGGTCCAAGATGACTCATAAATCTTCCTTTATCTCCTTCGTGGTGTTAGCAGAAAAGGATGAGTTGCTTTTTTCCATCTCATTCACATGTCTTTCTGTCTGTTACCCGTGCCCTTGAGCAAAGATTACTGATGCCCTGCCTTTGATATATGACACATCACATACAGCAGCTTTTCATCAAGTGAATTAACCTGAAAAAATGCAAACCTACCTGCCAGTTGCTTCCCAACTTTACACTATTCCTTTGTGTACCTTCTCCCTAACATGCCACACAAGGCATGAAAGAACAAGGTTACCAGTCAGAGCAAATTAAATTGTCATTCAGTGGACACTGACGTAATTTATAGAAATACACTAACTTAATATTTACCTTCATAACTGATTCAAATTGTAAAATATACTTTTCATCATTCTGCAGTCTGAAAAATGTATCTATTTAAAAACCAAAGGATGAACTATCTGCTCAGATCACCCAAAATTATTGCTCTGAGTCATATGTAATAACTGCAATTCATGTAATGCCTTACTGATACAACTCCACAAACAGTTCTGCCATGCTAATCCATACAGTAGGATTAGTCAGTTGGTTGCATATTCTGTTTTGTTCTTACAAATTAAAATATACTTTTTACGTAGAAAAATCATTAATATCTTAAATTAAATCTTTTCAATGGTTGAGCTATTCACAAGAAGTATCTTTATTGTGTGAAATAAAAAAATATGTTGCACTTTTTCCATAGGAGGGTTCTTTTAAGAAGTGCATCTGTGGGGTGCTCGCTTTTCCGCATATGCCTTCAATCTTACATTTTGAAGACGTCATTAAGATAAATGCTGTGCTGCTAATTAGCAAGATTCACACACTAACATCTCTGAGATTTTATTTATGTTTGTGATTTTTTTCTACTGCAACTTACATTGTAAATCTAAATTTTTAAGTGGTTACTGACAGGATCTCAAAGAATTTTAACGACAGGAGTTCCTAAATATTCCACTGTTTTTAAAGACAAGACAGTAACCCCCTAATATAACAACGCATTTTAAAAGATACATGCTGCATTTCTTATAAAAGTCTTTTATCAAAATTGTATTATATCTTCTAATGAAAGCAGTGAGTGAAAAATATAAACATTGATATATATTTTCCAATGAATTGGCTTAAGAGAAACATGTTAAAATAGGATTAATGGCACAAAGCATGTACTATATAAAAATAGCATGTAGAAAAAAGCATTAAGCAATTACAACTCTAGCACTGAAGGCTCCAATATTATAGGGTAATATTTCCTTAATGTTAGACTTCATTAACCCTAAGATAATCTCTCATAAATTTTGCTGATTTTTAAGGAGAAAAAATAAATTATGTTTATTAAACTACTGAATATGTTTATGAAAACAAGACATAATCTAGTGCTATAAACTTCTTGTCTTTATCTGAATAATCAGGAAGCTCATAAATAAAATATCATATAACAAAGTGAGTGTTAAAATTCATTACCGTAATAGCTATGCTCATGATCTATTTCATTAACACTCCTCCTTTCTTTGAATAAATGGGTTCTTGGGTCTACCAGAGCAAGGCCATTTACAAGACAAAATACTAAGCTGCTTTTTCTCATTTTCCCCTTATCTGTTCTATTCTCAACTTTCTAAATTAATTCTTCCTTTAAATCTTATTGTTCCTTCCAGTGTAACTCACAGCACATTGGAGAAACTTGAAAGAAATATAAGCAAAGAAATGGGTCTGTGGAGTATGAGTTAATTAGGAATCTAAGTGACTGGTGATGAGACTTGATGGCATTTGGCTTTGGAATTAATTTAAGAAGCTTAAGTTCATTTAAAAATAAAATACAAATATATTGGAAGAAAGATATTCCAAAGAAGTTATACTCAAAACCACCACACTAATGTCCCAGCCCCAACACCAACTAAAGTTAACAATATATAATGGCACACTAATTTTATCTCAAATAATTCTTCAAATCAGCATGAATTAAAAGAGACAGCAGCTGTTAGAGAAGCAGCAATATAGTGGCATAAAACTAAATATTAAAGAAGCAGCAATATAGTGGCATAAAACTGCAGAAGTCACCATCTGCAATCAAGTATTTAACTATGGAATCCAACTTAACACTCTACTCCTTAACTCAGTGCAGAACATACTTTTAAGTCCTCACAGGAACAGACATCTTTATATCCATTGACCTCAACTTTGTTATTTTAATCCATCTCTGCTCATTTCCTGTATAATATCTAGGACACAATCTGGATAAATCCTCTACCATAACACTGGGGCTGCAAGAACAGGTCTTGGGGAAAGATGCAAGTGAGCAGCTGTGAACCATGGTGCTGGGGGATTTCCAGATGCTCTAGCTGCATGATCACAAGGGGGCTGGAGTGGACACAGGCAGACAGCAGCACTGATGGCTCTAGATTGCCAGATGTGTCCCCTTCCATAAGAATGGGGCAGCAGCCTTAAAATTTCATCCTCACAAGAATTTGTCATTTCACAGAATGATAGAATTCCAAGGCTTTAAAAAGATGCAAAATCTGTACTTCTACCTATTCAAGAGTCACTGCCTAAGGCACAAAAATGCAAGAAAAGAGGACCAGACTCCAGGAGAACAAAACCAAAAAAAAATATATTGTTACACTAAGCAGCTACCAAAGATGGAAGGTATACACCTAAGCAGGATATTGTTTTAAATGGATTTCTTACAAAATAATTTTGTTTTCCTATCTCAGGAAAGGCACTGAGACCCCTCCTGATGCAACCACAACAAACTGCAGAGGGGTAGAGTCTCACATCTTACATAGCAACACAAGGATTGGTAATCAGAGCACTGCAATCCATGAAGAAAAGGAGCAGCATCTGTGAGGAAAAGCTAAAAAGTGCCATTAAATCAGTGAATACTTAAGTTGGATTACTCACTTCCTTCCCAAAACTTTGAAGAGAGGGTACAGTAACTTAGACATGCATTCTAGGCCTGTATACTAATTCAAACAGTTTTCCCCTACACTTTCAATAGGTAAATTTGCCACCAGAGGACAGTGGTTTATCAAAGGAAATCACATACAAATAAATGCAAAGTGTATTTTATACCTTTTATCAAGCCAGCTGATAAAACTGCAGAAAATAAAAAAGCAAGCTTCGCAGGCTTTCCTAACTCATTGTTTTTCAACTTCATCAACTAGATAAACAATATATTGCAAATTTTAATAGTGTTCATGCTAATATTTAACCTCAACAATATAAAATTGATTATCGTTATAAAAGTCTTAATGCAGAGCAGCAGGTTGCCATAGCAGGCCATAACACACAAGACAAGAGCCAGTCTGGAGAATTCTTTGACCATATTGTTTTCCCTATCACCTTCACCAGCCCTGTCCGAGCAGTCTTGTACAGCACATGCTTTCCCCTGCATCCCATATCAGATCTATCTGCATTCCAAACCAATGTGCATGGCAGGGGGTTGCATTATTTTGTCCAGGGAGAACACAAGTGCTAGGGCAGAGATTAGAAATCTGCAAACACAGTTTAAATATCAACAATCGTTTAGATGATTAGCCAGAGACATATTTTGATAGTGTCCATTTCACAAAGAGACAAAAACCAAAATCCACCCCCACCAAAAGCTTTAAGAGTCATATTTGAATCAATATGATTCAAATATCCCAATTATGGGAACTCCTGAAACCCAGGACTACAAGCCAAGATGCAAAATCATCAGTATCATTTGTTTTATTAGAGTAAAAAGATAAAATACTGGATATATTAGAGAAAGCATTAATAAATTATTAGAAGCTGTTAAAAGATATTATAGATAAGCAGTATGTGCATTATTGATCATGTAATTTACTGGGCTGTATAACCAGTTGGTATAATGGATTGTTATCCATTCAATTTCTAATGCTCTGAACTAGGGACATTCCCTAACATAGATGGTAACACATTTTCTTTGTTTTTAATATTGACATTAAAGAGCTGAAAAGCAGCAACAACGTTTTCAGGAAATGCCAATGTTTCTCTTATTGATGTACATGGTTTTTCCTGCTGGTTTGGTTTGTTCTTTTGGAGGGATTTTTTGCCAATTGCATCTCCAGGAACAAAGCCTGTGGAACAGCTCAGAGCTGAGTACCAGAGTCTCCACCTGAACGCAAACCCAGGATGGACAGTGCTGGTCTGCTTGCTTTGAAATAGGAGGAGGCTAATCACTGTGCTAAGATCTCAGACCATGGCATTCAATTGTTTCTTTACTCAGAACCATTCAGGAACAGCCAGCACCACTTGCAACACAAGGAGCAAAGACTCAAATGATGCATCTTTGCATACCACTAATATTCATCACAGGTGTAGAGGGTCTAGCATTTAAGTTGGCCAAGAGTTCTACAGGGAAAGGAAAAGAAAAGAAACTAAGCTGTCAGTGTCAAATCACAGCTGATGAATGAGTTAACCTATAAGACTTGGCTGTATATGTCATTGGACACACAAAGCAAACAGAAAAACATCAAAGCAAATGCTTGCATTAAAAACATGACTCTAAAAAGATTTCTGATCGCTCATGATGTGTAATACGTCATCTGTCTGTCTTAATAAAGAGAAGTCATTATTTACTAGTGAACTAATACCAGTAGCTGTGACAAGCAAAACCAAAAAAGGCCATAAAAACATAAAATAGCTGTTCTATGCAGTTAGGCTAAAAGAGAACACATTCAATGTTTTAGATGAAAAAGCACTTAGGCTTACTATCTGCTCAAAGACAAGTTCCATTACACGTTTGGAGCAGAAACAAAATAGCAAGGACTTTTCCTCATATCCAACTTTTACAGGAAAAATAGAAAACGCGTCCTTTTTAAAGCATCAAGTCATAGGAACTTCTTTAATGCTTTGGATTGATACCTGTGGGTATTATAATTAATGTGGCCTTTCAGATAAATGTACTAATGTTCCAATATACATCATCCTTGAATAGTGTAACTTAAATCATCTCCTAAATATATAAGGGACCCCAATGCATGTTTCCTGTATCCATTGTCCATGTTGGCTGTTTTCTCAAGTAATTCAATCCTCATGCAGGTGATGCAGTGAAGTGCCATGGAACCAAGAAGGAGGATACCACTATACTGCTTTGCTGTATTATTTTTCTATATCAATAGCACACAGGTTTTACCACTATTAGAACAATGCTTACAAAAATAAAGCATTGAACAAACACCGTGTCTCTAGGCAATATGACTAAAACTACACTTGCAATGTCTTAAACAACACAGGATTTATTTATTAATATTTTTAGAGTATTAGTCTTACTCAAACCCAAAAAATAAAAAAAAAAAATCTCCATTTAAGGTATTTTAAACCCTATTTGTGTTTTGTGTTTTAACTTTTGTGAAACAAACATAGATACTAGTGATTATTGTGCCAAACAACTCCCCAAACCTTGTAGGATATAGAGTGTTTTTTTAAATTATGAAAAGTATCTAACATGAATAAACACTGAGATTAGAGAGTTTTTTTACTTAAAAAATAAGGTATGACAAAATGCATAGTCCTATAAAAATATTGTTTCAACTTTCAAATCAGTGACTAATAAGACAACCTTAAACCGCCACTATTAACTTGCAGTTAAAGTAAGAAAAATAATCACAAATCAACTATGATTTTTTTTTAGTTAATTTTACTTGACATGAGTTTGAGCCTACTCCTGCTATTTATTTTCCATACAAGGTTATCAGCAAATTTCAATATACTTTTTCTGATAAAATTCATGCTTTTTATGTTTGGGAATATTGCAATACTCTAATTTTCAGAATGAGCAAGGTCGAATTCCTCCTAGTCACAAAGCAAAGGTTAAAAGAAGCCTATGACAGTGAAGCTAGTCTGATAAAAGTATAAAATAACATCCAAGGCAGATATCTAATCAAATCACTGTGCCATTGCTCTAAATTTATATATTAAATATTAAAAATTATTAACTCGGAAAGAATAAACAAATGGATGCATTATCTGGTGAAAAATTCTACTAAACTCTTACAGAATGTACTATTTGATCTCTCACATGAAAATTTTCTCTCAGGTGACTCCAAAAATTTTTATCAAGCAAGAAACATATATTTTGTAGGAATTGTGAAGGTTGTTAAGCTTGGGTAAAAACAGAGGAGTTTCCTTGAAATATTCAAAATTGAGCCAATACCACAACTAAATCCATCTTACAAAAACAGAAGACTTACTTTAATTAATTAAAATTTTCATCATAATAGTGATTTTAGCATCTTAATTTAATTATTTTTTTCTGAAGTTATTTTATTGCTAATAAATAAAAACCATGAAAAAATAAATTGCATAATAAAGCATGAAGGACATACTTATGAGCTACTGGGCCCCTGAGAGAGACATGCAGTATTTTATGTTCAATGAAAAAATTAAGAGCAACAGGACAAAAAAAAAGGTAATATTCTTCAAAAAATAACCACATATGAGAAGTGAATTTTAAAAATACTACTCTTTCTCAAGGAATGAGAAAAGCTGGAAATCAGTAGCACTAGCAAGCACAACCATCTTTTCCTTAGTCATTTATGAAATAATTAAAATAATTATTGGAAATATCTGTTATGTCATTTAAGCCCTTCAAGATTTGACAATTACATAACTAAAAGAACCTGTTGATTCGGGCAGCGATGAATGCCCCAAATGATTTTACCGTCAACATTGTTTAACAACTCACTAAAAGCTAACAAAAGTAATTTTAACCAAGAAAAAAAAAAACAACAACAAAAAAAACCTTTAGAAATTTCATGGAAAATATATAAACCAACCATTTTCACTTGTCTTGAAGTGTAAAAGAAATTATTTCTGTATAAATCTAAATTCCATCTCGTTTCACGAACATGTATTTATGTTAGACCTGTTCAATGCTCTCAGGACAGGGTGATCCTTGGGGTGTCCTGTGCACGGCAGGAGTTGGATTCCATGATCCTCGCGTGTCCCCCCTCCTCAGCACGTTCTGTGATTCTCTTAAGTGCAGCAAGCTTGAGCTGAGAGCACAAACTTGTTTGTCATGTGCATTAGATCTGAGTTGAATGCCAAAGCTGAAAGGAACAAGCACCCAGTGAGGATATTTTTCCCTCACAAACGTGAAGCATGCCTGCAGTTCCCTTTCAAGCAACATTTAGGCACACTCAATGGGACAAGCAAGGCAGGGGACAGGCAGCACAAAGTTCACAGCACTAACACAGAGCACTGATTTGTCTCATCTCAAAATGCCAGCAAAAACAAAATTAAGAAAAAACCCAAACACATCTAGAAGCAGCTGAAGAATCATTATTCTCTACAGCCTACACACCTAGATAAACTCAGTCTGGCATTTTGAAACAACTCTGTTTTATCAAGGGGTTCTCTAGGTTCCTTATCATGGGACATGTCTCTTTTTGCTGTCCTCTCCCATGTGTCTTTTAAAATGCCTTCTAAAGATGAATGTCTTTAAGAGCAGCATTACTTCTGTATAGCTGGAGTTTGTAAGTTAAATGGGAAGCAGGGCACCAGAGCAAGTGTGTAAGAGAGCAAACACAGAGCAAAGTAAATCTGCATTGGGTTGAACCCCAGCCAGCAGCCAAGCCCCACACAGCCACTCACTCATTTCCCCACCTGCAGAACTGGGGAGAGAACTGGAAGGGGAAAAGACAGAAAACCCATGGGCTGGGATAAGCACAGGTTAGCAGGGAAAGCAAAAGTCATGCATGTATTTGCCTTGAGGTTAAAGGAGCATAGTAATTTCCAGTTTTCAGCCTAAGAACTACTCCTGGACTCATATATGCTGTTTAACAGTTCCCATGTTATACACCAAGAGTGTGGGTGTTGCTGTGATGTTGGGTTTTGTTCCTAACTCTTTCTCTGCAGAGACACCCCCACGATATGTGCATCTGCAGATGACAGTTTAAGGAATGCAGGAACCTTTCCTGATGGGATGAATAGATTTAACAGCAGCAAAAACATTACTGCAAGTAAGATTCTTCATTTTTATACACTACTGTGTATTTTTTATGATTCGTGTCTAAGATCCTGTTAAATATTTAAACAACAATACAATATCAGTAAGTAAACTCTTTAAATCAGGCATCCACTATACTGTATAGTGGGAACAGATGTGCTCTTATTAAGGCTATATTGTAACTCAACAATAATTTGTCATATTTGACATATTGTTAGATTATGTGCACCTGCCAGAACTGTAGTAGCAATTACAAGTGATATATATACCACTTTTATTTTAAATACCTAAACAACTTATGTAGACGTGAATACGATGTATGGAAAAATTGTAATTTCCTAAATGTCATCACCAAACAACACCTAATGTCTCACAATTTCTTTTTATGTATATTTTATTATAGTGCCCAACTGTTTCAACACTCTAGTGGCTGGACTTTAATGTGGTTCAAGCAGCCCCAAGTAACATCACCAAATGTTTAACATCTGTGAAAATTGGACCAACAAATGCTCATATTTTCAAGGGGTCATGCTGGCCAGCTTTCATTAACAATTGCTTTAAACTTCAGTTTTCTTTATAGCTTTTTAATTCAGGAAGGACATGTAAAGTTCACCTTAGTTAAACTGTTAAGTGTATTACAAAAGCATATAATATTAGTCTTTGGAATATTTAGAAACTTTTGAAAGTTTCTCTCCCTTCCCAAAATTTGGATCTTGTTTAGTTCACCCATTACTTTATCAAATACAAACAAAACTTCTGATTAGGTCTTAAGAGTTCAGCATATTTTCAGAACAGTGTCAGAATCTTCCAGCTTTTACTTCCTTTTACCTTGCTTTTCTTCTTCCCCCCAACCCATCTACAATTTTCACACCATATTAATAATTTACTTGCAAAATTCCTTATTGCCATGGATATATGGTAATTCTATAATCATGAACTATTGTATCCTGAAAACTCTATTCAGAGTTTTGAATTTTTCTACCATCTTCATACCTTTAGCATAAAGCAAAGCTTTAAATTTGCCATAAGGTTCTAAATCAAAGCATTTTACTATGGTACTGGACACCCCAGTGGGAACCTCGAGAGCAGAACCCCATGGGACCCCAGGATGTGGGAATTCTAAGGATTGAATTTTGGTGCAGGTTCAGCACTCTAAGGTATATGACTACCTAATCCTTAAATGAGCATAACAAATTCTTAAATGTGCATAGCTCATGGGAAAAAGGAAAGAAAGGATCATTGAGTAATAGTATAAATATAGGAGAGCATGGTTAAAAGACTAAGACACAGAATCTCTTTGGAAGATCAAAAAACCTCAGTAATTTTAAAATAGATGAGAGGAGACATCACTGATAATCTCAGCATTGCTCACATTATCCCTACAAAATTAATTAATTTATTATCAATTAACCCTACAAAAATCAAAATTTTTTTCCCTCATCACATAAACTCCATACTTCTTGCTGTAGCCTTTTTGAAGTAAATACAGGAAATAACCTGCAGAGACCTGCTCTTAATGATTTTTTTCACAGATTTTAGTAGTATTGTCATCTCTTATTCCTTTCTCCAGCAGGAATCCTTGGTTTTCACTGTGTTATAAGTCTCCACATTCCATTAAGTACCATTTTAATAGCATGTTGCTATACACCTCTGTTTCAGAGGACCAGAGGAAGCTTTGATAAGGATAGGTGGGAACTAATCTCTCTTTCCCATGCCTACAAGTTGTACAGAGATCCCACTCTATAGACTCTGCAGTGCTCCAGCCACACTCCCTGACCCAGTAATAGCTTTGATCTTTAAAGAGAATTCACAGCACAGTGCTCCCAACCTATCAAGTGATGCCAGGAAGCCTCAGCCTCTTTCTCTACCAGTTAATTACAATAACAGGCCATTGTGAGACTCAGCTTTGCTTTAGGACTTCGGAGCCACACATCCAAACTGGCATCAACATTTAACACACAGTTTGTTATCATGGCTTCTTTAGTGTCTCTCCCTTCTATTATTTATAAAGAGTCCTCGTGCACAATCATTGGAAAGGAAGGTGGGTACAAAACTCATTCTAAAGAGGATGAAGGTACTTCATTTTATTTTGGAAATGTTTGCATTATGTACAAGTTTACACGGAGAGCTTTATAGACTGAAATGATTTACCATTAAGGTGCATATTGATTATAATCTCCAGTTATTTAAAAGGAGACCTGTTTACCCCACAGCACTTAATAAACTGTGACACATTTCAGCTTAACAGTGACACAAGTAAACAAAAGTTACTGATCTACCCAGCGAGTTATAAAACTTGTAACACGCTGTAAACAGCTCTGTCATTTTATTTAGCATATTGCATTGCATGAGCTGCTTTATTTACCTAGTGGTAAATCTTTATGTATCAAAAATGCTGCAGAAGGCACAACAAATAAATTACAAACAGACACTAACATCTGACTAGTTAATCAAACAAATAGGACATATAACAAAGAAAAAAGCTATAAATATTGACAACAAGCTGCTTCAGTCACAAAAACATTCAATACTTCAGTTCTCAAGTGTGAGTTTTATATCAGTCCCCTGGAAACAGTTTGTATCCTCCAATAAATTTTTACAGTTGATTCACCTGCCTGATACCCTTCAGCCATTTCCTTCAGAAGCTGTCAAACCCGCCAACAATAATATATGGCCCGACCAACAAGAACAGCTGTAGCCATTCTCTCTGCTGGTTCCTGCACCCTGTTCTGCATAAAATAATACATCAAGATTAATTGATTTCCCATCAGTCTCACAGAACAGAAAATTAATTTTCATGTAGCTATTTTCCCCAGCATATGAATTTTGAACATGGCAAGTAATTTAAGTTTTTAATTATTCATAAGTAGGAGAAAAAGAAAAAAGAAAAAAAAATCACAACACAAGATAAAGTGAGCCCCTGAAAGCCCCAAGGCCACGGCCTGGACCTTGATTTGTGCTGAGACAACAATAGCATTCACTAATGCCTATATAAATAATATATGTATTAACATACATCTTTGTACAACACCAATTTCTCTCACTCTGACCCAAGACTACCAGGTCATACAGCAGCAGTTTGTCACAGACTGTACATGCGACATGCTACAAGGCGAACATATAATGTGCCAGCCATACTGGACTGACCCCGACTGCCTCCAGAGCATGAACACACCTACAACATCATGGGGAGGTAATGGTCAGCGGCTGAGGGGAGTAAAACTGGCTGATCAGCAGGGTGTCATAGTTCAGCAAACCTCCTCTTTGCAGGTGACATTGACTTGTGCAAGGAAAAATGCTAATGGAAGATTAAACAGAATAATCTGTCTTGCTCAAGTTAAATCTCTTCCAGATGACTGCTAAAGCCTTAAAGAAAAACACAGGCTACTCCAAAGACAGTAAGATGTCATAAAGAAGGCACATTTAAGAAAATCTCATTAGCTAAGGTTCAAATTTCTATAAACAGAGATTGTCACAAGTTGAAGAATAGAATTTGTAACCATGAACAGAGGCCAGAACTGTACAGGTAAATACCCATAACTCAAAGCATTTGTTATAATAATTTGGGATAAACTACAAACCACTCATTAATTATTTAACACAATGAATGATCAGTGAGTCTCAGATTGGATTTTTTGTTTTAAGGGGAAAAAAGCACACAGCTAAACTTCTGCTGTGAAGTGCTCACACATGGCTTGGGGTTAAGGGAAAATTGCAGCATGAAAATGTACCCATAAATTCAAAACGAGAATGGAAATGCCAAAGGCATGTCATGGAAAATAGTGAATCACAGGTTTGCTTTTGAGTGCTCTTTCCTTTAAAAGTTCTGGGAACCTTCATTTTATTAGTTAAACCTTGTTAAAAACCCCCAAACTTTGACAAGGTGTGCCACAAAGTTACTCAAGAGGAAAGATGCTTACCACTACCAGTGGCACTAGATAACTTTACAAGGGTCAAAGTCTCAGAAAAATAAGTAAAAGAATGAGAGCAGGCTGTGACTATTTTGGGGTATATATTTAGATGAAATGTTAAACAATGAACACAAGAAAGTGTAACAGCTGCCAAAAGTGGGGCTAAAATGCTCCATCCAACTAAAGCCCCTGTACTAGATAACAACCTGCTTATTGTATGACTGAGCACTGGGTCACACCAGCAGCTCTGTATTTCAAATTCTTCCAGTATTTCGATGCTAAAACCACTGCCAGTGTCTTTCCAAAGGCTGCTTATTTTCTTATTCAAGAAAGGCTGAAAAACTACTAAAACTCAGCATACCTATGTTTGTCTTTTAAAAGCAAGTTTTGAATAAGAATGTTAAGTTCTATATTCATTACTACAAAACAAGTTTGCAAAACAAGAACCTGAGCTCAGTATCGTCTCAACGTATCCCCAGTAAACCATTGGTTTAGATGGAAAATAGGCTTTTGTCTTTAAGAAGTGATATAGGTTAAAGGCCTTTATCTTCCGTATGTTTGTCCTTGCAAATATATGGATATCTAGTAATAATAAAATTATCAGCAAACAGGATCAAAATGTGTATGCCAAGCACTTTCCCTGGCAATTGAATTTCTTAGTGTCCTGACACATGACTGTTTCCAAGAAAACAACCGTTGAAAATAAAATAAAAACTACATTAACCTCAAAAATGTAGAGTAAGTTTATATTGCAAAGAACTAAATTATTCAGAACTATAGCTCATCTTTATTGTCACATTACAAAATAGCTGTACACAGCTTTAAAGTTCCACTAAGAAAATAAAAAGTATCGGATTTTAAGGGGCGGGTCTTAAAAAAGTAGCTTTTGATGGATTTGGGTTTTGTTATTTCCTTTTCAGACTGCAAAATGATTAAAAGAAATAGCAAATTACACTTGGTAAGACCAACCACTCTACAACACTGTCTTCCCACTTTTCATGTCAAATTTATCTGCAGTTGTCCTTCTAATATTTACTTTTTTTTTCCTACCCTTTCATTATGAAAACAACCTTATTGAGAACATAATGAGATCATAATGTTCACTGTTAAAATACATTTGCAATCCTGTAAATGAAACATATAAAGCAGGGGAAGGAAAAAAAAACAACTAAAAACCCACACACAAACAAAAACCCCTACAACTTTACAAAGTTGGTACTGCTGTTACAGATACTGTTCCTGGCACAGCTGAAAGGTCTTTGTTTCTGTAAATTCAATCGAGTGTTCCTATTTCCAAGTCTAGCAAGAGGTTCTAATTATTGTTAGAAGCCTAATTAGCATTTAGTATTACATTACAACAACTGCAGCAAAATTGTACCCGTTCTCCAATAAACAGTATTCACAGTGTGCAATCAAGCTGCTGTACGATGCAATGAGAATTAATAGCACTGCACGACAATGGTAAATCCTACAACTCCCGCTGTGTGTGTTTAATAATTTTTCACTCCTTCCAGATTGTTCCCATCAAGCGCAATTCCCAAGATCCTAATCAGCTTTCCTCCCCATCAATACTACATAGAGATCTGAGCACTGAAAATTATCTGCAATTTCAAAAAGTGCTTTGTTGCATTATTAGGCCACTGACCTAAGAGGTAATGGGTAAATAGTTTCTGAAAAATGTCCAAAGCACAACATAAATTAAAGATTATAGTCTTGCCTGCTGTTCTCACCAGAGCTGTAACTGCAAACTCTAACAGTTTTTACATAAAATCCTTAACTACAGTGTTATTTTTTACACAAAAATTAGTAGAAAGATGACAAGGTTTATATTTAAATAAGTCCCTTTGCCATATTTTTCACAAATAATACAAAGCTGGAGATCCACGAGCACCTTGTAAGCGTATTGCCCATGTATCTGCACACAGAGAGCAATCAGAGAACAGCTACCATAGTTTTGTCTGTGTTCATACATGCAGAATACATGAGTCACTTCTGGAAAGAGGTGCACACACTAAGTGGTACGTCTAGAAATGGAATCAGTCTTCTTTGGTCTTCATTTTTAGCCAAAGCAAGGAATATAAATCCTTCCCAGAATGCTATATTATGATGGTCAGATAAATTCAAAGTTCACAACATTTCCTTAAGAGCATATCCATCTCATACATTTCTCTGACAATTAAGATTAACTTTATACAAAATCAGAGGTATTAGAGGGGCAACTTACTTCTCTAGGGAAAACACAAAATGCCCCACTCATACATGAGCAAGGTCCCTTCTCCAAGTACCCAGAAAAAGGGACTCCCTTCCTGTACAGAACTGCAGCAGTGTCAGTGGTGGGGCTCTAAGGGAGCCAGACACCTCACTTGTGGGTCCAAATGCTGGTAAGTGCACACCAACAGACATTTGAATATTATGAAAGGAGTTTTAAGTTTGGTAAAGCGCTCCCTCTGGCTTTGTCACTGTAATTTGTTTCAGTTAATGGAATTTCAGCCTTTCCCCATAATCACTATCCCTTATTATGGAAATCTTATCTGTATAATAAACTCATCTTCTCACAAGGGAGTTCTCCCTTCCTTTCACAGTTTGTCAGTGCCAGTACCATTTAAGTTTTACCTTGTAGTCAGATAGTAATTTTATTTTACCTAGTTATCACGAGATATAAAATGCTGTGGTATTAATTACCAATTATCACTACCTCTGACAAAATGTGGCATTATTAATTTTCTTTAAACAAAAAGAGGATTTGTTCATTCTTTTACCTTCCCTCCCAAAAAAAAAGAAAAATTCAAAACTATTCTGCAGTAATTTGCATTGGTTTCTGAAGAGCTGGTTGCAAGGAACACACTTGAAAAAACACCATGTTATGACATATCTGGACACACTTGCAAGCATGTGGCAGAAAAGGGACAGAAGAGCTTGAGGAAAAGACAGAACAAGGGCACGAGGGAAAATGTAAGCATGAGCTCAACTCTCGTCTGAGATGTTGATAGTTTTTAGAGAAAAAAGCATACAAAGTCCAATTTATGCCACTTGAATGGGAGATACACAAAGCACAACAAGGAATTGCACATTTTTTGGTTAGGCAGAGCAAACTATGAACTGCAACAAAGGGCTAGCACCAAGCCCTGTTTCCCAGTCAACAGTGTTAATAAACACATAATCAGTGAACTGTGAAGGCAGCTTCTCCTTCTCAATGGACCCACTTGAAAAATGTAGACTTTTCAGTCCAGCCAGTAATGTACAGTTTTCCTGAACATTTTTGAAACAGCCTACTTTGCCAAAATTAATTACATGTATCCCCAGAATAGAACATCTTGTTTCCATACTGTAAGTTGAAGGCACAAGAACAGCTTGATCTTAAAGGAGGTGGGGAAAAAGGAGGCTCCAAATATTAATTCCTCGTGAAGCACATGACAGTTGGTGGCCTTCGCTTTGGTTGTCACTGAAGATGTCACACTATTAAGTGCAACTACTGCAAATAAAATGCTGAGATGGGTTTATCTAATGTAACACAACTGTTGTCTTTTGCTGCACAGCTAAGGATTAGTTGCTCTTTAAGTCTTCCTTTTTGGTTTTCTCTCTTCAGGAAGCCCATAAATCAAACAAATTTACACCTCACAAAACCAAAACCCAACATAACTAATTTTAGTATTAGCTGTGGATACAAAAGCTGTGACAGCCAGATGAGAACACTGGCACAATTTTTATTCTACACTGACACTTTTCTCCATGCCAGCCATAACCCACAGTTGTGTTGGTGACTTTGAACTCACTTCTTGGCCATCAATTTGTGTGACTGTTGATGAGCTCTTGAGGCAGCTTTGTTCATTACATATGAGTTACTTTTCACCACACGTTCAAAATTTGCCTGTCATTCAGTATTAACTCTTTTCTGCATATTCTCTTCCTTCTTTTTAGGCCTTTAAGTTGGCATATCATCCCCAACTTTAAAGCTTTGATATAAAAGCAGGGGTGCCTGATTCATTTCATTTAAAAAAAAAGCAGGGGTGCCTGATTCATTTCATTTAAAAATATGAACCCAATAGACATAATCCAAAATCTCTGGCTCTGAACTGGGTTAGCACATGTTATATTTGATTTGTATTTCTATCAGTATCAACCCAAGCATCCTTATACACACCAGCTATGAACATGATTTATAGCAAGTCATTCAAGGGAAAGCATATAGCTTCCCTTCACAATTTGACGTTATCAAGATTACTTCAGAAGCTGGCAGCAGCTACCACAAGCAACAAGCTGTCACTGTAAATAAATCACTCCCTCAGAAATAAAAGTTAAAAATATAGATTAACGTGAACAGAGGTCAGTATTTCAGGCTTAGCTTTTGTTTCACCTCTCAGCCAAGCCACAAATCAACCCTGTATCTGACCAAAAAGGAAAGCAAAAAATTAGCACAAAACTTTTCATTTGTACTTAAGACAGAAATCAAAACCAGAAATGAAAAACAAAATAAAATTAAAAAAAAAAAAAAAAGGTAGACACCATGCCTTTATCAGATTAATCACATGGATTTAGTCTTGGCTAAAAAGTGTTAGCCAAGAACTTGAACAAGCGTGGTCTTTAGGGCTTACCCTACCAGTTTTCAAATATTCTAAATAAAATTGCTAAAAACACTTAATATCTGTTTTGGGAATGACTGCCCTCATACTTCCAATTTCTGTACAGGTATTCCTACTCAAACAGCATTGTTATTGCCAAAGCTGCTACAACCTGCTCATGTAAATCTACAAAGAGGTACTTGGAAAGGCCATCAATACAAGTATCAATGCACTCTGTGGTAAGAATGTTCACTGGTAACGTGCAAATCCCATCAGAGCAGATTGAAAGATAGGACAGAAACACAACTTGGCCTACCCACCCTCAACAGTACCAAAACAAAATTAGAGTTCTTAATTACTCTGCTTTACTTTTCTTTCTTAAAGAACAATGTTAAAAATATTAAAAGATTCAAGTTACCGCCTTAATATTCTAAGATCTTTATTATTTAAGTATAAAGTTTAAACAACTCCTTTGAGGAAGCCACCTGGAAGTAAAACTTGCTAGAAAGTCAAAACAGCTTTTGATAGGAATTACACAATGATAAAAAGAACCCCATTTTCTTGGGAACTGGCTCCCAAATTGAATGCTTTTATCAGTGCTTAAGTTATCCTAATTTCTTCTTGACAAAAAAGTACGGAAAAATTCTACTGGAGAATACAATTCATTTCAGAACTGTAATGCAGAGCACTTGCTGATTAAATTATCCCAAAACATTGGAGGCTTAACAGGAGTCTCAGTGATCTTCCCACAACTTTATCCAGTAAGGTATTGTTCAGTAGCCATATAGTTGTGGTCATCTTCCACTATGAGGAATCCTACAGCTGCTGAGATGCCCTCTGTCTTGCTTGTCAGTCATTTTATGTCTGACCAGCCCACTTAGTTTGCTTTTTACATTTTGACACATGGAAAGTCATACACTTACATTTCATTGTTAGAGGACTCTTCAGCATAGAGTATGCCAAGCATTAGGATTCTAAGTGTATTTTCTCTCCACAGAAAAAATAAGAATCTGAAATTCCAGAAAACAAATTTGTTCATTAAAATATTCACAATGTTTTTGATAATGTGACACCACCAGCAAGAAAATGTGAGTTTTGAAAAAAATCTCATTAAATTATACTGCTTTACACTACTCATCCAAGTATCTTTTTCAAAGCCAATACAGTATAAACATGAAAGAAACTAACTGTGAAAAGTATATCTCCTACAGTTTACCACTCTTTGATATGTAAATAATTCACTGCAATCCTTTTTAATATTTTCGCTCTACTCTTATGCTGATAAAGCATTTTTTGCTATAAAAGAATATACTACATTTATTAGCACACATATGTACAGCGGTATGCAAAAAAATACTCTGTGTGAACAGAGCTGAAGAGAAGGAAAGATAAATTTTTCATGCTTTCAAATGCAATAGCTTTAAGATATGTTCAAGCTTACTCTGTGTGTGTGCTGTGTTTATTTATAGGTAATACATGAGCAAACATGCAGATCTGAAAAGTAGAAAACAATCAAGGTGGAAAAAGCTATAATTAATACAGTAACTGAAGGTTTTTAGATATTCACGTCTATGAGAGATTAATCCCCAGGCCCACTACACAGGACTAAAGGTGCACAGATGCATTTGGATGCTCTAAACTCCAACTGGGAGTTCTGTCCTTAAGTAAACAAAGCATCTCCATTCTCTCCAGCTCTGATACAAGGAACAAGAGACTCAAGATAGCTACATGAACACTAGCAGTGATGTCTGCACTGCAACCCAAGGCCCAAACCAAATTAAGCAAATTGATTCATTATGCATTCTAGTCTATGACTCTTACTGTGAACTTTAAAAGGTAAAAGTTGTCAACTGGCACACAAGGGAGTACACATACCTGCAAAGAGACAAGTAACAGGGGGAAAACGCAGGAGCAAAGCAGAAAACAATTAGTCTTCAAATACTTTGCCACAAAATTTTTTAAAGCCAGAGTGATTCTGTGCTTCATGATCAAGGAAAAAGAATATTTGTGTCAGTACAGGCAAGAACAGCTATCTCATAAGGCTCTAGTGAATAACTGCAAAGCATGCATCAGCCAGAAGGTGAATGCTCTGTTCTCCCAATACATAATTAGTACATTTGTTTTTTGAGTCAACAACTTCACTGCAAATGCTATGGTATGTTTGGCAAAGGAAGATTAAGTTATTTGGTTTTTGCACTTGTAATCTACTTATGAGATCTTGCAGTCACCCCTCCTCCCCCTTTTAAAACCTGTTATCCCCACCACATGCCACCTCCCCTCTCAGCAGGGGCCTTGGTCATGAGAAATTACTGTGTTACCTCGTGCCCATAAGAAATTGTAGGGCCTGGTGTTCGAGTTATCCAGGCATAAAAAGTTATTTCCCAGCATGCTCACTGATTAGGTACCTTCCATAACCATAAAGTCAACAATAATCTACCTACATGCCCTTTCTGCAGGTGGCTGACCTATAAATGTTAAGTAAGTCAGTGGCAGTTCAGTCTAAATTACTTGCAAAGCATTATGCGTAAACATTAATGCTGCAGCATGTCCTTAACTATACAACTGGGACTCTATAGTCTGCAAAGTAATGTGACGTGATATTTTTTCCTATGTAAAAGCCTTTTCCCATTATAAAATTATGCAATGCCTCTCTTACCTGATGTCCCATTATTTCCTTCAAGCCTGTCCCATAAAAATTAAAAGCAACTTCCTTCGGTTCAGGGCCAATTCCTCCTCTTTTAACAGTGTCTTTTCTAAACATCTAAGGACCCAACATACTGACACAGATTTCTATCAAGCCCCACTTTTTTGTGAAAAACTTGGTAATAGAACATTTTTTTAAATTCACCTGACTTCTTCCACTGCCTGAACAAAAGATTTAGAGCTTAGTACTTAAAAAAATCCAAAAGCTCACATACCACGAGAGCCACGACTATTAAATAAAATGTTATAACATGTACCATAAAAGCAGTGTAGGAGGAACAGTGGCCGCTATGTTGGAGTGGCAGAACTGAAGAGCACAGAGCCTGTGATTTCATGCAGTGCCCTGTGACTGGAATGATAACAATCCACATTCCCTGTGCAGTCACTCAAACACTTCCCTTTGGGTATTGTGGCGCTGAATGCTCTTTGCTATTAACTACAAGCAAGAGGAAAGAGTATGTCACCTTCTTGGAAACTCCGAAACGCAAAATTGTCTGATGCTCTTTCAAAATCAAAATCACTTGTCAGTTTTTTCAGTTGCCTTCCTGGATTAATTCCTTCACAGAAAATGCTAAGGAGAACAGCATCCAGCAGATTTAGTAAGCAATATGAGACACATGATTTTGTCAGCATTGAGTTCAATAGCTAAACTCAACCAGTAGCTTAATTATGAGCACTCCTAAAATTCAATCTGCAATTATAAATGCTGTCAAGTTAGTTCCCAGAATTATCTCCAGGTGGTGGAGGCAGACATATGGTTGTATTTTACTATGAGAATGACAAGGGGTGAAAATCAGTTTTTAGACTCGAGTAAATATTTCTCCAGGACAACTTGTGCAGACAGTTGGTATTTTACAATAAAGTTAACTTCAGTGATATGAAGTACCAACACAACTCTTCTATTTTCTCTCAGTTTAAACATCACTTAGATACTCTTCTGAAGAAATAGTTTTGCTTTCAATCCTCATTTTGCCACCATAAAAAAGCCAGCAAACAATGAAAATACACCAGTTCCTTTCACCTACAAAATGATTAAAATGCTTGGAACACCTCAAGGATATTGCAACAGCTACTCTTAAGGGGGCAAATAGGAGCTACCAAGAGAGCATCACCACAGAGTTTAACCAAAAGCAGATTCATATCATCTTCTTCACACAGTTTTTAAGATCGGTCTGCTGAGCCTGTTCCTTGAACTATATTTGAGGGAAATGGACAAAAATAACTGCAATGTGTTCATATTGGTCTTTGAGTTACAGAATTACTGGCGACCAATTTGCTCACCAGTAAAGCAGGTCAGTGTTCCACCAGCTCTCACTGCAGACTCATCAATGCCCCTGCACAGCTCATGGTTGGGAATCCTTCCTACTGTAAGACATGGACAACAAACTCTAAGCAACTAAAATACTACTTAATATAAACATTGAGGCATATGCATTTTCCATAATTTCTACCTTGAAAGAGATAATCCACTTTTGCAGTGGTATAAAATCCTGATGAGAATCACAAAATTCTGAACTTTAAACTCCCACACGAGCACTGAGCTCCACTCTTGGGGACTACAGTAGCATTCAACCTGAAACCAGCTTCCATGAGAAGTTCGGAAATACAATGACTCTAAAGGAAGCAAAACTTCCAAACAAAAGATCCTCTTCTACAGCTGCTCAGAAATTCAGGATGGCAGAGACATAAGATAGTCAAGGCCGTGCCATCTTCTCACAGCCACAGCTTCCATTTGATCAAGAGAGAAAATGCACACGCACTCCAAGTTTCTCTAAGCTACAACATGGCATTATTTCCAAGTTGTTCACTACTGCTTACTGTTTATAGAAAAAATACGCCATGTTTTTTTACCTTCATTTGGATTCCATGTTATTCTTTCAAAAGAAGGTACAACATTGCTGTTCAAATGCAAAAGAAATACAAATATTTCTGGAAAAGCACCCTTAAAAAAATTAATCTACACTGTAATGTCCCTTGTAGGTTTAAAAACCAGCACCAAACAGCAAAACATACGCTATTATTACCCAGTACACATTCATTGTATGCCAGAGTTCAAAAACAGTTAAGAAAATGGAAAAGTTGCTTTTTTTCTCTCTACACAAATTTGTTAATGGGGAACATAATGGTAAGCCATGTTTGCTGGCATTCTGTGAAACATCTACAAATTGCCTCTGCAAAGCATTATAGGTTGTCAGACTAATGCAGTTGAAGATAATTTGGCCTTTCAGTGAATTGAACCTCACAGCACGATTATACTCCAGCACCAAGTAGAGTGTCACAATTATTCTTTCATGCTGAATTACCATATAATGTCATAAGCCTACCTGTCATAAGTCCTGCAGCCAAGCTTGAATTTTTTCTAAATCTATGGTTCATAGGGAAAAAAATGAATTTTTTGCTTCTAATGGAAATCTGATTGTTTTTATCAACAATAAATTTCATAGCAAATCAAAGGATATGCTTGGACAAACAATCTGATACTCAAGGTTAAAAAACACACAAATAATAAATTGCTGGTGTGTCATGTTCAATTTTTACTACTGCATTACACTGCAATAACCATAACAGGATCTAAATTGTTGTCAGAACATTAAACAAACCCCCTTACTTCACAAAGGCATCCTGCCTGAGTAATTCACACAACGGAAACAACTATCA
Source organism: Onychostruthus taczanowskii (assembly GCF_017590055.1). NCBI lineage: Eukaryota > Metazoa > Chordata > Aves > Passeriformes > Passeridae > Onychostruthus > Onychostruthus taczanowskii. The sequence goes on from NW_024499462.1 coordinate 10,969,326, forward strand.
CATTTTCCACTGTCCCACCACCGTAACATACATCAATGCAGTTTATGCATTTGGACAATTTTTTGAATAAATTACTTCCATCCTGGCTGATGTTGCCACTTGGGTAAGAGACAGATCAGTTTTAATTGTCCTTTTGTCTATACTGAGCCACTGTTTCTCTGGCTCCTTCCTGCCCTTACATCCTGAGCACCAAAATAAACTATGACCATATCAAATTGCTTGATTCTAGGCAAATCAGTGCTCTTGAAAGAAAGAAACCCGTGAGCTCACTTGTCATTTCCACTGTTATTAGTCTTCTTCCTTGCATTCACCTAAACAAAGTTGGGGAAGTAGGGGAGGGGGGGATGTGTGTGCCTTTACAGTGACAAACTAGCTCTGACCCAGACGGAACAATACCTTATGTAAATTAAACCCATTGCGTTGGTTGGATCAGTACTACCATACAAAACATTAACTTCTAAACCTTTACTTCAGCCCAAATCTCATTCCTGGGAAATAAGCATCACACTAAACAATTACCAAAAAAATGAGGTTGAAAAGGCTTCTCTCACTGCTCAAAATAAATGCACCTTTCTTTAGTCAATCCTATCTCACATGAAGATACAGTCTTAACTGCTCACATGCATACAAGGATCTAACTCTGTACTGTATAAAATGAGATGCTGGGATCTGAACAAATGAACACTAGAAAACTATATTTAGCACATTAAGTACTTATTTATAAATACTAGTTTTACCTGCAGCTGAAAACAGCTCACCACCTGATGGGTAGTCATTAATGTTATACTACAGAAACTCAGCATACTTATGATAATTAATATGTTTGTAGTTAAACGACTGTACATTGAGTTTTACTTTTATTACTTAAAAACGAGCAAATAAACAGTATTAATGGTTGGAATAGAAAGGCCATAATTCCTTGTCTCAACACATAGCTACAGCAGAAGCAGAAACAAGGGCAGCCTTCCTCCCTTGGCACAGAAATGCTCACAGTCACTGTTGTTTGTGGGTTACCCACCTGCCCAAGCTCAGCCCAGCACACAACTGAAGAATGAACGGCAGCAATCAGCACAAACAAACTGTGTCTGTACCATACAGAGTTAATGGCTTAACATCAGATTTTAGGTTGCCTTTAATAGCAAACCAAACTGACATAAACTAACATAAGTTCAATCAGTTAAACCCAAGTCCATTTTAACTAAGACCCCCTTGTGATTGCCAACAGGTCAGCGCAGCCATTTGTACCAGTGACTGTGTGCTGGTGTTCTCCAGATGCAGAGTCAGATCACTAATGTATTACTGGTCAGAGCAGAAAAAAAATCACCTTTCTATTGGATGACAGTTCAAAGATACAAACATGTCTTAGCTCCTATTCTCACATTTTAAAAATGAAAATAATAAAGCTAACCCCCATCTCCTTCACCTTATGGAGTGAAAATGTAATGTATGCCCAAAACGTCAATACCAGACTTATTTTTCCTTGTTAACTAAACCTTTACCAGTTGGTACTATTTATTTATAACCTCTGAAGCAATAATAAACACAGAACTATGATTTACTTCAAGCCTTTCTATTATTAAAACACTTTGTCTTATTGTTTTATTGATTTACAATCTGTCCTACTTACATTTTTAGCATCTGAAAACAATCAAGGCACAAAGCTGCAAAATGTTTAGACATTAATTGTTAAGAGACAGCATTTTATTCCAGGCTAGGGGTTTGAGTCCTCGACTGCTAAGCATTCTGGTACGGAAATGATTTATGGCCTTGTAGCAATAACGATGCGGCAGAGCCATTAACATATTGGCAGACCCTAGGATGGATTATCGACATTGATTATTTCATGGACCACTGATATCCATTTGTTAAGAGAAGCTCGAAGATGGCCTCTCTCTGACTGAAATCTTTTACGAGCAGACAGCATTTTAAGTATTAGGAACCTGGGATTTAGGCAATTTTTTTCTTCCCGGTCCCCTCTGCCCTCCCCCCAGTCTACCTCTGTCTCTTCTTAGACTGTACAAAAAGTGCCAAAAATTAAAGTTCATTCTTCACTATGGTCTTAATTTCTCAACTCATCATAACCATGTCTTCTTTAAAAATTAATGATTGCCAGCATTTAGCCACTGGTTGTTGCTATGAAGATCTATGCAAAAAGCAAGGATCCCTATAGAGTGCATGATATATGGAATTCTCTTTATTACTACAATAAAACTTACTGACATTTCAATACTTCTGCAAATAGCATTATAGTATCAATCTTCTGAATTAGGTTGAAAATTAAGTTGTAAATTAAAAGAAAGTGTACTTTGGAATACAACATGATATGTCACCTAGAAAAAGACCTTTGTGCATAACAGAGCTGAGCAGAAAAACTGAAAGATAAGCCCAGGTGCCTCTAAAGTGCCTATTTCATCATAAAGGATCTAGGTTATATTTTACAAGAAGAGTACAGCCTGAAAGCCCTTATATTTCACCTCCAGAAAATAGATTCTGAATCTCTTAAAAAAAAAAAAAATTATTTGACAGCATCCGCTCATTAGCAGAGATGCCAAATAAGCCTTTGCAAGGCATAGGTGAGATTTTAGGTGGAAGAGGGCTGGGAGGGTGGAGAGAAAGATGAAAAGATGAGAAGGGAATGAAAATGGCTTTATTTTTAGTATAGGACCTCAGTGAAAATACCCTGCCTTCTTCAAACACACTTCCAACTACTTGAGTTACCAGAAAATAACAAATTATATCCACTACTACACTTGAGTTGTGCCAAAAGAATGAAAAGTGTTATACTTCAATCAAAGTATAATTGATAAATAACTTCACTTATGGACCTGTTTGAGAGTGCTAATAATGCAGGTTAATGGCTGAAAAATGAATTTCTGTGCCCCCCAAGACAGGTCTTTCAATATCTTCTAAAACAAGAGCTGCTAATGAGGTGATACATCAGGCTGAAATTCAAGCTAATATAAAAAATGTATTCGTGTTCACTGTGCATAAACACAAACTAAAAAAGTTGTTTTGCAATAGGAAAAAGCACATACATTAACCCTCAGACAAGGAAGATGTTATACAGAGGAACAGCTGCCAGCATAAAAGAAACCTCAGCTCTCCAGATCATTCCTATGCAACATCAATGGTAAAGAGTTCCATTATCAACTCCTCCCTTTTTAGGAAATTGAAGAGATCCAGTGTTTGCTGGATATAACCACATCTCTTTCAGAGTAATCAAGCTAACAGACTGCATTCTTTCTTTCTTGAAGTTATACAATTCTGGTATCAAAATATCAGAAAGCTAAAATATTCCCATTCACTAAACAGATTCAACAGTCACTACATGTTATAAAATCAAGTCAGTTATCATTTACAGCTTATAATGCTTTTCATAAAATGGCCATCTCCTTTATGGTTTATCACAGTGCTTTGTACAAAGGACATTACATCTAAGAGCAAAACCAGATGTTGTTTGGGTATGGATCACCATCTTTAAAAACTACCCAAAATATATGGAAAGAAAGGTGCTCTTCGCCTCACTACACCTGCAAGTCCAAAACACACCTTACATTGCCAGAAGCACTTTTGATGGTTTAATATGTAATCAGCTCCTTCAAGGGGAAAACACACATCTGAATGACACTGGCACCTTCCCCAGTGCTATCACCAGGCAAGGAGTACTCCCCTCTTGCAGCCTGGTCAACGTGCCAGTGTTGTAAGAACACAGAATCCAGGAGAGAGATGGGTTCAGAGGATGCACTTGTTCTAAACTCACATTAACTTCTAATTGGGAGGTTATTTCTAATCTTCAGTAATAAAATTCATGTAGACAGTGAAATGCCTGGAAAGAAAAATAATCCCACACACACACGTACAACACTTGGACTAACAGGTACATTTGTTATCCAATGCTCGTGAATCAAAGCCCTACTACCACATCTCCAGAAGGAAGCAACTGAGACTCCTGAGATCTTTCAGAAATCCCAGCCCCAAGCTGGCAGAGTCAGGCAGAGGAAAGCACTCTTAAGCAGGAATTCACTCAGGGGGTCTCCAACACCTGCTCCAGAGCTGTCGAGACAAGCACGGTGGTCTCCTCACGCACAGCAGCCGTGAACACCACCTTTGGTTGTGTGCTCACAAGACAATCCTGAGGGCAGAGTTAGAGCTGACAGACCCCACACAAAAAGGAACTGCCCCAGCACCAGATAAGCAAAGTGATCTCATCATGTTAATACAAAAAAGCTACAAAAGTGAACTAAGTCCAATGGCAAACTGGAAAAAAAGCGTTAATTTTTCCGATTTGACACAAAACCAAAATTTGATGACAATTCATCTGCATATACAAAAACTTAGCACATGGTTTTACACATGGAAAAATTCCTAAATATCTCACAGTATTGTTTAGTCATGGTATCAGTTTGAAATTGCTTAAGTATTCAGTGCAATAACAGAGACTGTACAGCATTCATTAACATAGACAACATTTGTAAGCCCTCTTTGAAGGTTTACAATTTCGGCATGGACAAGATGACTCCTGATTTTCAATTGATCTGTTTTCTAGTGTAGAAAACTAATAATGACCACTTACACAGCTGGATTTTAAACACACCACCCAGAAAAAATAACATGAAAATAAACTAAAGATGAATTCTAGCAAGTCAAAGACTTGCATAACCTATATGCATACCTCAAATGAGATTTCTTTAATTGTAATGGACTTCTGTTTTTACAGTATTTGACAGGGCCAAATAAGATCTCAATGATGAGTCACTGAAGCTACAGTTATAATTGCAGATTTACAGTGCTAGGTTGAAATCAGTGTCACATCCACATCCCTAAACGAGATGCAATGACTACTACTACTGTTTAGCAACAGATCTATACAAATTTAAATGGACCGTGATTTTTCTATAGGCAATCCTCAGACATGCTGCACTTACCATTCCCCTCATCACCTAAAACCACTAACCCACAACTAGTATCAAAACAGAGCCTATGTTCTGTTAGTTAACTTCTAAATGACTAATACACACAGAAAAGAAACACCTTAGAGAGAAACAGGCGAGGAAGAAAGAAGAAAAGTGACTCAGAGTCATGTTTGTGAGATTTTCACAGCTAATCACACACAAGACTGATTCACTGCTCACCTCGCTCTGTTCACTCATTTTTCATATCATACTTTTCACTGCCCCATCAGCCTGCTCCACCAAGGTCAAATGAAGGAAATGATAGCTACATACCACACTAAGATTTATTATAAACACTTCTGCTTTCTTCATACGTGGAGGAAATATCTTACTGACATTAGTGTTTATAAAAATTCAAGTAAGCAGTAGAGGCCATCAGACTGGATAAATAATAAGTGTAAAAAATTCAATTAAAAGGGAGTAATTTGTCTCTATTCATTTGCAGTGCCTGAATTTTTTTTTTTAAATCAACATGACAAAAAATTTCCAACATGTAACATGAAAATTATCAGTGCTACACAAGTCAAGTACTAGCATGCCTCTTTGTTTCCCCCTTCCTTTCTTATACTTTAATTGAAATTTCAAACCTGGGGCATAAATGCCACTTCAGCTACACTAACAAAGCAAAGTCTCTGCAAATTCATATATGTAACAATTATGAATGAGTGCACACCCAGAAACTCAGGCCTGAAAGTAACCCATTAACTACAAGGGATGATTTGCAGCATGTTAACAAAGCCAAGTGGTTTGGCCATGTGTAAATTCCTCCTTAGAAAGAAGAGTGGTATTTCATTATTTTAAATCAGGAACTAACATGGCGAAGAATTAATGAGTTACTGCCAAAATAGCTACAGATTTGTCAAAAAGGCAGTCAAACACCAAGAGTCTTTCACTTTGCATCCAAAAGCCTATTTTGAAGACGACCAAATCACCTGTGTACTTTAGTGCCTGGCATGGAAATTCTGAGGCAGTACAGAAGAGAAAAGGTAAAGCTGTCTTTTCACATTGCCTATGAATGACCACAACACATCACCACACCAATTTTCCAGGACTATAATGATTCTACTGAAGAAAAGCTTATTAAGATGTACTTAAGATCGTTCTATAATATGAAAAAAGCATTTCAGTACTTATTCTCAAGCTGTCAAATTATCTATTTTTATAAAAGAAATGGACATTTTTCTTGGTATCTCTTAAGTTAATTAGTTTAGCTTTAGCAGTTAATGCTAAATGAATACAAAAAAAGGTGACTGAAGATTTGAGTGAATACAGGACCAATAAAACTCTATGTAGTACTTCTCACCAGTAGGTCTGACCAAAAAAATACATCTTATCCCTGTAATTGCAGAAATGCAAAAGTACAGAAAAATAACACAAAATGTGCAAAATGCCAAAAATTTGCTGCAAATATCAGATGTGGTATATACATCCACATTCAACACTGAAATTACTGACTCTTCAATCTACATTAAAGATCCATCATAAAAAAAATTCATCTCAATGAAAAATAACTCTAGTAGACCCTCAAAAACACAGTTACATTGAGGACAGGTCTCTAATCACATTTACCTATGTAAATGAATGACAGCACTTTTTATTTACACATTTATCAGAAATGTAAACTAGAAAATTAATTACTGTTCTCATCTCTAGACCCCAGGGACTACTCCTGACAAGGCTAAGTGGCTTGTATCAGGGTTGAATATAGCTGTACGTACAGCAATATTTGACACAACACTCCCAAAAGAACTTACTCAGAGTAGCAAAGATTCTACTGTTCTAGTTTATAGCTAAAAATATTTCTATAAATAAATAAATCACATATTTAAACAGGACATGTGATATGGAACTACATGATCTTCATTTTCACTTTTATTCTCAGTTTTAAAAAAATAAGGAAAATGGAAGATTACAAGTGGAGAAATTACAGATCAGCAGTTTTGCGGATCCATTTCAAGATTAAAGCCCTTTTCCTAGTGTAACTTACTGCTGCAAAGAGTTCTTGCCTCTTTGCAAGAACAGAGGATGTGGCAAATCACCTCTTCATATTAGCTAAATTACTTTTAAAAACAAAGGAAATGCAAGATATGTAATCTAAATCAAAATCTCTTATGCCCTAAAAAACAGGTACTACTTACACTAAAAACAGCACCCATATTTGTCATATTTCATAATCATATTGTTCCTCACCAAAAAGCTCTAAAAGACAACTTATTCCTTTCCTTCAAGATAAGAAATATTGTGCAAATATCAAGTAAGTATACACTGCATAAGGGTTATATAACATTATCTTCCATTAGAGTGACCAGAATTATTCTACCTGACCGTCCCTAATCCCCAAGGAGAGACCACAGAGTAGAGCAGGAGATGACAGAAGCAGCTCACACCAGCAATTCCCATGCCCTCCAAAGACACTCTGAATGCGTTCCGCATCCACATCCTGAAACCAATGTACATGACCAGGCTTCAAAAACAGATTAGCAAATACATCGTGCAGTGTGAACCACAGTTTTTCCCACATAATTTCTATGCATTTTTACAAGCTCAAAATAATTCCCTGGAAATGTGTAGAGACTCTATTAATCAAGACAAGTTCTCCAGTTTAAAGAAGCCTATGTCTTTCATGGACACTCTGGAAAGCTCATCAGTAAAAACACTAGACTATAATTATCTTCATAGCAATTTATTCATTGACATGCATAAGATTAAATTGCCTTTCTTAAAATTCAATTAAACACATTATATTACTATGCAAATAGCTGTTTCCCACATACTACTGAAGCCAACAACTGAGGAACAGTTTCTCTTTACTCTGATGACTTGCATTTTTCTCCAGCTGAAAGCACATCAGGGCACTACATGGAAATGTCTTGTTAGCACTGTGCGTTCTGGTTTCTCATAAACTGCTGAGTGCAAGGAGAAGAGCTTGGGCCAACCCATGTCCTTCAAGGTGTCTGTGTGAATCCAAGGGATGCCAACACAACCACCCCATGCTGCCAGAAGATATTTGCCCAGTATGCTGTATATAAACCTCCATTTCTATTTGCATTCTGAAATTATTTTTGATTTCTAAAACTAAAGCAGTGGATAAAATTAAGACCTACTGATTTGCCCCAGTAGGGTAAATCCTATTTTTCTGTTACTACATAAGCAGATAAATAACAAAAAAATAAACATCTTGTGATCCTCTCATGTAAATAAAATCCGGTAGTAGTCAAAAGCTACAGGTCTGTTTCCCTTAAAAAACAGACAATAATATTGTGGTACCAAGAAGCTGTGTCAGTGGGAAAACATCTGATTTTTCTTCAGTAAAATAAAATGCACATAATGGGCTTATTATTACCATGCAGTATCCAAATGCCTGCCTCTAACACTTTGTAAGAGAAAAATAAAATTTATTCACGATAGAAAAAGCAACAATAACTGATTAAAGTAAATTTAGTGGAAACATTAAAATAACATCTGTGGAAAGAAAATTTATTTTTCTCTAGCATACTGTGTGAACTTATTGAAAATAATCAAGTACTCAGTTTGAATTAACTGAGTGTGAGTGAATCTTGAGAAAAGCAGAAAGAGATGGCAATAAAAGGCACTAAGAGGAATTTGTTAGCTCCTTCTCTGCTTGGTTTCCTCATATATTTTAAGAAAATCTGCAAAGATGCAAAGAATCCTCCTGTGTTCGGTTAGCAGTAAGTAAATTGCTGTGGGCTCTGAGTGCTGGAATACTTTAGCAGGCAATTCCTCTCTGTCTTTCATTCTGTTTGTCTGTGTTAAATTCCCCCTCTGCCCTCATCCATTCTCACATCCAGTTCCCAGCTTTGTCCATCCATCAATCCACACACTTTGTCAGTGCTGACTTCATCCTGGCTCTCACAATCACATCCAAGCCAGGCTGCTGCCACGAGGGAGCTTTTCGCCTCCCATCTGCGACTCCCTGATCTGCTGACGGAGGCCCTGCCGCTTGTCGTTTTCTATTGCACAGGCAAGCAAAACCACTAATACTGAACCTGATTTCTATCGTGCAGCTTTTCACCTTTCCTATCGGGAGGAACAGAGAAAGAGACAGACAGACAGAGAAGGGGAGAGAGAGAGAGATGTTTGCTGAATTTTCTAAAACAATTCGTCCGCTAGTCAGGTTGAGGCTCAATTCATCTTCAGCTCTACAAAACATCAATAGAAATCACAAGGAGAAAATGTATCACTAATTAAGGGTTGATAAGCTCTACGTCAAGAGCAGTTTAGGAGAAAAAAACACCTCACCAGCATATAGAGATTCTTTACCAGCTGAAATCCATGCAGCAGCTTCATGGCAGCTTTAAGTTAAAATCTCATAACATTTTCTTGCATAAAATATGCTGTCTTAGAAGCAACATTCCAGGAAAATAACACACCAAAACCAGATGTGACTTCATTCAAAAGGTAATTTACAAAGATTTAAATTTCAACTGGAAAAACATAAAAGATGACTAAAGAAACAAATTGTTACCTAGCAATGAAATTATATTAAATCACTGTGTTTTTCTCCTTCCTTTTCCTCAGTGTAGCAGTGCAATATTCTAAGTACAAAATAACTACTATTAATGTTTTCTTTTAATTAGAAGCTAGGTACTTGCAAAAACATGGAGCTGCTTCTTAAAAAAAAAAAAGTAGTATAATCACCTCAGCTACAAATGACAAAAGTTCTTCAAACATTCCATTTGTGCACTGCAAAGTTGAAGCAGGGTGGAAGGGTCTATGTTATCACTAAATCAGCAGTTATACGAGCAAAAGTAGTTTATGAAATGGAAATTAACTCACTTTCATCATTATCATATACTTGACTCTACCTGTAAAGACAAAATGAAACAAGAATGTTTCTGACAGGTCATTTCAGGAACAAAAATCACTTGCATGAAATCACTCACTAAGGAACTAAAACCTTCTGACAAACTTCTGTGTCCTGGTATAAATCTTTTTGCCTAATTATGCTTCAATTTACAAACCACTCACTCACAACAACTTTGTGAAAACACTATTTAGTTCACCACTAAAAAAATATTTTGATACGTTTGGATGAAAGATTCCATCAGCAAAAACACAGGATTGTTCTTTGAGCTGTACAAAGTACTTCAAATATTCTGGGACTTGCTGGGCAACAAAAGGCTCTGCTCTCAGTCCTGGTTATGCTACTAACTATCCCCTTGCTGCTGAGTTCAGTAAGTCCTGCTGATTCCTCACTCCTCAAAGACATAGAAGCAAAAAAAAAAAAAAAAAATCTAATGATCAGGCCCAAGCTTTTTTTCTCCCATCACACCCCTTCCCTCAGGGATCAAACTGTTCTTTTCTCGAAGATATACAGACACACCCAGGAACCACATTCTGTCTACATGTATACGCTCAATTACAATATCACAGATAGATTTTACTTTAAGCTTATTAGGGTTTTTTTAACTAAAACTTGAACATTATGCCAATAAAAGAAAATACACACAAGAAGAAAAAAGAGAGACTTGAGGGTGAGCTGAACTAATGAAAATAAAGACCTTCCCTCAACATGCATGTACGTGTAACCTGGGCCTTCCTGACGTACAACCTGTATTTCATTGCACTTATGAGGGGAGACAGAACCCCAGAACACCCCAGTTTCATTCCCTAAACCACTGGTCTCACATATGTATGATACAGTACAACTGAAAAGCAGCAGAAGAAAGTCTTCTTTGCTGTGCTACTATACACATCAGACATCTCTAATTAGACAGCAACAAAATTTTATTAATAGGCTGGACATTATGGAATGAGCTTGTTATAAATGGGCCCTGTCAAAGCCTTATTCAGCTACCAAATGAGTATTCTCAGTTCACTGCTCGCATCTGAAGCATCACCGCTGGTGCCGGATAACAAATGATTGCTATTAACCGTATTGTTAGTAATGATGGCTGAAAACAAACAAAAACCCATAAATAACAGTCTACAGAAAAATTAACCCATAAACTTGATAGATATCCAGCTGAGAAATAATAAATGACACTTTGGATCCTGCTGGGAGAAGCTAGTGGTTTTTGTTTTCTTCTCTGTCATTAACACATTTTCTGTGCTAAAAATTAGATTCTGATATATAATTATCAACGCTTCCAGATATTAATTCTGCTATCGCTCCCTCTGCTTCTCTGCTGGTTGGGTGTAATGTTATTCACAGATTACTCTGAGAAAACACATCAAACACTTAACAGAGCAGGTCAAAGTGACAAGCAGCTTTTGCTGACAACACCAACCTGCACAGCCTTTTTTACCCCGGACACAAAACAAATTTCTCATATTAATTAACTCCGGTTTCTTTGTAGCTAGAACAAATCTTTGCTATGTAACATGAAATATGAGTATTCCCAGCTGTCCTAATGTAGGCTGCACCGAGGAGGAAGAACTGACAATTATTATCTTGCTTTTATAGAGTGAAATCCACATTTGTTAACATGCTAGAGAAATATGCCTATTTTCACAGCCAATTGAAATAAGCTTCTTTTTACCAGATATAGTTTCAGTGGCAAAGCCATGCTTTCTCTCTCCTTTTAGGGGAAAAAAATAAAACTGAATATGAAAAATATTCAGATGTTTTTACTGAAGATGGAAAGCAGCCTTACTTAATTCAATAGAAGAAAATTTAGGAGTGATTATTCACCTGCCTCTTCAGCACAAAAACTTTGCAACCTTTGCACACAGACACAGCAATGGACAAGCCTTTATCAGACTTTAATACGTCTTGATGAGAAAACACAGGGCAATATCACAAAATAATTATGCCTCACTACCTTGAAAATGTTTGCATACAGGAGTAACTTGGAGGAATGTTACTGATCACAGTCAGTCATCTGCAGCATCTGAAGCCCCAGCTGGCAGCAGACCCCTCCTCTGCTGCACACTGACAGGTGACATGGCCCTTCCTCCCCCTCACACCCTTCCTGAAGGCTTTCCTGTCCACTGCTGCACCCATGGAGTGAGAGGCTGCTCACACAACCAAAGTTATATACGCATGCTACATTGGCGGAACACTACATTTTCTGGTTCATGCTCTGCACAGTTTGCAATAATTTTTTTAATACTACTCATAAGCCTTTTTTATAACATATTTTTAACTATTTTGACGTATATTCGTATTTGACTTGCCGTATTTATAGTGACATTTAAGTTCACTCATTCGAGCAATGACTTTCAGTTCCTTAGAGTTCGATGAATAATACGCTTCAGAGCATTAAAGAAAAAAATAAAGCCCTTAGGTAAACAAAATTAGAGGATATAAACAGATGAGGATCACTGTAAAGTATGAAGAATGCATAGTACGAATCTCACAAATTTCTGGACATTATTTCCTGCCCTTTCCCCTCTTACAGTAAAGGAGAAAAATCAGAGCAATGTTTCTGCCAACAAGTTAGAAATCCCCTTAATTGCAATTATTTAAGGGAAATGGCTTGCTCACTATTCACATGTTCTTTTCCAATTAAACAGCTTTCCATTACATTTGTAACAGCATCTAAGGAAAACTATTTTGGAAAAGTATTTAAATAAATTAAAAATGGAGGTTGGAGGGAGTATTTCCTGCTCTGCATGCCTAGTTTTTAATTTCCACATTGTGTCCCCATGGCCATGTTTTGCTGATGACAGAGTCTGACTGCAAATCCCATACCTGCTATACACTACGTTTTCTCAGTATCTGGCACTGTGATATTAAATAACTATAAAACTAGAAAGCCAAAATAACTAAATCACCTGGCAGCCAATTTCTGAGAGTTAAACCACAAACCCGGAAAATGGTGGAGTGTGTTGAAATAATGTAAAGGAAACCCATAAATTCAAACTTTATGTTCTGTAAAGAACAAATATGAAAAAGGCATCAAAATAATGAAAGATTGTTTATGTATTCTGGCATGAAATGGGAATGTGTTATGAGAGAGAGCGCAATGGCAGAGACAGATCGACAGAGCTGACAGTGTGGTATTCATCCTGCATGGTACAGCAGACGTCCTGCTAGTGGCAGTCGACAGCGCAATAAATCAAGGGCTCTCGATGCTGTACCTACAGCTTATTACATCCAAGATGACAAATAAATAATAATCCCTGTCACAGCGGCCCTTTGCTCAAGGATTGAGCCTGAAACCTTTTGCTCATCACTCCTGGTCTTAAGTGAAAATACTAGAACAAGGGAATTGAAGGCCACGGTTTACTGAGCTCATGAAACACAAAGCAAGCTGGCCACAGGAACTAAAACCAAGCAGGAAAGGTCAAGTAGCAAGAAAGGATAAATATTTAAATAATCCCAGCAAAAGGATGGCAACATTTCACAGCTGTGAAACTGCAAGAGATTTGTAAAAACCCCAAGCCTCTCAAGTCAAGGCCCCAAATATTTGAGACCAGTAGCATTAAGTTCCAGGGTTTCTGTTTTCCAGTTATACATTGGGGGACATCCCCACGTGTTTGTTGGCTCCCTCCATTATCTCCAAGTAGAGCAGCTGTACAACTAAGGCAGATACCGGGCAGCAAAACCATCATCTCCAAACCATCTCCTAAAGGTAAACACCCAATCTTGAAAAACTAATCCCTAGTTCTCCCTTTTTATTTTTCCCCCCCCCAGTTTTTAAATTCATAAAATGCTTTTAACATTTAGGGTATCTTTGAGTCCTCCATTCAAAAGACAGTACCAAAACACCAAAAAAACCTCAAAGTCATTATCAACTAATACTGCAGAGAGATCTCATTTACCTTGCTGGCCCACCAATTATAAACACAAATGATTACACGGTGTCTTGAGTCCATCATCAAATGGGACACAGGTTTTCTTCTTCAAATTAAACACGGATTTTCTGTAGAGTCTAGTAGAATGTTGAAGTTAGGATAAACATATTTCTTTTTTAAATACTCATAACAATAGAGTATATTTGTCCACCTTGTGCCTCTTTCTCATTTAAACTTGCAGATGTATTTTCAAGCAATACAGACAGCACTGAATTAACCCAATGCCAGTTCTCAGGCTCACTGTTGCCACCTGTAAATGCTTTTGTCTCTTCACGTAAATCCCTTGCTCACTCTTTAGTCCATTTTTAAAATAACATCCCTCAAAAAAATCTGGTCAATACAGCAAGTAGTACTCTACAAAATAAATTAGACCAGTACAACATCATCAAAAATGCATCCAAAAAATAGGAACTTACATTGAATATCAGTGCTGAATGAGGCACCCTGCTTGATGATGATGACCAGGAGCTACTTTGTAGCTTTCCTCTGATCACTGTCAACTTTTTTGTACTTTTTCAGATACGTTCCTACTTAATAGGGTAGCCGCAGATACTGAACAACAAATAATTTTTTAATAAAAAATTAAATTGCACAAATATTTTATTTGTGCACTGCCCATCCAATGGTTATTGTCTTCCTTGGAACACCAATTTTAGGCTTTTTTTTTTCCTTCCTTTTTTTCTAATTTCCAATTATATTTGTTTACTAGCTCTTTGTTAGGTCTTCCTAAACCCAGCACGTACAATATTAAGTCTTACACCTTTAAAATACATTTTTTTAAAAGCTATGCCAAGACAATCCTTGTTGTACCTATGTACTAGTAGAAAACATAACATTCGTACAAAAATGTCTGTTTGGCTTACAGTCCATGTTCTCTAAATATACCGAGGTTAAGAAAGAATTCTCATGATCAAGATGGAGAAACCAGGCCTGAACATCAGCATATTTCACAATGACATCTCTAAGTTTATGGAACTTCAATAAGTTCCAAAGCAAAGGGACCAAAGAGGTTAACTGAGAAACAGCTGCACAGCTTCTAACTGCAAAGCACCTGAAATCCCAAACGTTCATAGCTTGAATAACTTGATTCTAGAGTTTGAATGCACACTTGAGAGATAAGGGCTCTTATTAGAAATAATGTCTGTTCCTAGATCAATATATTCCATGGAGAAGAGAGTTGAATTTTGGGGATCACAAGTCCTTCTTCTATGATCAAACACTTTCTCCAAGCAATGTATTTCAGTGAGAAAAGGTCTGCATTCAAAATTGTGCTCACTATTGGCCTGCATAAGTCTTTCAGATCTTTGATATTTTTAAGAAGGCCTTTCCTTTCCTATTTGTATAAAAATAAACCTTAACATACAAAAATACAACCATTGCAATAGGTAGCAGACAAACAGATTACTTTGGCCAGTACATAACTCCGACACACAGAGCAGCAGATGAAATCTTGATCTCCCAAATGCAATAAACCTTATTAACACCTGTGAAACAGGAAGTTACCTTCCCTGTTACCAACCTGCAGCTGTGATACAAAATTACAAATAACCTCTTAAGCACAGCTCCAGTCACCTGGGTCAGTGTTTTACAACATAACAGCAGGCAGCTGAAGTAAAACTCTGCTGGGCTTAACACTGCAAACCCAAGCAGCATTATTGCAATGGTTTAATTACGGTTTAAATACAGTTCAGGACTAGGTCAAAAGTTCCCAATATCCCCAGGAGGACAAAGCACTGCCCTTGTGACAGAAGAAGCCCCCTCCCTCTTGATTATTATAAAATTGTTGTGTTACCCATTGAAAAATGTCTACTTTGGAAAATTCATACTTTAAATACCATAGATATCAACAATTAAATATTATGTCACTATTTTGATAAATACTAATTTATAATCTATGCACAAGCTGCATACATATGTATGAAGAAAAATACTTGGAAGGATTTGTGTTTCCTCTGCAGTGCACGGAGGCAGGGACAGTACTTCTTCCTGGTGATAGAAAGTGATCATTGCCATCAGACAAAGCATAATACAATTGCTATCGAAGTTGGAGAGCCTCAGAATCATTAGACAAAAAATATATAACACACTGCATATTTCACAGACACAGGTACATATAAGTGACAACTTATTTTAGGATATACTTTATACTTAATTACTTCTATGAGTACACTGGGATATTTTGTCATAAACTCACTGAGTTTGCTGTATTTGTGAAGAAGCAGTATTCTGAAAAGTGAACCCCACTGCTAATGTTTATATTTGAATAAATTATTACCCAACACAGCAACCATCAACATTTTACAGGACGAGAACACAGATTTCTGTAATTTTTCTGGCCCTGATGCCAGTCACTATTGGGAGCATTTAGTTATAAATTGTCTTTCAATAAAAGTAAAAGCTCCCAAAACAACAAAATGAAAAGACACAGCAGCTTAAATCAAGGAAGTCAATTTCCACATGCTGATCCTAAATATTTCATAGCCCTATTTTATTCTGACATTTGTAGATGACTAAAGTGTTACAAAGGAAATAAAATGCTGATTAAAGAGTTCACTGTCATAAAGGTTACTGAATTGTAAATGGCCCTTTCCATCTTCCTGTTAATAGGTACCCAGCTGTAAACATCATGAAGGATGTGACGGGAGGCCTGTGCTGCTCCTTTAGGAGTCGTATATACATTAATCACTGAATCACCAAGCCATGCTTAATTGCAAGTTGTATATCACACAAATCCATGGTAAGTAGAAGGAAACTCATTATTGCTGCTTCATAACTACTGGGTACTTCTCATTTTAACCTTCTCACACCTGGGACACTGTTGTTTTACAATGTGAATGCAGAAAAGGCATTAAGTCACTAATTATAGTAACACTGTATCTTGCCCTGCTGCTTGAACATTTTTCAAAATAAAATAAAGTAATATCAACAACAGAGAAAAATGGCATATTTTTAAACTAGTTAAATTAATTCTACAGGTTTTTTCATAGATTATAACACATGGAAATCCATTATTCCTTGATAGCTTAAGGCACTGGTTAAATGACAAAGAAAAAACCCAACACTGTATTTTGTTTTGACAAAATTATTGATTTAAATCCCGTCCAATAGGACAATACTATTTAAAGGTCACCTAAAGAAAAATGAGTTTACACTCCAACAGAGCAAGCTTATCTGCCATGAAAGTGTAATGATGTGCTTATACTCTCACTACTGTGTATATATTTTTCAGAAAGATAAGAGATTTTGTGCAGGAGAAGTCTGACAAAAAGAAAGGGAAAATTTTTGAGACATTTGTGTAGTTGCTAAACCACCAGACGTCATTTCAATAGGTTCCCCCCTCGATGGTTTTTCACAAACTATTGAGCACCATAGCAGTGGTAATTCTTTTATGCCATTCGTCAAATGTTTTACCAGAACTCTTTGAAGATTTGCAAAGTTTACTGCACAGCTTATGCATCTAGACACTAACAAGTGTCTTAATAGATATAAAACATGTTTCAGTTTGAACATCCTGTGTTTCAATGCAAACTGGTTTGAAATTTTGTTTCACAGTGAAACACCATATGTCCTGGCATACTGCTCAGCTAGAATTATGTTTATTAACGAAAATCATTCAAAATCACTCCACTGCAGAGATAAATTCTGTGCAACTGCTATCTGTTCCTAATGTCATGCTACTTTCTTATGTTCCATTTTCAATTCCAAGAGTAAATGCAATCAGTGTTTTCTCACACCCAGGATGTGTTAACACATCCTTCACATCAGCCCTGCCCTAGGATATCCATTATCTGCTGCCCCAGCCCTCTTGCCACTGCTCTCCACTCTGCAAGAGGCCTAACAGACTTTTCCATTACATCCTCACTGTGCTCACATGATCTCTTTTCAGATTTATTTGAAGGACCTGCAAACTAACTAAATACACCTCTTCCCTCTTCTTAGAAAAGAATATGCACAAAGAAGAGTGGTTATGGCTTTTGGATCCCCCTTCTCATCTACACCAGTTAGTGCTGATAGGCTTGATGTTCCTCATGGATTTAGTTGTCAAGAATACACTGCAGCAAAGTCACATGCACTTCACAAGAGCCACCCACCTTTAAAACACCTGAGCATTTTGCCTCATCAACTCCTCCCCCAAAAAGCAACTTTTCAAAGTAGAAATCTTATTTAGTAATTCCATATTCACAGATGGAATATTCTCAGCTTTCCTGCTCTCTTCAGTTCTTGACATGTGCAAAAAAAAAGGAAATCACACCATAACATTGGAAAGAGACCCAATATCTTTGATTAAAAATGCAGTAAAATGTTTTAACGTGCGTCAGTAGAAACTGTATTTTGGGAAGTAACATTTATTATTTGATTATGGATGCCTATGTTAGGAGGGTCCTTTTAAAAAATTTAGCTGCAAGCATTCTGAAAAAAATAATTTAAAAAAAAAAAGAAAAAGCTTTTCTACATTGTTTCAGATGGTAGGAATCCCAATTGTCTTTACTTTTGGAAACTATATACTCAGCAATGCCGAGTCCTTGATCATGCCATGCAGAGCCTCACATGTTTCTATGTCTGGGACAAACATCCTTTAGCAAGGGAGAACATTTAAAGTAAAAAGACAAAAGATCCTCTGGAGAAAAAAAAGCCTTAACACAGGCTGAGTTCTCAAAATACTCTCTCTGCAACACTGAATACAGAGCATACATGTAATGGTTAGAACAAAAAAATCCCTTCTACCACTTAGATTTCCATTTTAAAAAACAAGGTTTTCTCTTCACACAATACATGTGCTTAACAAACAAGCAGAGACATATGTGAACTGAAGAAGATATTTATAAATTAGACTTAGGTCTCCATACTTTGGAACTGTGCACAGGAGTTCAGCTATAAAATCAGACACCATGACAATAAGTGATACTCAGTGACTGATACCTAACCCAAAGTCAGCACCTCTGAACTATATCCCTACTCTTTTATTTCAATTCCTCAGTTTGTTCAGTATACAGGGAGAGTGGGGAAAAAAAGTGCAATAATAATTTCCACTAACTGGTAGGTTGTCTGAAAGCTTAATCCATCATTCACTTGAAAAATTCCAGATAAGAAGTGAATCATTAAATCTGAAGAGCAATTCCTCTACGCATGTTTCTTGAATTTTGTCCCATCTTTATGCACTCCATAACCTTCATACAAAATTACATTTGTTTTAGGTATACAATCCTTCGTGCTGAGCCTACTATTGAGATATGGTCAGTCAGGCTAAAAAAAAAAAACAACAAACATGGCTTGTGATTTACGAGAAGCTTTAGACAACACTAGCTGATTTAAAAAAAAAAAAGCTGGCATAAGAAGAGAAAGTGAGATGTAAAAATAATTTCAAAAGAGCTTTTAGTGTAAAATTTTTTTTTTTGTTTGGTTAGTTTGTAGTTTTAGGACAGGCTTGTATTGTTGGGGTTGGATTTTTGAGGGTTTCTAAAGAATTTTCCAACAGGAAATTATTTTAATGGAAAACATTATGTTGTGCACACTACGTAGCTAAACACCTATGCACCAGATGACATCCAAAGTACATCGTGCTGACTTCCTCTCAGAGCACACAAGGATGTTTTTTGCTGTATATCAAAGGCCAGTCTCCCTTGTTTAATTAGCTGCTCATGTGTGAAAAGACCAAGTACACAAAAACTCTGATTCTAATTGCTGTTATTTTGAGACATCTAAAAGTCTTCTCCTCTTGAATTTGTTGTCACATTATCTAGAAAATTGTAATAACTTTTTTAATTAAAAACAAAAAAATTGAATGTCATACAATAGAGCATCTGCTCAAATTATAGAAATTATATATTTATAAAATGATTGTTTATACAGTAGTGCAATTGGATAGAAAATTATTTAAATTTTACACTCAATGGTACATTTCATTTGCTATTTTATACTGCAAGTGACTACAAACTTCATTAAAACATGATGGATATGTGAGTTTCAGAACTCAGTAAAATTTCTTTAAGGCTGTAACAATTTTTAAAAAGAAAATAACTGCCAAACATAAGACATTATTCAACACTGACTCAACTAAAGCCTGTACCAGATTATATTTTAAGAATCCTGAAAGTTTAGGCTGAGCGTTTTTGAAAGGACCATCTACAGAACATTACATTTTCCCACATTTTTAGTTTTCAGGGTTTTCCCCCTCTTACTCCCAAGGCCAAAGGGGATGGGAGTGGGGCAGTAGAGAGACTGTGACCCCGCAGATTACACTCCAAAGCAGACCTGCTGTTCCTTGGGGGTTGTCTTCTGCAGGATATTGCAAATTTTCTTCCTGCAGCTGTGCCAGGGTCTGCACTGTTTGTTCACAAT
The DNA here is from genome assembly GCF_017590055.1 of Onychostruthus taczanowskii. Classification (NCBI taxonomy): domain Eukaryota; kingdom Metazoa; phylum Chordata; class Aves; order Passeriformes; family Passeridae; genus Onychostruthus; species Onychostruthus taczanowskii. The sequence goes on from NW_024499462.1 coordinate 10,989,380, forward strand.
GAGCTTGGGTGTCACATAGAATTATCCTGAGGGTTGCACAGCTCTACACTTTTCTGTTATAAGGACATCACATAGTTTTACAAGAAAATTGATAAACTGCAGAACAGAGCCTGCTATTCTCAAGCACAATGGCTTGATGTAGATAAACCCAAAATAGTCCTTTGTTTGGGATAATAGATCAGAAAAAAAGGTGACAAGAAAGTACAGAAACCAAGACTGAAGTACATTCTCCTATGAGTACCAATGACGTAAAAGGTGCTGTTAAACTCAGTATTGAATATCTCGTATTCAATGATCTCATGGTTCATTAGGGGAAGGCATCAACAGGTAGGTAAGCCACAGGATCAGCGTAAATTAGTCTGATCCTGTGACTAAAGTAGGCAGTATGCAGTAAAATAGGTTTAGCTATTTAGTTAGTGCTTCTGAACACTGAAACGAGTCACAACTCCACTGAGCATTTGACCAAGTGGACACCAAACTAATTTTAATTTAGGGAAAAACCTCCTGGAAAGATAAAAGCACATTGCTTCAAACTACTGCTGCTGTTAGACCATCTAATCAGAGTGATTTAAATAAAAATTAACAGGAGCAAGAAGAGAAAAATGTGTGTGGTACAAACTCTTCCTCACTAGAATACTAGTACTGCATTCTTGTAGGTGCTTACCAGGTAACAAGCAACAGCTAACTTAGACTTTACAGATTTTCTACCAAGTCGTGAAAAGTATCGTGGACCCAACACTCATTGTGATTGTCATGGCAACGCTGGGTGGTATTGTTGTCTCACAGCCAGCACAAGTTGCATCAATAAATAGTGGTTACTGTCAGACAACCTATACACTGACACTTGCTGTTCATAGTACTTTTATTTCCACATACAAAGAGCAAAAAAGTTATGGTCTATATTTGGTGGCAGTTTGATAACACTGAGGGAAAAATGTGCAATTCAATTAGCAGTTAGACAAGTATCTGTCATAGATAATAACTTCTTATGTCAAGGCATCTACATACTGATCAATGTGAAGCTATGTGCAATTGCTTATACCAATCATAAATCACTCTTTATTGATTGACATTCCAAATCCTTGACATAATTAGAATCTATAGAATGGGTCACAAGATAATGCTGTGTATGTCCACAAGCCCTTTATTTTCAGGCTTTTCTGTAATCCACTGCACTCAGTTTTGCTAGGAATAGAGAAACCCTTCTCTTTTTTTTTTTTTATTTTTTATTATTAGAAAATTAAGCATGAACTGCCATCTGATAAAGCCCTGATAAATGCCAGAAGTTAAAAAGGGAATTTCCCATGACTGAATTTGATTCCTGTGTGCAAATGGAGACTTGCCTACATCCTGCTCATAATCTGATTTATACATCAATTTATTTTATACATTAGGCACACTGTATGCAGTCTGACTGATGCATAAAAATTTCATGTAAAAAAAAAATACTTACTTGCACACAACTACTTTTCAGTTATTATTACCTCTTCTGGTTACCATCATAGAGCAGGTAGGACAAATTACTTGATGCAGTGCACACATTTTGCCCACTACACAAACATTTTGATTGGTGCCTATTTCACTTCACTTTCAGCAGGCTCTTGAGTAGCTTAACAGCTCTATCTTTAAAGTGATCAGATCTCACATTTTCTGTGAAGTCCTCTATGGTGACAACCCCCAACCACACACCCACACAAATTTTCCTATGTACACATATAAAACATGTTTATTCTGTGGTGCACCTCAAATAAATGAGCCAGATGCAGTAAGGGAGGATAGTTTTGCTAATTTTTGGATTATCTTCATACATGTATGCTTCCTGTGCTATTATCAATCAAATTGAAGGTATGTTTTTGCACAGCTTTTATTTAGGAAAAATCAGCAAGAAATGCATCTTTCTATATTTTCCATTTATTAGAAGTCTCCTTTCATCCAAGAAATATGAGACCTGAAATAAATTGTACCATCCTGCTTTTTTTTTTATTCAAATCCTTGCCAGTGCTAGGCAGTATGCTAATGAAAACAGGTTGATAAATGACTCCCTGATATTTTCCAGACATTTTTCTCTCAGAAGTGCTCTAAACTGATGTAGCTCAAAGAGAATAAGGCGCATTAAGTCATTATATCAATTTTTGTTACCCAGATACTTCAGTCCCAGTTAAGAGCTGACAGCCAATATAAAACAAGGCAAGGGCATCATACGACTCCATCGATCAAACCTTGTCGTAGATAGATTGCCTATTACACAAATAGAACCAGCAGATTCAGTTTGTAGTTTTATGCTCTCCAATTAAAGGATAACAGGGTACTTTCCCATAAATCTGCTAATTGCAACCGAATTAATTTAACAAATTTTGCCAAGCACAGAAAAAAGTGATTGGTTAAGCTAATATAAACTAGCACAGGTTGTCACAAAGCGGGTTCCATAACAGGCTTTTACTCTACCTTTACTGGGCAAGGTGTCACAAGCATTTAACTCCACCAGGGTTCTTTGGCAACAGACAGCTGACAACCATAAAATATCGTACAAATAGGAGATAATTTATTTGCTGTACTTCCCCCCACTCCCAAACCATGGAATAATGCCACCTTTGCACCTAATTAATGTTTCTCTCTAAGCAGGCTGTTTTCTGAATCAGTATTATACAAGCAAAAGCACTAGATCACAAAAAGTGCTCCCTCATGGGCACTCAGCAAACAATGGCAGTGATCTGCAAAAAAGAGAAAACCAGCCCATAGCAGTGCTGTGAGAAGCAACCAAGACACTTATTAAACAGCATAATAATGCAGTGTACCATGCTTTGGATATTATTCTAATGAGCTGAGATATTCATATGGAAATAGCTGGACTGACAGAATGGCAGATAATTCAGATCTATATAGAAAGAGCAATTGCAAGAGGTCTTTAACTGTAACTTATGGAAGAAAATTACGAATACAATCACCTCTGCAATGATATGTTACTGTGATAAAAACCAGCCCTTACATAAAAATTAAAACCACTTTTTCCTAATTAGTTTAAATAAATTTATATCCAAGCCCAAGAGATATTTCTGGAGCAACTCTTATAACAGTACCGAAAAATTATTTTTGTAAATGACAAGTTTTGCACTGAAGCAACACACAGCTGTGTATGCCTATATAACGTATAAAACTACAGTCATCCTTAATATGAAGACAAAACAGAGATAATCCTTTTGACACATTGGAATTTAAGATTGAGGGTACTATTATCATTAGAAGAGTCAAGCATAAGAAATGCAAGTTGGATGCAACAACGATAAGCTTTCTAAATAATTGGCAGCTGAAGTCCAAATGCACAGGCTAAAATGAATACTTAATTCAGCCTGATTTACCTTGACATTTTTTTTTTCATGCTAAATTCACTGCCTATGGTGCCCAGACATTCATGGGTTCAACAAAATTACACAAATGGTAAAACAAAACAAGAACAGCACAACTTAGACTTAACAGATTTAACAGAACAGGAAGGGGAAAAAAACCTATAATAATAATTTTTTTTTAAAAAATACCCACAAAAAAACCCAAAAGCCTGAAGTCAGAATGCTACATGTTACATTTTCTTTACAAATACTAGACAATTTTATGTCATTATTAAAAATTCATTTTAAGACAAAAGACACCTGCAGATACACAGCAGCACTTTCCTTTAAAACTGTTTGGAAAATCTAATTTACTTCCATTCTGGTACACTTACTAGAAAAACTCAAAATTGTACTAATTTCATGCGTAGTACTGTGATTTTTGCCTAGAAAGAAAAAAATGCCCTCCTGACTTCAGAAAGAGAACGAATTATAGCTCCTCAAAGCAGTAAGGTGTCACAGCATCAGCACATAGAAGGAAAAAAGCCAACACCAAACAAACAAAAAACACAGGAGAAGAAAGATTTCTCATGCAGAGCCAGCAAACCAACCAACCAACGTAAAGCAACAATGGAAATGGATTCCCAAAGTTCACAGCAAAATTCATGCTCTTTACTCTCCTCTGAAGGGAGAATAAAGCCACTCAGAAAAAAAAATACCCACCAAACAATTCACACACTTCTTCCAAATTATTATAATTAGCAGACACTTTATGCAATCATTTTGATATTGAAAATTTATTAAAAAATTGTTCTACCCCAGTGTCACCAGTGGCAGTTGTGTTGCTTATTTATATTTCACATAAAATATTTTACAAGTCTTTGGTACAAAAAGACATGCATTCTCCCTGCATATAATACAAAATACAGCAATGTAATAGTCATCCAAGCGGATTTTACTTCCAGGTTTATTTTTATAAAGTCCCATTTTTCCACATAACTATTAAGCAGAAGGTTCCAGTCTCTTAGTTGAGATATTTTGCCCAATATGATTTTGATCATAATTAAAGGTACTGAACAGGAAGTCAATGGTTTTTTTGTCTTCTGGAAGCACTGATGTACATGACCAAGACTTCTTTTTTTTTCTTTCTTAAACACTAATAGCCTTAATGCCATACATTAAGTTGTGGGAAAATTTGACTTCAAAGCAGAAAGCTTTGGCTAAAGCAACAGGTAGTACTGGTCTCTTTATTTCTTTAGTCCTTGATTTCAATTGACAAATTCCATCTACATCTAACAATTTACTTGTTTGCATCAGTAACATATTTGTAAAAAAAGGCTGCAAAACTAAAATTACAAACAATAGGTAATATCATGAAAATGCCAAACAAGTGTTATGTTGAATTTATAGAAGAAAAATCACAGCATAGAAAATATAGAAACAAACAGCTGGAAAGGAACTTGAGCAATCACCTACTTCATCCCGTTCCTCAGTCAAAAACGAAATGCATTCCTGTGACAATTTGTTTTTATGACACACTTCCAATGTGCCAAGTTATCAGCTGTGCACTCTGTGCTCCACAAATGAAATATTCTCATTCTTCTGACCACTGACCAAACAAGAAGCCCAGACAAAATTAATCTGTAGTCAGCTAAAACAAAATGTACTGGGAGATTAACCTACCAAATATTTCCAGATAAATTATTTTGAGCTAGGAAAATTAAGAGAGCCTACTGTCCATGCAGAGAAACCACAAAATACACCCCTATTTTTAGACAAATGGCTCTCAGTCTGAGGCAATTAAGTGTTCATGAGTAAAATGGCACAGTAAGTTTAAGTTGCCCAATATCTTTGACCATTAAATTGCTTTCCAAAGTTTTTTTCCTACAAGTCTAAAATAGCCCCACATAGCAGTTCCTTTCACGTACCCCAATCCAGTTCTCAAAACTTACTTACTGTGTATTGAAATTTTACAGCAAGAACAAACCTTCAGGACCAGATATTCCCTAAACATAGAAAGTCCTTTGTCCACAGGTCTATTTGGAAAGTTAGAAGGGCACCATACAAGTCAATAAAAAATAAAGAAAGAAACAGATTACAGACATGGCCATTTCTGTCCAGAAGACTTTATGTGCTAAAATAGGTGAAGGAGAAAGCAGCAGATGGTCCAAGGGGATAAAATCATTTCTTCAGAATAGCACAGGTTTTGCCTGCAAATATGCACTGTGGAAGTTGGAGGTACACAAAGCTGCACATGAATTCATTTGCCAATATCTGAAAATTTATTTTTGCAACCATTTTGCAAGTACTGATCACTATTATATTAGACAGTGTGAATACTAAGATATTGCATTACAATTTCTTCATTTCATTGGTTTTCACCCCGTCTTTCCCCTGTGCACCAGAGTGTCAATGGTCATCCAGAATCCATCTCTGACCTTGTGTCTCACAGCACATATGCAGGACTCTGGAAGCAGGAACTCTGCATTCAATTCTCTTGCTCTGATTTGCCTTCTCCATTGCAGAAGCACAACATAATTTCAGAATACCAGACCCTTCACACTTAGACCCTGTTTGACTCCATAGGGTTGGTTTAACGGCAGGCTGTTGAGAATAAAATACCAACAAAATAGCAAACAGCTATTTGACATGAATTCTGGAGACAATGCAAGAACAGAAAGACCTGAGTCAGGGTACCCAGAGAAGCACACAAAGAGGGGAAAAGCTGTTGTTCTATGGAAAACCTTGAGATGTTCAAAATTGTTGTGCCTAATTTGAAAGTGAGCTACTATGTCACACTGGTTGTTGCACAGAAACACTCCTGCACTGCAAACCCAGGCTTGGAGATCTTCAGCTCCAGTTTTATATTTGAGAGGGAAGGGGTAAAATTGTTATGTCACACTACCAAAAGTGCAGCAACACCTACAACTATTATGAAATTAATTTAAATTTAACCTGGTTAAATTGAGGCATCAAACTTTACACAAAGAGTTTGCAGATATCTCTGAATGTAAAATCAAAGGAATTTGCTTGAAAAATGAAGCAGATGTAGAATTGAGGAACAAAAGGGTAGCTGAGAGACCTCCTACATACAACAGTTAAGATCTACTACCAATCACTCTGGAGAACACACCATGATACCAAAAGCTCAGACCATGACTAGCAGGAGATACAAGCATTCCATGTTTTGAAAAGGGGCAAGACACTTCCCATTAGTATATTGAATACAAGCAACAGAACAATAGGAAGGATTCTATTAAGAACTTCTTCCCTTGTTTTGACTTCTGCTAAAAACAATCGCAACTCAAATCATCACACTCCTGTTTCTGTAAGACGCCTTTATTCTCTCCTCTTTTTCCAATTCTGCAAAATTTTTTCAGAAATATTCTTTTTAATGTAGGCATTGCACAAGACTTATCATCAGGTCAAAGAACTGCAGTTCCAGTCACCCAGCTCCTGACCTCACCCAGGCTCCCTTCACATCCCCAGCAGCAGAGAAAGCTTTGCCATTGCCAGCATGCCGAAACAAGAGCCAGTGCCGGGAGTGTGAACTTGGGATTTGCCTTAACACCCTCAGCTATGAGGACAAAAGAAGTTACATGATTCATGGCAGGCTATGGGACTCTCCCTTAATACAAACCAACTAGAAAACATGAAAGCTTTTACATCTTCTGACAAGAAAAATATAGACTAAAAATGCTTTCATGCAGATTCGTCTTTAGCCGGGAGCAAAAGTGTCTGAGGATATCCTTATATTTATTGGTATCATTATGTGTACAGGAACGATCCCAGAAGTAGGGCAGGGCTGAACTAGTTTTTAGCTAGATAAGTATGCATTATTTTTAACAATAAGAGACTATAAAGAATAAAATTGAAGTGGCTAGCCTAACTAGTATGAAAAAAGAAAAAACAAAATCTACTAATACAAAATCTAAGGCATAAAAACATTTAAGAATACAATTAAATACTAAACATGTCAGAGATATGATGAAGTGTAAAGATCTGCAGTTTTATATCTGCTTTGGGGAAAAACTATCAAGGGCAATCACTCTGTATGCACATCAGTGATGTCTCATTGGTTTCTGGTTACGAAACAAAACCTCATTATTAACACAAAAAAAAACCCCATACAAACACATGCATTTAGTCTCAGAGCAAACATTATTTCAGTATAAAAAGATGTCTTTTAACAACTTGACTTGCTAAGCTACCACAGCTTTAAAAACAGAGAAGTGTTTTGGGGATGAGACCAGGTAGGTAATTTTTGGTGAACAAGTCTATTCTAAGTAGTTTCTCAATTTCATCGAGTAGTTTGATTCATTAAAAGTTTTCAGACCACAGAGACAAACAAAAATTAACGTTGCCATTTCATAGATATATATTTACATGTGTGTGTGTGTGTGTGTATAGATGTACAAAAATATCCTTTCCTCTCAGTGAAATTCAGATCTGTTTTGAATGAATAGAAACAAAGAGAAAAAATGATTTCTTAAGAAAAATGCATTATTCCTTCACTGCTGAGAGGCAGTTTGGGAGCACAAGCCAGGGTCCAGGCAGCAGTCCAAAATGCTGGGAAAACCCAGCATGTTATCAAAATGCTAACTTTATTACTAACTTTCTCCATGTACAGAAATTGGTGATACCTTCCCTGGATTTTACTTGTCATTTCCATTATGCATCACTTTCTTTCAGAAAGGTACTGAAAGGTATATATTGTTAGTATATATAGTGCTTCCTAAAACTTTATTTTGAGCTTGACTGGATCTGCAACAACTATCTGCAAATAAGTCTTTTACCTGTAAAGACAGCAAGAATTAAACAATGCTTTTTGTCCATTTCCTCATCAAAATACTTTATAATCTGGCCTCACAACTAGCACTTCAAATAAGAAGAGGCCAGCTCAGTCATCTGGCATTTATTGTAAACATTTCTCTGATGCACCATTGATGCACTCTTCAAAGTTAAAACAAATATTTCATAATGCCTAGTAAAGATTCAGATGAGCCTCTGACAACCATATTTCAAGCATTTACCAGCTTTGTCCGAATTTTGATCAAGGAGGAAATGCAGTAAGCTGAAACTTGTACTCCAACATTTTTTTTTCCTTCCTAATATAAACCTTTGAGGACACACTTTTCTTCTAAATTTTGACTTCCCACTGCAAGAGGAAAACAGTAACAAATACTTTCAATCACCCTACAGAAGGTTCTCCTTTTTGAAGTTTTGAAGTCCATTTGTCCTCTTTGTCCCTGTCACACAGTTCCAGTTTGGGAATCTGGAACACAAACCCTCCTCTTTGAGACAGCCATTAGATACAAATAGACACAGTTTTTGAGAATTATTACATTATTTAAATCATTTTTCCACTCCAAGAAGGCTGATCTACTTTTCAAAACCAAATACATTTTCTTACAGAAATGACTGAATTGAAAAACCACACATATCAGTCTTCTGGACACCAAGGATTTACAGCATTTGGTTCATTTGGCCTCAGCTTGAATATCCAAAAAGAAAATCTTGTCCTTGCTTCAGCCAACCTTATGGGGAGGGCTTTCCAAGGCCAAAGCAGGGCTACTTTGGAAACATTTTATGTTCCTACAGGTGTGCTGCACAAGCTATCCACATCTGCACATCTACTAAGACAGATAAATATGCTGTTCCCTGTGCTTATGGGTTGATTCCTTCTGTCCCCTCAAAAAAAAAATTATTTAAGATGAAGTATTGTAATGATGCAGGCTCCACGGTAAGCTTTTTAAGTTTTTAACCCCTGCTCCTCAAGTACAGCAGATTGATTGGTCAAAGTATTTTATTACCACTTTTCTATTCAGCAAAAAGTATGTGTTCTAAATTTCAAAATTCATTCCACTGCAGCTTGGAGTCTCATTCATTTTTGTTTTGTTTTCCAGGGAAGAAAATATAAAGTAACAGTTTCTGATGCCCCAGGAGCTTAAATTGGAAGTGACAGAAGACCTATTAGTTTCTATAGAAAGAGGAGAGTCATCTATTCCCAATGCATCACCAAACACCTTAAAAGAAGGTGATATGGGTTCCTCAGAAGGGATGCTGGCAACCCTTGGAATAAAAGAAGGTGGGGACTAACAGTATCGTCCCAGCTGAAAAATGGTGACAGAGATCTCCAATAAAGCAGTGCAAAACTAGAGAGACAGCACAACATGCACAGGGAAAGCTACTGATTGATAGTTCCCATATGTGTTTTAGGATAAAAGCTGTGGCCCATAAGGTCTGTCCCTAGAGTCTTGCCTCCTCTCTCTGTCACATCTGGACTAATAAGATTATACTGAATCAACTGCCTACTATCTAAGAATAAGACTCATTCCAACCTTCTAATATAATTTTGATAAACAGAATTGTTCTGGAGGGAAGTACTTCTGCAGTTTTATATAAACACACTGATGTTCACCCAAGAACTGAAACATGCAAAATTTCTGATCCTTACTAAGATACTTCGCCCCTTCTTTACAACGTGTTATGCAGCCAGAATAATTCATTACATCTTTTTATCCTATGGTTTTTTTCCGGTGAGCTGCTCAGGACAGCATGCAAAAGACTGACAAGAGACTGCATGAGCACCATTTCTGACAGAAAGCAGAGTTCAGCATTTATTCACTGTTAATTTGACTGTACACTATTATCAAGATTACTGTAGCGCACAATGTTCTTGTAAGGTTATGAACTGTTTGCATCCTTGCACTGCTAGGATTGAATACTGTGCTGTGTGATATATCTCATACATTATTAATCCCGTCCAGTTCTGCTGCAAGTTTCTATAAAACCAGTGCTGAAATACTACACTCTTAAGGTGCCTGACAAATCTGAAAGATGTAATATTAATATGGTTGTGTTTCATAGAGGTGTGTTTCACCCACGCTAAACAATCAGCACATTCAGCTTCCCTACTCCTAGGAATATTCATCCTATCACTAAAGCCTAGGAAACAGGGCTTCAGCATCATTTATGACAACATTACAAATAGTGCTCAACGCAAAGTAAAGTTACAGATAAAATCTGAATAGGCCAATTAATGGTTTTAGAGAGCTCTATACAAGCTATATAATTTTTTTGGACTGTGGAAAACTCTCATTCAAGAAGAATGAAAACACTGATCAAATCCTAGAATGTACTGACAGCTAGGATGACCAGCTGCATTTACTGGCCTTCAGGAATATGTGAAATACCCAGCTCTGGTGCTGTGAAGTAAAGCAGATAAACCTCTACAGCATGTGTTCATCTCTTCAAAATTCTTATGCCCTTTTTTTTTTTTTTTTCATAAAGCAAACACTCTTTCCAGGGAGAATGTGAATAGTCCCTTCCAGCTTCTGCAATTTGCCACACTTGTTCCACTTTAGAGACTTTCTCAAGAAAATCTCCACCAATAAATATTACTCCCTGCCACATATCTGCTATGTCAGTAATACTAAAAAAAAGAAAATATGTTTAAACACAACATAAGGCAATGCTCCACTTAAGCCATGATTCTCTGTAACACTGCTGTAAACCTTCCCCTCTTCTGAGGGGTCAGTAGGTGTTTTAGCATAAATTGCAGTTAGAACAGATGTAACTCTGTGCCTGATTCAGGCCAGTATCCAAAGTAATCCCCAAAAATAATTTTTCACTCAACACTCCCAGGTTTGTTCTCCTCAGAAGGCAAAGTGGTACATACACATCCTGACACACAAACTCACACAGTGCCCCTCGTTTGGTGGTCTTCTAGGAGAAACTGTTATGCTTAATTTAAACTTCAGCCCATCTCAGCATAAATTATTTTCAGAGAAGGCTGCACCTACATATAAAAATTTAAAAAATAAAAAAAAAACCAAAACGATCCCCCCCAAAGAAAATCCTAAACAAATAAACAAACCCTGGCTTAAAACACCACTGGAAAAAAAAACCAAGACACAATAACAGTACTCTCCAGGCTTCCAAAATTTCTGAAGTTTTTCAGAGGAGTTATTTAAAGTATACTGCACAAAAGCAGTTAAATCAGTTATTTTCTTACAATTCAGGTGTCTTGTCTCACTTCCTCTACTTTGATTTGAACAGCACTGAGCTAATCTTATAATGGCTTGTTCCAAATACTATTTGTCCAAATGCTAGAGGGATTCCCAGGAGTAAGACAGCAGTATCAGAAAAGAGTAGATTAAAACATTGAACATGTATAACTCATCTTTTTACATTTATAGTAATTTGAAAGTCTGGCTATCATTAACAATACACTGAACATACTAAAATGAGAAATTATCATACTATGGAGTTTTCCATTTCTGACAGCAATTTAAACAGACAACTGTGAAAAACACTCAATTGTGTAATTAAGCTATCTGGATAAAAGACAACAAGTTTTTTTCCTTTTTTTTTTTCCTTCCTCTCCCCCTCCTGTCAAGTATATTTTTGCAGACATTCTAAGTTTAATAATGTAAAGATCCACTGCAATTTTGTTAATTGTGCTTTGTATTTATGCATGGCGCAAAAAAAAAAAAAAAAAAACCAAAAAAAACCACACAATGACATTACTGAATAAGTTACTTGACAGCAAAAAGATTTTTTTTCCATTCAGTAGCTTCGTTTGTTCTCTTCCCATCCTTAATCTGGCCCAAACTTTTGAACAGAAATGTATATATACATTCTAAAATACATCTACGTGGCAGTCAGACAATGAATGAACTGTACTTAACTAAACACACAGAGGGGAGGTGCAGTGATATTGAACCAATGTTGTTCCACTGAGTGTCTTCCACTGTGACCTACAAACACCTACAGAGGCTCCTGGCAGCCTTAAATACTCAGCTGGGAAAGGGCTATCTATTAAAGCAGGATTAATGTATAGATCTTCAACCCCACATCTAGCTGAAATAAGAAGTGAAAATGAAGGAAAAACTAGACTATCCAATGTGATAGAAGTAATAAAAGGGGAACATATTTCTCATCTGTTAACCTTGAATATCTGCTAGCTCAAGATTTTCACATTCTTCATGTATCACTTCACTGTTCACTCTTTAATAACCACTCGAAAATCAGCTGCACATTAAAGAAATGGAATATAAATTTGACTGGACTCACTACATCTGAGATATCCTCCAATACAGCATAAAGCTAATTTAGCTGTCACTTACTGTAAGTAAAATGACAAATATCTGTAATATCTGTCAAGATATGAAAGCTTTAAAGAGAGTTATGCAGCTGTCAACATTTTGATGACTTTAACAAGAGAAAAATAAACGAAGAGAGAAAATAGACAGCACGTCTGCTGTGTATCCAGTTGCCAAAATCTCCTATCACTTTTATTAATAATAATAAAATTACTTCATAAAATAAGATAAACAACAAGGACTTCTGAAATTAACTGATATAAGTAAACATATTAGTACTGGCAAAACACATCCATAGAAAACACTGCTAAAAAATGGAATTTAGGCCTCTTCAGTAACTCCATAATTATCATAGTACCCAGTATTAGAATTACTATTGATGAATCAACAACATAGGAAGCCTTATAAAGCATAACCAAACTATGACTTATCAAATATTTAGCTTCCTATACCTAAACAAGTTTTATTCTTTGCATATTGTAGTGATTCAGCAGTAGTTCAAATCATTTTAGCTCCTGAAGGAGGAGCTTGCTCATTTTCCAATGTTGCATACTTTTTGCAAAAAGGCATCTCAAGGATTGGCTGTAAAGACATTTTGACTGAGGCAATTTTCATCTCCCTTCTTGCACATGTATTGTCACTCTATTTTTATTTAGCTGTCAGTTTACAGGTGCTGATAAAAGCATATGCCTTCCTCCTCTCTCCCTGCAGGAAAAACTGAACATTTCCTTAAAGTCTTAGGCTGACTTATTCCATTTTATATCCAGCTTTACAAGTTTTGCATAAAACACTCTACTATAAAGGAAAACCTGAAATACAGCTACTCTATGACTTTCATCTGGGTTACAGGACTAAGTTCTACACAAACCATGAAAATACACCTGCCACTAAACAACCCAAGATTAAGCAAAACAGAATTTTTTTTCTTTTGTATTGAAAAGAATAATAGAAATTTTGAAAAATCCGATTATAGCAAATATGAAATCTAAAATTGTCCTCACTTTCGTACACCAAACTTCAGCTACACAACCAAGAGTTAAATCTGTTTTGGGGACTAGGAAGGCAAATCCAATATTTCAGTAATATTTTAATACTGATTAAATCTGACATAGCAGTCAGAAAGCTGCTAAAACCAGAAATCCTTGTACTTTAATTCACTTTTTCATTTTGCCCCTGATTTCGGACCCACAGTACCAAGCAGACTTTTGTAAAGCAAGAATTTATGGGTGACAGAAAAGAAGCAGCTACTCTGCTTCTCATCAAACCTCAAGGTGAATCACCAGAGTAAGACATCGTTTTTCCAAGATATAAAATTTAAAAAATGAGCTCCTACAAGAAATAATAAAGAAGATAATAGAAAGTATCCTAGAAGGAAGCATAAAGAATATGTTATAACTTGTGATTAATATCACCATACTTGTAAAACAGACCTCCTGCAATTGCAGGATGTGGTAGTTACTGTTTGTTGCTAAAATACCCAAAGTTTTCTAAATAGTAATTTCAGTGGCTGAAGAAAAAGACTAAGTGTATACAAAAGTCTCACTACTACACCACCAAAAATTATATGAGGTTTTTCATCTATTTATCTAGAATAATCAAGTATCTGTACTTACAATATTACTTCATTTGAAGGCAATGCAAACCGTTTCAGCTTAAATCTATTTTCTAACCAACTCAGACTAAAATAAACTTCCCCTCCACTAAGATTCTCTATCCATCTATTTAAAGATGCTTCCAGCTAGCAAAACAAAGCCTGAGAGGCACTTTCTTTTCAAAAAGAAAAAAGTGTGCACAAGTTTTCTCAGTTTTCAGTTTGCAATTTCCCAGATTTCCTTATAACACCCTCTGATTGTGAAAAATTTATTGGCCATTTAGAGACAGGTGACAAATCCCAGGTGTGATCCAACCAGATCTCAGAGTAATCAGGATCAGATTTACTTGAGACTTCAGTGAGAGACCTAAGCAATAAACAAATAAAGGAACCCAGAAACTATGAACATAGACTGTCATTAACACAACAGAGGTGATTCAAGACCTCAATATGTCTTGAAAAAGAGTGGCTCTAAAAAGCAGTGCTCATCCATGATCCTCAAAAATTTTATCAGTTAAAAAAAATTTAAAAAACCATAATAATCATACAACAAAAGTACTCATGGGTATGGTGATGAAGAACACACCACTCAGTTAAGATTCTGCCCTACTATTAAGATGCCCTACTACATTTTACCCATAACGTTTTACAACCAACACATATGGGAGGGTTTCTAGATGAAAATATGATCATTGTAGGTTTTTTATGGGGTTTTGGCCAGAGAGAGATTGCCATGAAACATGGTTTGTGGCTGTTTTGCTTGACTACGTTTGCCCATTCTGAAATGGGCATATCACACCCCACTTGGCTCCAAAAGAAAGAAACAAAGCAAAACTGAAATAAGCTGTAAAAATGTCAGTGTAGAATTGCCATTTAGCTGCTGAAAATAGTAACTTAATGATTTACAGATAGATTTGCACATCTATTTATCTCAACAACTACGTTTCCTGCTTCACTTGTATGGATCTGTCAATACACACAGCAAACCCTACTTTCAAACCAAGAATAAAACTACTAAAAAGACAACTTGGGTTTGGAATTTTTTATAGTGTCCCTCGTGCGACAGACATAAGTTATTTGTATTCTTTTATCAACAACTTCTTTTAAATTTATAAATTGGATAGAAATTTTAGATCATATAAAAGCTGTATTATTGTGCATAATTTATCACTATTCAGTGTATAAACTAATTGTCCTTAACCCAGCATTCACATGATAAGAACCTGCAATTCACTTAGCAGATGACATTGGCAACAGTTTCTGATAGTGTTGGGGACAAGGGGAAATGGAAAAAAAAAATAAAATCAACACTAGCTGTAAATTTATCTTTCTTATTTATACCTGTCCAAGCTCAGGAAAAAGAAACATGTCTTAGATATCAGAAAATGAAGCCTTCAAACATTGCTACTCCACATTATCACACATCTGATTTTTAAAAACAGGAACAGCTGCATTTACTGATAAGAAAGCAGGAAGATGTTGTATGGTTTTGCACAGATGTTTGTAAAATCCTTCTTTGTTAAGCATATGTCTAAGAAATAAGCCACCTTTAATCTTCTCTAATGATTAAGTCAAATGAAATAAATGACATGACATAGTATCTTTAAAACATATACAAATAAAACAAATCTGCATTCCTGTTTTTATACAGAAAGGAAGTTATTTCAACTTTGTAACTTCAGTTATCACAACTACTAAGAACTGATTAAAGATCAATGAGATTAAATGTCAAGCAAATATTTATAATACTACTGGAAAAGTATACTTAAAATCACACTCTGTACATGAAAGGAGAATATGTGAGGATATGTCCCTTGTAAATGGGAGGTATTCCAAATAACTGAATTATGGATTAACAAAATATTAAAAGCAACCTTTACTGTGACAGCATGTATGATCATTTTAACTTTTCATTATTCTTCAGCATGTAACTCAGCTAAGCAATTATGGGTTTAGAAAATTCATTTTAAGAGAATAAAGCAAAGGAATGAACTTGTAAAAAGAAAACCCAGTTTTTATATTTTACTCCAGGTATGTATGTTATACAAGGTGCCATACACATAATATCCTCTCTTCACATACCCATGGGAAGAGTTCAGAGACAACTTGTGCAACTGGGGCCTAGTGAACTTCTAGGAACCTAAACCAGCATGTCTCAAGTGAAGATTTGGGATATATATATATACACACACTTTTTTTTTAATAAAGCTCAGGTAGGTTCCTCTGAAGCCAAGTACTATTTCAAGAACTGCATCATAAACTGCCAAACTATATCTGAATAACCCCAGACTACCCAACTCAATAATGTTATCAGAATTCAAACCTTTCACATAACAAAAAAAATTTTAACAGATTGTCTAAACATTCACATTAAACCATTCAGTTCCCAGAGAAGCCAAATGCCCACCCAGGGCAAAAATTACTTGTATTCACATAATTGAAAGGGACGTGTCAATCTTCTTGAACCTGAAAATCACATATTGTAGCATTTATGAATGGGCAAAACCCATGAGAAAAGTTTAAAAAGTTACACCTTGTAAATCTTTCTTAAAGATGAGAGGTAGAGAATTCAGGAGCTGTAGGACCCCAGTGGTCCCACCACGGAGCAAAGCTGAGAAGGAAGCAGGGCTGCCATGCCAGCAGTACCAGCACTGTGCAAAGAGGAAGAGTCAGGTTACTCCTTACACAGCATCCACAGCTTGGGAACTGGACCATGTGCACTAAAACATCACCTGAACTCCAAGCAGAAACCATCACGTGCCATTTAATACAACTGTTTATTAGGCAAGCACATCAAAGGAGAAAACTGTTTCCTAGGGAGCAAAGAATTAAGCTGGCACTGACAAATGGGAAGGATTTGAAATCACAAGAAAATAGCCCACTAAAAAATTGCCCCACCCATTAAGCAACAGCCAGTACTTCAGACTCTCTGAAGTCATCTCACTTACAAGAATGTTGTAGATAACTACATAAGGAATAATGTATTGTGTAGAAGAAAAAAGCAGAAAGCATATGCAAAATATGACCAAAAAATTTCAGATTTCTCTTCCACAAGTTTATGCAAGTTCCTATTTTCATTCAGAAGACAAAGAAGACTCTTTCCAACAATGCCCTTATTTTAAGAACCCAGAGATGTTCAAAGATATTTTTCAGAACAGATCAATTCTTGCTATAGAGCTGATGCTTCAAAATTCTGCATATTAAAAAGCAAACTCATCATTTTACAAGCAACTCATTAAAAAAGAAATTGTTTTATCATTATATGAACTCACATAAATTTGACATGGATTTTATTTCTCACTAAGTACTATTCAAGCTTGTTCTTTTCTTGAATATGAGAAGATGGCTACTTCCAGCAAGAGCTAAAGACACAGCATCAATTAAATGTAGGTGGATTGCTCCTTCTGACATAGAAGAGATTCCAGCTGGGGGAATAGTAAATGAAATCACTCAACCTAAAAACCATTGCTTTCTGTTCTCAGGACAGGCATATCAGTAGTAGGGCAGCCCTGTACCATATATTTCTGCCACATACTTCTGAAGTGTCAACTACACAAAACAGAATGTGAACTGGTCTTTCTGCTTAGACTCAAAATTAGGTCAGCCCACAGTAATGACTCAAGATCAAGAAAATTTTCCAGCTGTTCATTAAACAATTAGGCTAAGACTCAACTCATGCAACTGAAATCATAAAACATAAAGAGCCTTTAATTACCACAGTTCCATAGATATATGTATTAGAGGAGACAGCATGGAGGTGAAATGGCTCTGTAACATATCATTTTTCTGCTCTTAATAAAGTCAATGGCTGCCATAGACTTTCAGTGACAAAACAAAAGCCACAGCTACTACAAGTTTTAGAACATTAAGTCAACATTTAGTACTGCCAATGTCTATTTTAAAATAAACTAAATATTTTACAAGTTCAAGGAAAAAGAACTAAACAACTCCCATTAACAGAAAAGCAAGCAAAAAAAAAAAAATCTTTGGAAGAAAACCAGAGGGTCAGTCGTTTTTGGAGGTCTGTACTTTAATGATTCTTATTCCTGAAGGCAAACCCATAAAAGTACAGCTAAATACTCAGCACAACAAAGGGAAGCCAAACTACAGAAGCACTGCTGCACAGGAATATAAAAACCTACAATGAATTAATGAGCTAGAACTGGAACCACAGTTCTGCCTAGTCCAATTCTCTATTTGCTTTCCTCCCACTCTGTGACACAGACCATGGTGCAGTCTTGGCTTTCAGTATGGACAGTGGGAGGCACGAACAGATATCCTCAAATAGAAGAGGGCAGAAGAGTACTGCTGATCTACACGAATATACCTTGAACTGAAGAGCTCATGGAGGCACAATTTAGAGCCAGCAATAGGCAAGGTGATTTCAAATTAAGGATTTCCAGAAAGGGCTATGTAGAGCAAAGAGAAGTCCAAGCACATAGCTATTTTTTGTGCTTTGATTTCATAACAGTGGTTTGTATTCAGCAAAGAATCTAGCAAAAAATAACACTGCATGTACCAGGCATTGCATGGCTTAACTAAAGCAAATCGTGCCTGTCTGCATGTTAAACCTTCTCACAGATTTTGCAGAGTCAACAATACATCAATAGTGACTGATTATATTAATTACCTTCTAGATTAATATGTGTGGCCTTTTATGCTGCGTTGTTAGATGGAATAAAACCAAGAACTGATGCCACACAACAGTGCAACTTAGACTTTTCCCATGAAACTTGACTAATTTCTATGCTATAGAAAATGGGAAGTTTTAAATGCTAACCCTCTATTCCCTTTTGTCCTTTGCAGGCCAACAATCTCATTTCATGCACTGAGATTTCTCAGTTTAGCAAGGATCTAAACAAGAATTGCTTTCTGAGACTTTTAATCGGAAATAACACATATCAATATTATCATGCCAAAATTATCTTGTTCCTTCCTACCCCTCCTTCTTCATCTTAATTCTTCTGTTTAATGCAAATACTCTTGGTAGTAAGAAACAATCATTCCTCTTTGTTTTGCTTAAGAGCAGAAAACAATAAAAAAATATGGTAGAGTTTCTTCTAAAGCTTTGAGAAGTTTTGCTTTGGCACTTGCACAGTCAATCAGCATGATGATGTTGTTCAGTACAACTTGGAACAGAAATATGAAAGTGCATGTGGTGCTGCTCATAAGAATTGAACGCATATTTTACCAATGAAACACAGTTTTACAAATCCACTGCATATTTCACTCCATGTGTCATCAAACTATATCACCAAGTACCCAAAGTGGAGGAAGGACTTGACTTTACTGTAAAAAAGCACGGCAAAAATACTGCCATTAACAGCCAGTTAAAGCACCAGCTGTACAGTAACTATTTGTCATCATTTCATCTTTAAAAAGGTCACTAAATAAATTGGGGAGGGGGGAGCAAGGGAGTGAGAACAGAAACGAAAGCATTATCATGTTAAATCAAAATTTTCAAGACTCAGAATAATCATTATCTGATAGCAGAAAAAACACAGGATGTAGTTTTGGTACAAAGTATGCTTCAGATTTTCAAAAATTAACACTAAAACTAGGTTATACAGTATAGCTATACAACTGTTTTCCTTCTCCTGAATCATTATCACAATTTTTCCACTGCAGAAATTTTTTCACTATCAGAAAATTACACAAAAGTACTACTTTATCAAGAAGAGAATATTTTCCTAATTCTAGAAGCAGACACTCTTAATTAAATGCTGTTTGATGTTAAGGGATCCTAAGTGAAAAAAAGTTGTTATATTTTATTTTTAAAATATTGTGCTGCTCAATGATGCTATCAAATGAGTACTAAGAAGACATTTTCATCTGCAATATTTAAATTAGCTACCATAATGTAAGGAGAGAGAAATAGGAACCATGCTGAGATTGACAAACAAAGAAGTACTTTGCTACCATAGTCTATACTTTCAAACTGTCCTTAAATATATATCAATATCTAAATTGATTTTTGAATTTTAAAAAAATATTATTCTGTTATCCTTCAGTCATCTTTGAAGGGTAAAGTAAATTTTAAAAGACATCTGAGCACAGTTATATTGGACTGTCTTCAGGCTGCAATTTGACTGAGGAAGGCTTTCAACTGACAAAAGTGACACTGCACTAATAGTATCATCTCCACGGGTTTAGCTCAGGCTCCAAAGTGATGTCAAGGACAGATCAACATTTGAGATAATCCAAAAAGCGATTCATAGTATATAAACAGGTATAACTGGCTGATTTACATTCAGCTTCACATTACGTAAAGGATAGCATTGATTTGACCTCTTGTATTCATTCTACTCTGCAATGTTAACAATTTGTTCAAAACATACTGAATTTTTTTTCACATTAATATCATACTATAAAGGAAGGAACCAGTATGGTGCTTGGAGAAATCTCAACACAACTGCAAGTGAGGCAATAAGAAACTCAGGTGATTATAATCTAGCCAACAGCATATTATCAAGGACTGATAGACTCTGCAAATATTTACAATCCCTAGTTTAGAACTCAAGTAAGGATTTTGGGGCTGGTTTTGTTTTTCTTCTTATTTCTGGAAGAAACATTTGCTGACGTATTCAAAGACATATACACAACTACTAGGCAAAAATACAATATACATATTACGAACAGGTTAATACCTGCACAATAAAAAGAGAAAGAAAAAGCAAAATATAAAAGGAGATCATTAGACTACCTGTTACAAAATCCCTTTCATCATGCTCACAATTAAAAGATTTGTACATATTTAAACTGTAAGGGGCTTCTTCCCAGTCCCAGTGTGTTACTGGCCATATTTGTTGAAAGTAACATAGGAATGCAAAACAACATTTGAAAATGTGTTTTTTCTTAACTATGAAGAATTAGGCATCCGTTTTAAGATCAATCCATATCTCAACATAGAATATGAAATACTAGCTATAGCGCAACCCCTTCATGCTCATTAAAATATTTTCATCCTTTTTTTTCTTTTACTAATAATTTCTTAAGCTAGAATTCAAGACTTCAAACATCATTTTCCAAACAACTATGTTACATATTGTAACATAATTATACAAAACATCCTGTATTCCATTCTAACACACTATCCCTTCGTCCATCCCTCACTAGAGGTGTTACATAAATGGATACACAAATGAAGCATATACCGAGGATTTCTAGGCAACATGGGAGAAACAGAAACTAAGAGGAATAAACTATCTAAAAGCAACTTCTGCCACAGAGCTGTGAAGAAAAAAAATCCCAAAATATAAAACACATCTTTGCCTTTCTACCCTACCAAGAGAATAAAATCCCCCAGAACTGAGGCTGCAACTTGCAGGCAACTCTGCCCTCAGCCATGACTCCAGTTTAAGGCATTCCCATCTTTCCATGTCCCTCCAGCTGTTTTCAGGCCTGCTTGCACAGCACAGTGCCCCTCAGATATGCAAGAACAGCTAAGGAGGTGACACAAAAGTGGAAGCAAACAGAACAGAGAGGAAATATTTTCAATGAATACTGCTGCCAAGAAAATGATACATAAAACATCACCTTCCCTTTGTATCTGTGAGTTTTATAGAATTCAGTCTTAAGCATCTCCTTCTGAGGCAACAGCATGCACATAAGCAACCCAGCTTTCATAGATGGAGCTCCATGTTTATATCAAACTTAAAATTTAACACAGAAACAGACAGTTTATTTAACTGTAAAAGAAACCTTAAAATATTAATAGAAAAATGGTTCTGTTTATTCTTCCTCCACCAAAACAACAGACACTTTCACAATGGTAAAGCTAACCCTTTGCATAAAGCGGAGTAATTTTTTTTCCATAGCATGAATATCCAAATGGTTGTATTTGGCAGAAGGAGAAAAAACCAAACCACTTTCCAGGTGAAGCACATCCTTGTGTTCACTTACAAAAGCTGACAACTGCTCTCACTGCAGTTGTACAGTCACCACAGATGCACAGTTCCAAGAACTTGAAACTGAGCACATTTCCACTTTTCAGCAGCCTGTGTTCCAACAAATAGCGTATCCCTGGATTATTTTGTTCTTACCAATGTGTTTGTGATTAATTATAGTTCTATCATGTTGGTTTCACATAGGTATTTTCCCCTTTTTGATCTGCTGTGGACTCACAATATAACAGCAAACACACAAATGAAAAGCTTTACAGGAGACAATTAAAATTCACTTGAGATAGTCATGTATTTATTTCAACTTCAAGAGAGCAAAAAAAACCCCAACATTTCCCAGAAGTTGACACTAGAATTAAAGAATGAACTATATAAGTAGAAAGCCAAATACCAACATGAAGCAAAAGCAATGATTAAAACATATTAAAGAGGAAAGAGGGCATTAAAGCACTATTGTCTTCAATGATACAAGTGACTAGAAACAAAATGCCTCCCTTAGAAGTATGTGGAAAGAAAACGATGGCATTTATTCAGGAAACAACTCTACTCCTGATTACAGAGATAAATTTCCAATGTTAAGCTATAAAATAATCTGGAGGAGGAGAAACAGTAAAATACATGAAGACCTAATAACAAAGTTACCAGCTATATAGCAGAAGAACAAGGCTGAATGAAGATGTAAAATGAGAGGTACAGTAGGCCATAACATTTTAACAGTCATTGATGGGAACAACTGTTTCCATGTTCTCTTCATTCACATAAATCACACAAATTCCTTCTGAATAACATCATTTCAGCTGATGTGAAATTAAAATCCCTCAACAGGCAAATGAACAATGGAAATTTCTGAAATGGAGCTTCTACCAGAAAAACACTCAGGTACTAAAATCTGCTTCTGGCAAAAGGTAACTTTTCTGCCCCACCATCAGTCTCTCTCTACATCGTCATTCTGCCCGCTCCTTACACATACAAGCAACTCTTATCATTTATCTCCTCAACACAATGCCTTTGCAAGCACTGCAGTACAAGAAACACTTCAAGATGCATGCCTCCAGCACAGAATCTTCTGACTCAGTCCACTGAGTTACACTTTAAATGAAGTGTAACTTCAAGAAAGAAGTTACAGAAAGAACTGTAAAGAAAGAAAAAGAGATGCAATACAATTAGAAAACAGCAGAAGAGTACCATGCAGGAAGGAAACAGAAGTGAGCCAGTTTGGGCAGCCAAGAGCTCTGCATGTTACACCAGGTGGTGTTGGTTCAGAACACTCCCAGAAAGAAAAGCACTTGGACTCTGTGCAGGAGAGCACTAGTTATGGGAGCTAACACTATAAGAAAACGAGGATCATACAGATAATCTTACATCCCTTCAGCTGCTGGGAGCCCCAGGCTGTGCAGCACGGCACCAGGGCTCCAGTCAGGGCACAGCCCACTGTGCAGATGCCATCCTTAGAAAGGCTGTTTTGCTCATTTCAGCCCATAACAGATTTTCTTCAATGAAAACAACTCTGTGTTTCATTTCTGCTGCAAAATAAAAGGATGTTTTCATGAGAGCTTGTTGCTGCAGCCCTAGATAAAGGCAAGGCCACACAGCTGGTGAAATCAGCAGGCAGGAGCTGCCCATGGCTCCCCTCTGGAAGTGGGAGGCTGGATCACCCTGCAGCCTGAGCAACACAGCCCAGCCCGGCCCTGCTCAGGTCTGTTACTCCCATTCACCCTGCTGTGTCACCATATTTTGTCACTACTGCATCTCACCAGCAACACTCTTCTGTTTTACAGGACCTACAGGCTGTACTTGGAAATAATCTTCAGCTGTCCACATGGAAAGGGACATGAACCCATACTGTGAGGCCAGCAATAGTTTCCTATTCAAAATCTAAGTGTTTCCTTTTAGATTCACTAAATCATTTTCTCTGAATGAATTTTTACTTGTTAGTGCTAGACTGTTTAACAACACTCAAGGAACTTTCTAGGAAATACCCAAAGTGCAAGGACATCAAAACACCCAAACTATGCAAAAAGGCTGAAAAAAATTTTCAGCTCAAATAAATGTTCCAATGGAAAATAGCACAATTGTTCACTAGACTGGATGAAACAGTTCAGCTTGCACACTATACACTCTGTTCATGAATAAGTATTTTTAAACATCAGAAGACACAGGGGTGCTTTCTACATTTGGAATGGCAAGGCTTTTACCTCAATTAAATATTAATAATTTTCATGGCACAAGTTTTTTATACAGGTTATTAATCTTTTTCTGTCCCTGTTGTGGTTTGTTGGGAAATATTTTCTTTTCCATGTTAGCAATAAACAAATTGCTTATTATGATAGTGGCTCATAAGGCTTTTAAGACAGCGTTAACTGTAGTTAAAGCTTCTGTAAGTGAAAATCGCATCTCCAGTGGAACTGAGATTAGACAGCATAAATTCTGAATACACTATTTATGGAAAAAAAAAAAACAAAAAACAAAATCAGTAGAGAGAAAAGCCAAGTCATACTTGTAAATCCATTTTTTTTATTCCCTGTGTATAAACATGTAAGCTGACTAAATGAGTAGGCTGGATAGTTGTCTTTTTTACACTACTGATAAAATTTTCATCTCGCTGAAGAGTTTCGGGGCAGGCTAAATTACTTTTGCATACTACAGCTTGCCTAGTACACCAGAAACCAAAGTGCTGTTTTTGAAATTCCACTCTGTCTTCTCAAATCCATGCTTTTTCAAAACAATTTTTCCCTCTCCATTGCCTTTTTTTTTTTTTTTTTGGAAGACAAGGCAGGGGAGAAGAGGAATACATTTGTTACTCCAGTTATTTTGGAAAAATTTATCCTTTTCCAACTTATTTATTCTACAAGAATCTAGAGCCTAGAGCATTTAGTGGCCATGCTCTCTAAATTTTAATTATTACAGAAGAAATGAGAGCATCGACAAGAGAAGCAGATCCTTTTCATTCACATGATGTCTCTGAAAGTTTTTTTATATATAGAGACTTTTTTAAATGATCTCCAGTATCATAAGGCAAACGTTATCTTGACAGAAGCAAAAGCAGGGAACCGAACTGGGTTACAGTCATAAGTATGCACACTCACAAAGCAGTCATTAATTAAGATATGCCTGACTGATAGCAGTGCAGTCACTCCTGTCTACATGGTTTCTCAGGACTAGCATGTGCTTCTGGAATCTGGGTAGCCTTCTCCATGGCTCTGCCCCATT
Organism: Onychostruthus taczanowskii; assembly: GCF_017590055.1. NCBI lineage: Eukaryota > Metazoa > Chordata > Aves > Passeriformes > Passeridae > Onychostruthus > Onychostruthus taczanowskii. Next base: position 11,014,512 of record NW_024499462.1, read on the forward strand.
GGCGTTGATTATGTATGATTAATGGTTTAAAGGAATAAAAAGAGAAAGGTCAACTTCTGAGTTCAAAACAGAGCAGCTACATGGGGAGTAATTAAGATACTTGTGTAAGCATGATTAATAAGCACAAACTGGCACACTGTGCTGTAAACAAGATGCAACCAGATGGTTAGGATGAAAAGGATTTTTTCCTAAAAAGCAATTTTTCAATGCCTTGAAAGTTGGCTTATTTTTCCCCCCTCTAAGCCTTACACAACTCATTATCTACACATCCTAAAGGGAAGAAAGAAATAGTAACCCCTTCAACATTCCCCCTTTCCTGGCTTTTTTCATACAGATAACTACAGTTTGCATGTAAATGGATTCAACTCATCTTTGTTTAACGTTGCCTTTTATGTCGAGTTTCATGAATTGCTAAGCCTGACAAGGTTCACTGGGAGTCTTTTAACTCCCACCCACAAGTTCTCCCTGGCTGTCATGTGACTGGCAGTATAGAGGGATCAGCAATGGCATTTATGGGGAAAGCGGGAAGACAGGTGTCAGAACGGTCCAGCAGGCAAACCGAACGAACACTAATCAGCTCTGGTGTTCTTTTACAATCCATATCTAATTCACAAGTTTCATTCTTTCTGAAAAACAATTACTAGGTTTTGAAGTTCATTGTGCTTTTACTCAACTGTCTCTTCACATTAACGTAAGTGGGAACAAGAAAAAAAGAGTCAGCAGGCAAGGGACATCAAAAGATCTTAGAGAAGATGAAGGCTTTATTTTAAAGTAATATAATTACAGATGAGCATAATGTTTTACAATAAATTTAAATGTATAGTTACATCCTTATGCGCTAAGAAAATATTGGTTGGTTGTCTCTTGAACTGAAGCTCTGGTACATACAAATGACTTTGCTGAGAGAAGAAAAATAAAAAAAAATCTCATTGCAACATCAAAGGAATGGATATTAAGGCAACAGTGGGAACAACAGAATCAGTACTCTGGGAAGTAGCTACATTTATAAGGCTCATCTCTGAGAAATAATAATAAAGTTTACAAAAGAAATATTTTTCACACTTCAAATGCCTCTCGGTTCAACATATTTATTCTCCATAGGTCAACTTTACCTCATCTTCATCTAGTTTATAAAAAATTTTAAAAATCCAAAACCACAACTCCCCATTCCCCACTGACAAATCCTCTTAGAGTTTGAGTATATAATCTGGTAAAGCCTCAGCTAATCTTCATTGGTGGTAGTGTTACTGACTCCAGTATTGGGAAATTTGCTTTTGTGCTATGTATAATGTTAGGAGACATCTTAAATTCCAGCATGTTTTCAGCTAAGTACAGATTTCTAAGGCACTTCATTTTCACCCCCACAAGAAGTTACAGGCACACAGCATCTGTTTCACAAATAATCCTTTTCCTCCATGTAAATGGACATCCTTTCAAGGACTGCTACACAGAGAATAAATACTTGGTAAGTGAGATGAAAAAGGCCCTATACCAGGACCTCAGTGTACCATCATCCCATTGTTCAGCAGCAAGGCTTGATGTTTATGCAACTTAAATCTAGAAATACTTCCTCTATGAGAAAGTAACACATTCAAGCACACATCTTGATTAGAAACTCAATACAGTACTCAAGTGTTAAGTGACTTAGAAGTTTTCCTAATGTCTGATTTGTGATTCCAAGAATGGGATGGGCACTCATCTAGAGATACAAGAGTATGGGAACTTCCAATCAATTAACCACAGATAGATGAAAAGCATTTTTCAGTTCCATGTGAGTAAATTTTGGCACCTGAAAAAGCATCATGGTATGTAACTGCTTTCCCTTTTTCACTGAGCACATCTTTCAATTTCTAGTACGACAAGCCTGTATCAGTCCTGACTTTTACCACCACCCATTAAATAAAGCTTCCTGGACAGGCAGTTATCATGAAATCCTATAACCAAGTCAACATACAGAATGCTAGCATACTCCAACTTTTGAGTTGTTAAAAGGAGAACATTACTAAGTTAAGAATGACAACTGATGGGCTAGCACTGCTAAGGACACGCCTCTAGACCTAGATACCCATGGCTAAGAAATAGGGTTAATTTAAAGCCTTCCTATTGGGCTGCCAAGAGTTTGGCAGGAAAACAAAGCAACTCATCTCCACACATCTCACATAATTTTCAAATTCACTTTGCAAAAACAATAAAAATTAATATTGATTATGCCCAAAACTATTGTTAGGACAAGTCTCAGAAATCCAAGCTACCATGCTGAAAAAAGAAATCAAGCTCATGTGAAATGTGTGTCTATTAATACTTGTGTTATTAGTTTACATGGAATGAGTCAGACTATAGCTCCATCCCACAATCAATCAATTATTCTCATATTGTATTTCTGGGTTTTCCTGTCTATTGTAGGAAAAAAAAGTATGTAAGAAGACAAACATGCATGGATATTACTCACCAGTGCTGATAAGTAAACAGCAAAGAAAGCTGGATAAATAAACTTGTGCTAAATACATTCTAAATATTGAGAGCTTCAGACTCTGATTACTCATCTCATAGAACAAGTGTATGTATTCAACCCTGACTAGCCACTTTCCCTCAATTACTTTTTCTAAACCACAGTGCATGCTGAACAATTTATATACTACACAGAACCGAGTTACAAAACCTAAATGAGAAAATGTAATAAATACACAGACTTCACTGTTTCATAATATTTCAGCTAAAAGAATCCAGCATTTCACCAAAATACAAAAGTATATGAAAATTTAAAAACATATTTTTAAAAAGTTAATATATTTTCATTACCATTTAGAAAGGTTTTCAGATACACATTCATATGTGAACAGAAGTAAATAAATGGTAGGCCCAAACGACTCTAGAAAAGCCTAGGATGATTCATCCTTCAAGGGAAATGTGAAAAATATTTAAATTGTCCCAGATTAACTAATCCAAGCACACACAACAAGCAAAACCACATTACCATTGCACACACACAAGTTAATAAGTCGTCCCTATGACAGAGTACCCAGACCCCACACAGAGCACACCCTGCTTCTCCTTAGCACCTCAAATTCAAGTCAGACAACCCTTACACTCATTTTATGCTTGTTTGTTTCTCTCTCCAGCAGAAAATGCAGAGTATTCATGTTATCGTAATGCATTGAGCTCCATATTAACAATGCTATTAAAAGCCACACTTATGCCATGATTTTTTGAGTATTTTCTGCAAGACCACATTGGAGAGTGCTCTTGAATCAGCTATGAAACTTTACAAGGACAACTGTATATTTCTATCTAGTCTTGGTGTCTGAAATGACATCCTCAATAATGTCTGTGATTTCTCAACAGCTTAAAAGGAGAAAATTATCCAGTTGAACACAGAAACGATCAAAAACCAAGAGCCATTATGACTGCACTGGGGAAAGTGGCTCCACACAGTGCTTTTGCAAAGACTCCATTTCAGACTACAGTGCATGCTATGGACAAACACACCACAATTTCTCCAGACTGAAAAACAAATATCAGGTTGTTGTAAGCCTGTTTTATCTTTCTAAACCAGTCCTACCTTGTCAGCATCTCTGGTTCAAACTAATTGTGAGTGACTTCAGACATCAGGACAATGCTGTTCCACACGTCAGCAAGAACTGACAGGTAGATGACAGTCACCAAGCAGACTCCGGGTTAGCTTTTTGTTGCCTGCGTTTTTTGGGTTTTTTTTTTTTTTTTTTGTTTTGTTTGCTTGTTTGTTTTATTTTGGGAGGGGATGGAGCCCCTCAAGGCATAGAAAGTAGTGCATAGTCTGCAATGAGACATGCAGATACAGTCCATATGGTCAAAACACCTCGATTTTCAAACAAGACTCAACCAGTATGCCAAGATGTCACTGAGTGATATCAGTAACACAGATAACCAACAACATTTTTGCCAGTAACAACCTTTAATCATCTGTGTCTCAGTGTTTTGAAGTGATATATTTCAAAAATGTCAAAACTCAGTGAAATGTGGTACTAAAATTAATAGTCTGTTTGCTTTCCCTATTGATATACCAGGTTTCAGACTGTCAAAGTGCTTTTAGTTGTAAAAGAAAAAGTACAAAGTTGTTTTGACAACTACAAAAAGATTTATCAGTTACATGTACCTGCTGAAGTACCTAGATTCTCAAAGTGAAAATGTGTGCATGCAAGGTTCTAATACTAAAAGTTGTCAAGTGAATATCAATATATTAATCCTGCAAACCAGATGAACTTTAAACTATTTTATCATATAGAATGCTACCTTGAGCTGAAGTGTATTACTTAACAATACTAAGTTAATTTTCTACCTTTCTTTTGCTTTCAGTAGGCATTTCTTTCATGCTTGCAAAACTTGAGTGCATCTGTGTAAAAGTGGATTTATTTCTCTAAGCCATACATGTGTAATATATCTCACATGAGTATACAGCAAAATGCAGGTAACACACAGAAGAACTCACATTCATACTCTGTTCCTTATCTAACCCATTTGAGCTAACATTAACAGAATAAGCACAGAAAAAAACCCCTGAAAATATTAGATTTCAAATTCACACCATGAGACTAACATTATTTTAGGAAAAAAGGGGCATTATTGCATCTCATCAAAACCCTTTGCAATCTGGAAAAGAGGAATATTCACATCTGTTAAATTGCTGAGACAGCAAATAACAAAGCAACAAAATCCTTTCATGTGCAATTCCTCAAATTTATTATTAGACTAAATAATGCCTACAACTTTCCATTCTCTTTTGAGTCTAAATTAAGGAGTATCAGTTAGTCTTAGCAAATATCCCTTGAAATTCCAAGTGTCTGCAAGGTATTTTACATTTTAAGAAGCTCTGATAGAAAGAAACTTCTATAACAGGTATTCACCATTGATAGCAAAAATAGCAGAAGTAGAAAACAGTAAAAAAATTACATTTACAGTTTAAGCTTCCTATTCCTAAAACACATCATGGAACCAGTAATTCTACTTTATGAAAGATGGATTCAGTAGTACAATTATAAATTCTATCAGCTAAATAGCTGTGACTGTGTTGGAGTTCACAAGTTACAGTGGATGTAATTATTATAAAATATTTTGTTTAAGCTTGAATTATTTAAATTTACTACCTTATTTTACTATTGCATTAAAATACTCATTAAGAATTATCAAGCACTGCTCCATCTAATTCTGTAAGATATCTCTGCTTTTCACATATATCATCACTAGAGAACACCAAGATTTTTAGCTCACTTTTTTTTTCCCTTATATTTCCTACAAAGGGAATTGAACTTTCCCCAGAGTTTTATTCTTCATATCAAATTGATATGACTGAGAATTAGTCCTTCCTGCATTATATGATACAGCAAGGACAGCTAATAAAGCACTGGAAAACTACTGCAGGTTTCCTCCCTTCACTACCCCAATGCAAAGCTCAAAAAACAGTCTGTAATCTGATGAATTCTGAACCCATGTCAAGCTCAATAGGAAGCTCATTCTTTTATCCGCACTTGGATTAGCAACTAAAATGGACCTCTCTTCCACCACCCAAACCCAAAGTATGTTTCTCTTTTAAGCCTTAACATTCTTACTTCTAGAATCAATTAATAACATCATCCTTAAAACAGCCACATGAACAATTCTGCAGTCACTTGATCCACGTTTATTGTATAATGAAGCAAAGGGACTAGTAGTACGGCTTCATCATGAAGAGACCCCAGCGCTCTACAAAGTTTAAATTATTCAATCCCACAAAATACACCATTACATACCTTTAAATATCAGCAAAAGTTAGGAGTGTCTTCAGCTAACAAGAGCCAAGAATCATTTTTCTTGGGTGATAATTTAATGCCTCAAAGAAGCTTACTGCCCACAACTACATAAGCTTTACTTGAAGCTCTCGCACACACAGTCTCAACAGGAAGACAAACTTTGTCAAATATGCCCAAGAACCAAATGTTTCTCCAGAACCTGCGAGCATTACACAAAAAACATGCAGCAATTTAAATCATTGACTATGCAATAACCACTAGTTCATCACCAATGATGAACTAGTTTCCCTCATGAAGACTTAAAAACTCCAAGAAAACCCCATGCATGCAAGCTCACTCTCCAAAAAGAATCCAAAAGAGAAAACAAAAACTTTTAATCTCTTATACTCAGAATACAATGCTCCTAGCAAATAAGGTTGATGCAAAACATTTGTTTTTCGGGTACAATGAAATAGCAAGGCTATGCCTAGCAAAAATAAATCACACTTGAGCAACATCAGAGCAAGAAAGCACAGGATTACCTCCTTTGGTAGCAGCACACAGTCACAAGCAAACCTTTCCTTTTAGGGACTGAAGATTACTTCCACGAGCAAGAGGATCCCTGTTTTGGTTGAAAAATATTTTTTCTAAATTCTTTTTTGGAAGTGGTGAGCTTCAGAGCAAGAAAACTTTCTTCTTTCCACCAAGTCCTTGCAACTGAAAGTAGTAAATGGGTTCTATCCATAACTTAAGAAGAGAGGCCCAGGTGGACACTATATAAGACTCAAACTGAAACACCTGGGACAGAACAATCTTTTACCCTTTTCAAGTGATTTCAGCTGTGGCCAAGGGATGGGGTGACGGGTCCTTGTTTGCTACTGAAAAGCAAGGATTAATGACAACCTGTTTCAGAAATTTGCTTTCTCTCAAGACTGTGCTATGAACTGAAAGCCAAAAGACAATGAGCTCAACAAGATAACACTTCTCTCTCACATCTACCTTTCCTTTTTTCCTGGGCTGTATAGTCACTATGGTGCCTTTTCGAGGAATGGTTGACTTCTGTTTTTTCCACAGTATTATCACAACTTAAAATCAAATTAATTGTAGGTAATTTTCATTATTTTGATAATTCATTACAGCACCAAGCTGGTAAATTCAGCTAAACTTCTGACTTAGCCCAGTATAAAAGTGGATCAGAGGAGCAGAGAGAAGGAGCAAAGTGATCAAATTCCAGCCAGCACCTTCATTTTAAAATACCAAGTAGAAACACCTGTGATTGTCTTGAGGCAAAGAGGGCAGGTCAAGACTGTGTCTAATGTGGTTATTCTGGTAGAATTTAGGCTGGTAAACTGCAAGAGCCATCCCAGCCCTCAAATTGCAGCCTCTCCTCCAGCCTAATATAATGACTACTGTTTGCTGTGCTTAAAGCAGATATTCAGAAATACAAGAATACTGAATATCGGATAAGTGGAAGTATGACCATCTCTCTGTACAGATGAGGAGCACAAAATGTTTTGTTTCTTAAAGCAGTTCCCCTTGAGGCCATATGTCCTGGCAGGTTTGTTGCAATCCTGTGACTACAAATCCCTGGACTAATCACTTCTGTTTTCCTGTGGAGTCATACCCTGCCTGGCTGGTGTTCACAGAACAGCAGATTTTCCTTTGCAGCTCAGCCTCGCTCTCTCTGACACCAGCAGACTTCACACTAGCTGTTCTTTGAGGCAATTCTCTCTTCGGTGTGGTACAGGGTGATCAGGCTGCAGCCCCCTCACGGCCACAAGGCTGGCAGGCCCTAAAGCTGGTCACCTCCACCAGCTTCATCTATTCCCCCACCCAGGAATTTACTCACCCACAGTTATTTGGGGAGATTATGGCACACACACTGGCAACTCTGTATCCACAGGTAACAATACAAAAATACATGCTCTATTTCCCCATAAGAAAAAAGTACAAGCCTCAGAGAAGTACACCACAATTATCCTAAAAGAGTTAGTACAATAGGTGTCTGTAATCACAAAGAAGGAGAAATCTGTGCATAGCAGCATCACGCTATTCTTCAAAGATGTGTGACTCCTGGTAATACTGTAAATTATTCATACATATTGTTTGGACACAGGCTGGATTCACCTTGTGAACCATATGCCACCTAATGTTCCATTCTAGCTCAAAACAACCTCCTATTCACTATCTAAATCCTTCTTATGCCACAACAAAAATAAATTTAGGCTCTTCTACATCAATACAGTTGAGAATAAAGTCAAAATAAATGCCTCACTTTACAACTTTTAGATCAGCTGTAGATTCTCTTCTTTCAACATCTTTGCATAGGGAAATATCTGTTGCTAATGCTTTATCTGAGAAAGCCAAGTCAAGTCAGATTTACCAAAAGACTACCACAGAGATTTCTCAAAAGTGATTGAAAAACAAAAACTGAAGTAGCACAGTCGAAAACAGTACAAAGACCAGGCCCTAGCCCTGAAGTAAAATAGTAACAATGCCATGAACCAGACAGATACAAGCAGTACAGCAAGACAGAAATCAAGAAAAAAACCAGGATTAACTAAAAAGATAAATGAACAGCAATGTCATATTAAGATTCAGTTTAAAGTATTATGAGGAGTATATCCATACAAGTAAACAGTGAGGTCCAAATTGAGCAGACCTCCAGAGCAAAACACTGAATGCTAAGGACCCAATGTCCAACATTAGATGCTTTTTAGAGTATTTTAATGGCCATGTGATGTAACCTGTTTCCAAAGACTGGATGCTCAGCAGCAAATGGAGCATATCAAAATGCACCTCTGAGGAACATTTTCCAGTTCAACTGAAAAGAATCCAGACTCTGCAGATCCAAACACCTGGAAAAGCAGAAGTGATGCCTCCAAGGCCCAAGCCTAATCCAGACTAAATGGGCAATGCAGACACATGCTAAAAGTCAGAGAGAGCAGGAGCAATACTAGTTCCATGGACAGAACAAGGCTAAGGACCTAAATCTTGAACATTTTAGCCATGGAAGCAAAGTATAAACAACATACTTTGTTGAGAGGCAGAACCAAAATTGTGACTGCTCAAATCAAGACATGGTCAAGGCTGCGTTTTATAATCTAATTTAGGCTTAGGTAGCAGTTTAATACATTAAGCCACTCAAGAAGAAATATGATGGTAAAACACGACTTCTTCACCCAGAGAAGTCCAGTACAGTTCAGAAATTAGTGTCTGTTTTCGTTCTTATAAAGTAATTTGGTAATTACTACATTTTGGTTTTTTAAAAAGGCTTTTTAGTCACTGGTTTACGTGTTCTGAATGGAACAATGAAGTTCATTATGATAAAATCTACACACAGTAAATTGCATTAAGCTACTAATTAGCAGTTTCTTAAGCTATACCTGACGCATTGAATCTATGACACTATTAGGAAAATTATATGTTCTCTGGAAACCAAAATTTATTTATATATTTCTTCCTGTTGTGTACAGTGAAAATCAAGGACTGGAGAGATTTCACCTGTAACAGTATTGGGGAAAAGGCTTAGACTTAATAATTAAATAGGAAATTATCCTCACTCATTTTTGCTAGATTATTGTATCCAGTGAATCAGCATTCATTAGTCTAATACTATACAAACTAGTGCTTATGCAGCAAAAGAAACATGGCAAGATTCGTGAACAGATTGTCTTCTTGAGGGTTGCCACAAGGAATTGGTAACGTGATTACTGGAGCCCTTGGAAGACCAAGACCAAGCTGAATCCAGTAAAACATCCAGCAAAATGGCTAGGAAAGCATTTTACAGGCTCCATTCAGTGCTGATATGGCTGTAGGCTGTCATATAGAATCTAAACTCTTTTCCATCTTCTATTCATTGTTGTGTCCTGAGCAGATGGAATTTGACAGTGATAACAGTGCTTTCTCTTAGCCAACTTTTTCAAAATCACTTCCTCCATTTTTCTGAAAAATATGGTCTTTTTCTCATGTTTCCATGGAGGAAAGTAAATACTTAAATGCAAGGCAGTGCAAACAAGCAAGTAAAAGAAAGGCAATAGCAATGACCACTCAGTTCCATGCCTGCGCAAATGTATCCCAGTCCTCTGCATTAGAACAGAGACTGCAGTGATCCAGAATGTGCTACCTAGTACTCTTATTAACCACAGCAGTTACGTATCACTGTCCACAATGAATTTTTCCAACAGCCGTTTTACATATTTTTTTTTTTTAATATATAATGGCCTACTTACTTTGTATCTTCTTATATTTATTGGGAAAGTATTCCACATTTATCCTCTGCTTTTCCACTGAGTCCACCACATGGGCAATCTAATAGCTGAACTACGTATGGCACTGCTGTCAGTCTCAGAGATACAAACGTCTTTCACCTACAGCCAACAACCTGAAGCCATTTAGCACCAAGCTTATGCAACAATAAGCAACCATACCTCCATCTCCCAAACACTCCTATGAGCAATCTTTATTCTTCCTTGCGAGTTTTCAGATGGACAACTCTGTCTAAATTTCACTTTAAAAATCAGTATACCACATTGCATGAGGCTGATGGCATTAAAATTAACCTTCATCTTAAGACAAACATCTTTCTAAGGCAAAGCATCTCATTTTTAAAAGCCATAAATATTTTCAGGAGAGCTATATTTATGCAAACACTGCTACCACAGGCAGTTGGACTTGGCAGTTCATGCATAGGTGGATTAAAAAGAAAGGGCAGGGAATGGGTCAGATGCAGAGGAAGAGCTGGTCACTTCATTTATTTACCTAATCTGCTTGGCTATTGCTGGCCAAGTTTGCTCTTGGAACAATGAGAAAGGCCAATTAATTTATCAATCTGTACTCCTCTCTGCCATAACATATTTTCCCCTTGCCAACAAAAAACGTGTCCATTATCAGCCAGGTCCCTGTCCTCCCAGGCAGCTCGTGCAGCTGTATAATTACACTTCTTCCCTTGACAACTTGCATGATTGTTTTCCTAACAGTATATTACTTCGTTAGTACTTTCCAATATACGTTATTTTTAAACTGTCACTTTTGCCCAGCTCATCCCAATTCGCACTCGTCTGTTTATCATAACAATCATTAATAACTGTCACTCCACGCCATCAATTTAACGAACTCACTCCCTCATTAGCATGTTCTAGCATTTGTTCCGTAGAAAGGCTGATTATTTTCTACAACAGGCCAAGCCAATTACTTTAGTGAAATGGAATCACATTAATCAAAACTTAACAAGGTGGCAAATTTAAAGATATCAGATTGCAAAAGACAGCATAACTAATATGTCAATGTCAGAGATACTACATAGGTATTCAGCAGCTGTACTAAATATATCTCTTCACGAAGGCCACATGAATTTTGACATTTCATATGATCTGACAACTACCGAAGTGATATTAAAAGGCTGGAGGCTGGGCTGAGCTGCTCCCAATGGCTTCTGCACATTCTGGCAAGGGCAGCAAAGAAATGCAAAGAGTGAGGAGAAAAAGGAAATGGTGACTACATATGTCCACAATGCCTGGTAGATGGCACTTTATCATGTCCCTCTATGCCAAGATATTTTCTTTTACACTTTAAATGATGATGCTCATCAATTGTACCCTGACAGCTGCAAAAAGAACCAGCTGTAAACATGCAACATCCAGCAGTGTGAAAATATGCTGACACAACAAACACATATTAGTTTTTTACCTTTTGGTCTACATTGCAGAGAGGATGGAAGATTCTTCCCGCAGCATCTTTTTCCTTTTAATGAGTAAGTTCACACTTTTCTTTTTCTCTGTCACTTTTAAAGAAGGTTTCAAGTCGAAGAGCCTGCTTCCCAAACCTTCACACAATCCAACAGTTCAACCACTCCTAAATATACTTTATTTATGCAGAAGCAGAAGGTAAGCACTCACCATTAGTCCTTACCAGTGGGCAGGAAATTACAGCTTTGTTAAACACATCTCAATGCTCTTTGGTTTTCCATACAGAAAGAAGCAAATGCTCATGGCTCATTTAAAAAAAAAAAAAATTAAAGGGGGGAAAAATATCCCTAGGCTTACAACTTCTGTTGTATAATATTATTAAGGTTGGTTATATCATACAGAGTTCAAGATATTGCACAGTGATTCATTTTTTACAGCTTAAATAGCTATTTGCTTCAGTTGCCAGGTTGAACATGATAAATGTATATGATAAAAAAGAACAAAGAGAAGGGCCAGTTCTTATAAACCTACAACATTAGTCAATGTATTAACCCATTCCTTTCTAATTGTTGGCATTTTAGTGTTCAACATGCACATTTCTGCTCACTTCAACCTGCGTTCTGCTAAGTATTTGGATTTGGACAAATATATGATTATACAAAGAATTGGTCAATTTTGTTAACCTCCAAACTGCCAGTACTTTTAAGATGCTATGTAAAGCCATCACCAAATCTAAAATCAGAGGTAAACTGGACTAAAACAGAGCTCATGTATCACCTCACCCATCCCATACTTGTTGATATAATCAAGTTCAAGCAGTTTTTAGTTGGCATTTTTTAAAAAGAAAAAAAAATAAGCCTTGTGAGAAGGTGCACTCATTTGCCCATTCTTATGTTTAACAGTACTTCTTGTGAGAAAACTTCTCCTTATATTCAGTCTATATTCCATCTGTGAGCATTATTTGTTATTCTTCCTCTAATGACTCTGCAGAACAGTTGGTTACTATGAAAAGGCAGTGGCCATTTTTCACATATTAGCAGGCTTATACACTTCTTCCTTCCAACACCTATCCTAATTTGACTTTTTTCCAATTTGCTTTTAGCAGTCAAAAATGCCACTTTAATGTCTAAGATAATACTGTAATGTAGATACCTAAGTAATTAGAGTTTTTGCCAAGTTAAATTAACCCACTAACATGCTTAGCCTGCTTAGAAATACTTGTCCCATATGACATAAACTAGAATCTCTTGGGTTCATTATTTCTAATTAAATTCAAATGACATATTAATAGATATTAAACCTTTACATGAGCGATATCATAACCTAAGATTTAAATGTAGGATTAATTTATCTAAAAACATCAATTGTTAATATTAACACAAGAATTTCTGAAAAAAAAATATTTACAATAGTAACAGGAACAAGTTTTTTTTACATTTGAGCACACAAGTGCAGGAGAACAGGAAGTTCAGATTGTTTCGAGGGACACTGGTCATGGAACTAAAAGTGAAATTTGCTCTGCAAATGATGAAATGCTCTGCTCTTTTAACTGGCATTTTCATGATTACAGGAAAGTTAATAAGATCAATAGAAAACAAACTAAAACACCATCTTGTTTCACATTTGAGAAGACATCAGAAGATTTACACTCCTCACTCTGGATTTTCTTGATCCAAGGCAAGAACTAAACCTTCACATCACCCAAATAACTCCCTTCTCTTCCAGTTGTTTCTACAGACACCCTGTAGCACGCAGACGGTGAACAGACAACACGGGGCTCACCAAACAGTGCCAAACTCCAGCTGCAGCAGACCCGAGGCCAGGTCACTGAGCACTGCTCACTGACATTGCACTCCTCTGGCACCAAGGCTGCAACAGGGAGCATTCCTACTTCCACCCCCACCCAACCACCAGCCTGCTAAAAGAAATATTCCCATTTTCCTCACAGCAATAACTATCACCATGATAATAACTAAATGTGCATTTCCACCTTTTCTCCACTATTCAGCACAGAACTTTTTGAGCTATTACTTTAAGGTTTAAAATGCATGTTAAAACAACAGCCTACATTAAAATAACGGATTAATGTATCAAATCATAACCACTAACTACTACTTTTGAACTTTATTTTATTAATTTAGTTATTGCTTAGAAGATTCCCTCTAAAGCAATATATTGGTATCTCTTTGCTTTTGCTATCTTATTCTTTCATATCAATTAATTTCCAAAGATGACTGCTTAAGCAAGTCTTTATAACGGTTCTCACTTTGTATGAATAAATTATGCATAACAATATAGCTCTGTTCACAACCATTCACTGCAGAATACATTCTCATCTGATATATAACAATTTGGAATTGACCTGCTAAATATAAAAGTAAATAACAAAGTTCTCTACCACGAATTATGCTAAAAGCTCCATTGTTACCCATTCCTGTGCATCACTTAGTTAGAAATGCAGAGACAACTGTCTTTTTTAAACCTTACACTATGAACCCTGGCATCTTTGAACTGCTTCCAGGAAGGATGTGGTGTACATATTAAATAAGCATCATGAGTAGGAAAATTAAAGCAATTGAAATGAAATAAAATTTCTGGATCCTGAATGATCCATTTCTTTCAAGATACATGTAAAAATTTAGCTGCTGCATTTCAGCGTGTGCTGCATGTTCTGTCTAAGATTAATCCCACAGGAGGTTTTTTTATTTCCTACTCTGCCTATCTTTCATCTTCACCCCAGACTAAGCAGATGGATGTGAATTCAAAGTTTTCTGATCTTTAGCACAAGTTATGGAGGGTTATCTTTGGCTGTATATCTTTCTGCTGGCAGCACTCCCTTGGTGATGAAGGATTAACCACCACAGCTGTCTCTTCCCAGAATGATGCAGTGCAGCGCTCCTCAACACGACAGCATCACTTAATCTTAATGTCCGCTCTTCCAGCGCAGCCGCGCAGGACAAAGCCAATCAACATCAGATGCCACCAAGATGGACCTACTGCTTGGCCCTGGAGTCTTTCACCCTCACACACCTATTAATCAACATCATCCAGACCAATCCCAGTGTTCACTTCTTTCAAACCACAGTTAAACTAAGCCGGGTTTTATATTAACAGACCGAGAGATATAGAAATCTACCCACAGAAAAAGCATGCATAGGCAGAACTGTAGAGCAAATTCCAAACAAGTTTTAAACCTCCTTATTTACAAAACAAAGGTGTTTATTTTGTTTTAAAGCATAACTACCAGAATTTCTATTTTTACATATTGAAATTCACTAATAAGAAAAGCTTCCTATTATCTTCCGTGTCTCCAAACACTTAAGGCATAACTACATCTTGAGCTTGATATTTTTATGAGGAATTGTTCTATCCCACAAATACAGAATGCACATTACCAGAAGTTCCTCCGTCTTCTGCAGACACATATTATGTTCCCAAGATTTATTTTCTCTACTTTAACCTATTACATGCAGACTGTTTAGTATTTTCCCCTCTTCTATCTGCTCCCCCTGGTTCCAGAGCAATTATAACATAGCTCCTTCCTTTATCCCTCCTCCCCTTTTTAAAGCTAGCAAGTTCTCAACAGCAAACGCAATAAAACAGTAAATTATTGCAAGAGTTTACTAAACAAATGCAACCTAGTTAAATTTAGAAAAATCTTCGCTTTTGCTTACATTTGCAATTTTACTGCTGAACTACTGGTATTTCTTACTTATGCAACATTAAAATGTATAAGAAACCCTCTTGTGTGCTATATGCAGCAACTACTCTTGATTTATAATACCCAATTTAGAAAAAAAACCCCACAACTAAACCTGATTTAAATCACAGATTACTCTGTAAAACACAAGCAAGGAACTATTCCAAATCCTAAATGTAATTTAAACATATTTATATTTTACAGTGATATATTTTCTCCCATTCCTTGTCTTACTACTGTAAACTTTCTGTAATTATATAAGCAATTTCCCTGAGGTCACAACATTGATCACAGTTATATATTGCTCAAGTATTACAAAACATAACTTGCAATAAAATATTGGTGGACATCACTACATAATTTCACACAAAGAACTGCACAACTAAAGTTCAAGAGTGCTGAATTTGGCAATGGGATGTTTTCAATAGATTATTCATTTCCTTCTCATTCCACCATTAAAAGACTATTGTTGAAATATTACTAAAAACATTAAGTTCCCAGATCTTGAAATGTGTAAAAGGGCAGAATAAGGGAGAAGAGCATAGGAAACAGTTTACATGGGAAGCCAAGGCATATGATCCCTCTGCATTAGTCCTTTCCTCCACTGTAAGGTCACCCCACAAAGTGTCACAGTGGTACAATACACTGGGAAGGGCTCACAGTAGAAAAACCCCACAGGAGTGCAGCTCAATTTTTAGTGTTTCTGGTTGAGCGAGAGTTCTCACACACTTAATGAGAGGAGAGTTCACAGCTCTCAATGCACTATGCAAATAGATGTTACTTAGGAGCAGTTAGTGTTGGCATGTTGCACAGCTGAGCTGACGCACCAGCCACTGAACACCAGTTAACAAATGCAAGGCTCCCCTTCGGGAAGTCGCTTACAAAAAAAGGAAATGAAGAATTGAAGATAAGAAGATGGATATTTCAGTTCACTGTGCAAAAGTAGTGGCAATAAAAGGCTGAAGACCAGTCATTCGCCATGTATATTACACAAACACAGCAAACAAACTGCAAGCATTTGCTTTGATACCGATGTCACGTAGGTTTGAGCAGGTTGGGTTCATTACCTATACGGGGAGTTCTCAGAGAGCATTCAGAGTCATCCAAACTGATCAGCAACGCACACTTTCTCAACTAACTTCTCCATTTCAAAATTACAAAATACGGCCCGCTCGTAGACCTGCCAGCCAAAACCTGGCTGCAACCAAACCAACTTGTTGATAGGTGCAAAAAGACCCAGGGGTGAGTCTGCAGTAAGCCGTTGTGGAGACTGAATTCCTCAAGGGCAGGGTGGGCCTGCAGGCCATCCCCAAGGTCAGAGAACAAGCTGTGATCCCTGCCCAGAGAGCAGGATTGCCATCCCTAGCCCGGGGAGCAGGGCTGCAGACCCCTGCCCAGGGAGCAGGTCACTCAAATGAAATAAAGACCAAGTGACTATTTCCAACAGTGCCACAAGCAGTCTTAGACAATGTTATCTTTCTCAGTTCTGGGAGGCAAATGAGTCAGGCTAATTGCACTTCCCCAAAAGAATCACTGAAAACAGTACTCCAAAAAAGGAACAAAGATGACAAACATGCACGAGTTTCAAACTAGCCAGCTGGGAATTCCCTTCCATTAACTAACTGGTATGTAGGAACATCGAGAGTCAGATCCCACCTTCAAATAACGAAAGATAAATACTCTCAGAATATTTAAGAACACTTACTTTTCCAAAACGTTATCTATTAAAAAAGTGGAACGCTAGCATAATATATGAAAGAACATGACTTCCACGTTACAGAAAGATTCCAAAGACTGTATTTAAGGATGGGTCAGTGCCAAACCTGTGAGCTTCACTAGCTAGCAAGGCTCCCCAGGGTTCACAAGAGTTCATGCAGAAGTATCAGCTCCTTCCTTCGAGGACCGCAGTCCCTGATTTCAGGTACTATGCTGACCTTGTCTAATATCCTGCAGCACCTGAGTATCTTTCAAATACTTTAGAAAAAAATAGTAACATTCCATTAACTGCCATGCCATGAATGAACACTGACCCGAAAACACTATCTTCCAATCACAGGAGACCTTCTGCTAGAGTTTATGAAGGAAACAGGAAAATCTGCCAACTAAACATCAAAAAAATTAATCGGTATTTGAGAGTTTTCTTTTGAACAATTTATTAATACTTGAAAGATACTATTGACACAACACAAAGCTCCTGCAGAGAAAACTGACTGATCTCTCCTATAGCCATGTCTCAAAACCAACAGTACCAAATGAAGTTTTGGCAAATTTCAGCTGTCTCTACATATGCAAGTCCCAAACCCTCTAAGTTTTTCTTCCTCTCTTAACAAATCACATCCCCAATGTTTTACATATCTATTACTGCCAGCGAAGATGACAATATAGCAATGGCAGCAACAAGGCAGTAGCTTTTTTTGATTGTCTCTCAACACAAAAGTAAACACATTTCAAATACTAAATAGAAATGCCTGCAGCCACCCTGCTTTGCAGATCCAGATCTCTTTTTAGGTAAAGGATACTATATATTTCAAGCTATTCAGTGGTCATGAGCACATTATAATGTCTTCTCAGATATTGTTCTGTCATAAATTTAGTATCTTAATTTCAAGTTCTGAAGTCAAACAGCTACATTTGTACAACGGTGTACATTTACAGATGTATGCTACACACCTAAAGACAAAGAGGCCATCTGAAAAATGAAATTAGTATAACAGAAAGAAAAGGAACTCGGGGGAAAAAAGCGGACTAAACCATTATAAATCAATCATAACAAATAAATACCAGATAAACCATAACAATTTAAAGGTCTGACAAAATTATCTAGGCAAAAAAAACCAGCCTTTTTTCTTTTCAGAGACAAATTTTAAATCATTTGTCTGTTACCTTTATCCACAAATAGCAACTGGTTAGAAGCATACAGTTAAACCAGGACCTCAGCTATTGAAAACAAGAATTTTCTGAGCATTTTTAGGAGGCCACACCAGAATCAAAATCTCGCTTTCTTTCATAAAAACCATTAAGCATATTTTTCATGCTTAAGAGACCGAAATTGCCACTTGTGAAACCTTGTGCTTCCCTGGCACAATAGTCTCTCTTGCAGATGGTTGAAAGTGTTCCTTGTCTGAAGAACTGAAATTCAGGGAATATGGACAGTTTATAGATCCACCTGCTCCCATAATTTGAGGAAGCTTATTTTCCAATAACCACTGCAAAAATACTGAATAAAATTTTTAAAACTTCTCAAGTTACTTTGAAAAAGGAGTTCAAAATCTTAAGTCCTAGATACCCTGGATTTTTTATTGACTACTTTCTTATTAAAAAGACTGAGTTAAAGAAAAACATGTTGCCACTACAAGTCAGCAAACTTCCCACAATAAAAACTCAGCATCGTTATGTGACAAAAGGGGTTAACTTATCAAATACCATTAAACTATAATCAAGGGCCTTTGTATTCAGCTGATGCCCTTGCTTGCATTTGTCAAGGGATGATAACAGACGGCTTACAAACTCTCTCCTCATTACTAATTCATTTTTTCACACACCTGTTAATTATTAGCAGCACATAATTATTAACAAAAAACCATGCATCAAAGAGGTTATTTGGATATATTGTCACCTACATCTGATTTATGCCAGTGGAGAAAACCATAAGTATATTTCAGTGTTCACATAAAATTGTGGGGGGTAATGGGACAGAAGAGAACTTGGGGGCAGGAGGGGGACATGGGGCAGAGGGATGAGGGGTGAATATGTTTTATACAGCTTTTCTTTTTTTAAAATGCAAGTTATAATTTACTAGCATTGTCTTCCTATGCCTCTTCCCCAACAATGTGAGAGTGGAGTCATTGGCGGAGGGAGAAAAGGCACAAACAATAAAAAAATTCCCAATCATAATTCAATAAATCAAGATTTTTGATGCTTGTATCTACAAGCATCAAAATGTGTAATATTGGCATTAAAAAAAACCAAAGAAAACCAAAAGAAATCCTGAAAGAAAACAAGCAAACAAAATCAAGATCAAACCAAAACAAACCACCAGTAAGGATTTTAATCCCAAAGTTCTGGATAAGCTCCAGCAGGAACAGTTAACCCCCCTCTATTCCCTTTATGAAGTTTCAAGCACCAGTAACGTTGTCTGTGTGTTAACAGGCTGCTGTAATGGTCTATGCTGAACACTGTCTCAAACAAATACAGCAAAGATGAATTCTGAAAAATTAGTTAGAATTTATATATGGGTACCTCATTATAGCTTAAGATCAGTCATTTAGAAAACCACTACTTGAAGAGAAAAGGCATTTTTTAAATGTAACTGATGGCTATTCATCTCAACATGCATCATCTTGTCAGGAACTTCAGAAAATACATTAAAGAGCAACCCACTGACAAAGGAAACATAATACAACATTTTGCCTCTATTCTTAGACTTCCACACTGTCTCTCTCTCAGCTTCAAAGGCTAACAAACTTTTGAAGGAGGCTTTCAGAAAAGGAATTAAAATTACCAACTCCATGCAAACCAGGCAGCCAAAGTACTTAGTGGAAGTGGACAAAATTCCCATTGTTTGGGGAGCAAGAAGCTTTGACTCAGCAGTGTATTGGGGGTGAGTGTGGTCTGACAAAGCTGGACATCAGGTATCACCTTCCTGGAGCTCCAAAGAATAGATCAGACCTTCTCAGGAGGGAGAACACAACATCCAAGTAAGATGTACTCACTGTATGTCCATGCAGACATGGGGATAAATTTGGATCTCAATATTTGAAACAGCGTAGGAGACTGGTAGATCTTTTCTAAAACATGCACTTATTAGTAGGTACTCAGAACACTCACCATTCAAATCGTGCTTGCCCATCCTTTTCAAGAGACAGCCAGCATTTTCATTTGAGTTATCATCACCATGCTCCACAGTGCTAGTTAAAGGTCACAGCACAAGTGTGAAGTAGAGCTTTATTCTACCATTGAGTAAAATCAGAACAAAACTTTGCTAAATGTAGTTCAATTGACAAGCAAGAATTGTCAGAAAGCAATGCATTTGTAGTAATGTTCTCCCAGAAACACAAAGAGTTTCACTGGTTAAATTCAAAAATTTAACACTACCAAAAAAAAAAAAATCCTTTGTTTATATGGAATTTTTGGTAATGATAAACTATCACTGTAAGAAAACAAAAAAAAAATTCTCTTCTTGTCACAGTTATCAGAGAAGTCCTCTGAAATTTGATGTTACTTGTAAAATTCAGGTTTGTTTCTCTTTACTGTGCTTTTAACTCCTGCCTAACAGAATTTTTAAGCTCAGGTCTGGTGCTATGGAGCCACTTTTATATGGTATTTGTTCACACCAGAGCAGACAAGTTCACTGCTCTCCACGCAATACTGCATGAAGGTAACTTAAGAGAAGCATTGGACCTAGAAAACAAGAAGCATGACAGTATTTTGTCACACTCTTCTTTTCTTAGAGCTACTCATATTAATCAGCAGTATTTCTCTACAGGAAGTAAGGGCCTGATTTTTCCAAAGGATTGTAAGAAAACAAACATTTCAAGCACTTAAGAACTCAATTTTTCGATTGAAATTGCCATCAGAGCATTAAATTGGCAGGTGAGTCTTCCATTGGGTACTGCTAGCATTAAGTTTTATCAGCAGCTGAATTGCTGCTCTAGTTTTTAGCACAAACAACACATATATAATAAGTTAAGAACCCAGGTATTCAGCTGCAGGGAAAGTAAACAACATTAAGAGAGAAGCTACTTTTAAAAAAAAATTATTTAAGACCTACATTAAGGGTCCATGCAAACTAAATCCAGTCCCTCCAAAATCTGTTTCCTAAATATTTTCTCATCTAAAAGGAAATGTACAGAACATTATCTGCTGACAAAAGCTGAGTGCTTTTCTTTCTAGACACTTGCAATGCAGTTTCATAAGGCAGTGTGGTGCTGAATATTAGGACAGTTAATGTTCCTTGCTGAAAAAGAACCCAAAATCCAGTCTTAAATAGCACAGACAAAGCACTCTTTTGCCAGTGTCCAAAAGGGAAAAAGGAAAGTAAGATCTTAAACTAGTTCTGTTTTAACACTAAACAGTGATAGCAAAAACAGGAATAGGTGATAATCTAATTTCATTCTGAAAAAAGGAGTCGATGTAACACATAAAATTATTAAAAACATATAACAAAACAACAGCAATAAAAACAAAACCTCTACTGACCATGCATTTCTTTTCCACACAGGAGGCCTAGCATATGTAGGGATTTTTTTAAAGATACTGCTGTAAAAGTATTAAGGAACCTGAAATGTGCATAGTTCTTTCCATTATCTCCTTCATATGAAGGGAGTGTGTTCGCTCTTTACACTCTAACCTGCAAGGACAAAAAAAATTTTAAGAAATTCAAACCTCTTTGTTCAAAAGCCTTGCCAGTTTCTGCTCTTAGTGATTTATTTTTAAAAAATGTTAAGTAGTAGGTGTTAATAAAATCACACGTGATAAAATGACTTTTTTTTAAAATCTGATCTGCAATAAATTTTATAAATTCTGATTGCTAGTTATTCAAGCCGTCAAAGCTTTGCCAACAATAGCCAGCAGAGGTCTATTACTGAAGTAGTATTAATATAGACATCATCACCAATTCAAAGCAGATAATAAAGGACTGACACATTTATTATCATTATTAATTAACAGTTTTCTGAGATGGAATTAAATCAATATGCTGCTCTGATATCATTTTAACTAGTTATGCAAATCAAACATTTAGAGCCCATGAAAGGATATAAATGCCATTCAAAATTCACTTCACACTTATTACTGTAATATCAGAACTTTCAGGCTTTGCTAGTAAAAAAAGGACTTAATGCTCATTTAATTACACTCAGACATAAAGCTTATGGAATGAAAGTTGAAATAGCTGATTAGTTAGGAAGTCACAGTAAGGCTATAACACTAGGGATAGACAATGAGATAATAATGTGAAAATGCAGAGCTTTTGCTCAGAGTTGTTCTGGCAGATCCTATTAAAAAGAACAATGACATGTGTAGGAGAAAATGTTTTAAAATTACAAAGTTGAAGAATCTTTCCTAAAGCTAGGAGAAAAAAGAAACCATTAGTTGTCACTTACATAAATAGAAAAATGCTATGTTAAATCATGTAACATTTTTTCTAATTATGCGATTACAATATTTAATCTTTTAGATGTGAAATTTTAACTATTTGTCTGCATAAACAACACCATTAAAGAACCTTCTTAGGCAGAATAAAATTTGATACAGTTGCTAGGAGAGGATGAGCAGCCAGGCGGAGGGCTCCTGGCTGATGCCATTGCAGATGACAGCCTGACAGATGAAAGGGTCTCCGGCGAGGTCAGAGTTGAGGCCGAGCTGGCTGGCAACAGCTGGCCCTTGGCTAACCACACTGGCCACTCAGATCAGGTTCTAGGCCACCCCTCCAGCACCATGCAAACAGAGCATCTCTAAGAAGCCCTCATCAAGAGGCCAACCAGAGGTGGCTGATAAAGAAAAAAGGACAAAGACTCAGGAGTCTTTTGATCTCGTGCATCTTTGATCTTTGGACTTGTGCATTAAGCACAGGAGCTTTGTGTGTGGGTGTTGTTCCGCCAGTGCCAGGGGCTGTCCTTCACTTGATCCACAGGAGACTTACACAGGGCTCCCAGCAGCTTGGGATCTCACAAGCTGTATGCAGTCTGCACTGTAGAAGACATTAACAAAACGTGGGGTTTGCCTAGTCATTGTGAATATCCATCAAACTACCATGTTTTTCAAAACGATGGGATGTTTACCTAGATTATTCCCACAGATGTTGAGCCTCCACCCCTGCCTGCTTGACCCAACACTTCATTGGGCGTGAAGCTTATTATGGAACTTACTATGACTGCAGGAGGGGAAGAAACAGACTTCTTACTTACAGCAGTGTCTAAATTTATCATGGTCACAAAATGAAAGCTTGGTGGTGCAGGAAGATTTCTCCATTCAGTATACTCCGTACTTCAGGGACAAAGCTCAGCCTAAGTCTTAAAACAAGCAGTCCCAGAACAGATTTATTTGCTGGGCAAAAAGGATCTTCTGCCCACTCTGCCAAAGTAGGACTTAGAGGATACAGTAATGTTCTTAGGGTGCTAAGAGGCTGGATCAGAAAGGTAACCAACTATTTGCAGAGTAAGGTAACTCAGATCTCCTTACTCAAAACTAGTAATCACTAATGAAAAAAACAATACATACAGGCAAAAGGTTAAAATTCTGTGAAAGTGATTAGAAAAACCCAACTTGTAATACTCCTTTCACTACATGAACTAACTCAATACCTAGGTAAGTGAAAATAGTAGGTTTGCTAAATTGCGTGGCATCAATCAATAAAGTGAGGGCAGCCACGTTCTGTCAAAGATAAGGGTAAAAGTGAAGTCTAATCTCTACAATCTTTCCTGACTCACTTTATGATCACCAAGAAGCCTTGCCAGTAGCCAGAAGAAAACTTAGGCCTCTGAAGTAAAGACAGGTGAGTTAATACACTTCACAGAGGAGTCAACTCTGGCCAAGACATAAGAGAATTTTGTAGCTGGCCAGATGACTAACTTCTAAATATAATTGGAAAAAAAAAGTTCTCTTTTTTTGTCCGCTGTCTGTACTGTAAAAACAGAATATGGCATGCTGTGATGAATCACTTTTTGCACCCTGTCTCAAAACATATACCTTAGGCATTAAATATCCAAAGTGGATGTCTGGAGAGCACTCACAAGACTAAATAACTGCTCACCAACCTTTTTTTCCTCTCTTGTTCAACAATACTGAATCAGAAGTCCACCAAATGATCTGTTAACCTGATCAGGTGGAAGGGTGCACTACAGACAGAAAAAAAGAGGAAATCTAGCAGAGCTCCTTGGAGCACTCAAAGGACTCTAGGCAATGGCCATTTTTATACAATGTAATTGGAGTATTTTACCTGCTGATTATCTGGGTTTTCAAAATTATTTGAAATGAGGCCTTAACAAGGCATTCCCAAAAGCACTCCTACACTGGCAAAAGCCCCCAGAAAAGCTGGGGGTTTAAATATTTGCTGGCTTTATCTCTGGTATGGAATGGGAACAAACAACTTTTTCAAAATTCACACCTTGTCACCACTCTGAAGTATAGTTATTATTATCTCAAAAGTAAGAAATTATTAAAAGGGAAAAGCTTTGCACCCATACAAAGAGCTGGAACAGCTGAGCAAAGTCTTATCTACCTTTAAAAATGCCATCAATCCTAAAACAGGCAGTCAGGTGATAGCACTTCTGTGACAAATATTTTATTGCCATCACCTGTCTAGTACCACACAGCAGCTCAAGAGGAGGGAACAGTTTGTCACCAGAAAGGCTGATGCTAGGCACTACAATTGTTAGGTTGAGACCCAAGGATCTAAAATACTTTTTTTCAGTAACTGGGGTAGGGAGATCTGGCAAAGCAGAAGAGCTTTGAACTGCAACCATTGCTAGGGAGCCAAAGATAAGGATGAAAAAGGGCAGGGGAATGATTTCTAAACACAAAGAATTTGAAGACTGGTCTGCAATAAGAGTAAAGTTGTGCTGCTCCAGCCTGGAGGGAAAAAATGTTGGCAAGTATGGGGCATATCTTGCCCAAAACTGTTTTTCATTTAAAAGTGAAACATTCATTTCCTTTAACAGTCTAAAAGACAGGAGAGTGAAAGAAAACACAGTAGATTGCCAACACCTATTGTAAGAATCTCCCTGCAACTGCTTCCTTCTCCCACCTTCATGGCACAAAAAGGGGGAAATGTTTCTCTGAGCTCACTTCATCCAAGACTTCTTTCTCATAGAATAGTGGCATAGGGAATGTTGTATTCTCCACACATGATGAAAATTTAAGTTTTTAGTTCTGAAGGCTTGAGTTTTGCAAGTTCTCATTGTTAAAACCAGTAGGCAATAGCTTGGTGGAAAAACACAAATGTAATTTCGCATTTAAAAAACAGCAGAGTATACACGGTGCAGCAACCATATGTAGAAAGAAACACTACAGGTTTGGGGGGATTTATTAGTAACGTTCCACTCTGTTCATACCCCTGTCCCCACCCAAAAAAACCAAATCAAATAAACAAACAGAAGGAAAAAAAAAAAAAAGGCACACAAATTTAAAAAATTTTAAAAAACACAAACCACAAAAAAATATCACAAAAACCAAATTCAAAAAAGACAGGCAAACAAAAAAAAAGCTCAAAGGACCACAGAGCTGTGCGGTTCAACTCCTAAGCATCCCATTCAACCAGCTCTCACTTCTGCACACAACTGCAGATCCAAGAAAAGTGAAAGAGTTTTAGTACAAAAGCTTCTGTAGACTAGAAGGTCAAGCTGAAACCCTGCTTAGGTCAAAAGACAATGAAATGCCAGATCTCTTCCTATCATTCAGGTTTCATTATAAGGCTACCATTCTTTGAATAATAATTCAGCTTATCTGAAATTCTTGGCAAATAAAAGACCCCAAACTGGAACAAATCGAGTACACATTGGCTGACAGTGAAGTACGGGCAGAGCTGAGGCCAAACATGGCAATAACTTCTCAATACCTCTGGTCTAGGGTGTCTGTAAGTTTTCACCCATAGTGTGTCTTCCAATTTAAAAATTGATACTTGCAATCTACTTAGAATGACATAGAAAAGTATCCAACTTCGTTTTGTTATCTAAAACTGAATCAATACACTTTAAAATATTCCAATTCCCAACTACTATATGCTGTGATGATGAGTCTGTAAAACAGAGCAGAATGCCTGAAAGGACAGCTCAGAGAGAGAGATCATTCACCAGCCAGCAAAACTGTCAGAGTTTAAGGCATTACTTTTGAACTCCTAAAATTTGTCAAAGTAATTTTAAATAAAGACATTGGATTTCTTCAGTATTCATGGGTTTTTTTCTAAAACTTCACTAAATATCAATTGCTTAGCATGCTTCCTATCCTTGTTAAAGTCTCATCAAGTCAAAGACTTTAGAAGAAATCAATGAAGACTCATCTATACTCTCTTGAAATCTGAAGAACATTCACAATTAACTTGCCAAGTTCATTCTTCCCTAATGACAAAACTCTGCTTCCCCTGCTCAGACAAAGCAGTGACCTTTCAGAAAGCTTGAGTAAGGAACCAGTAATGAGAAAAGGATTAATCAAAAAAAGAAACCAAGAAATTATTTTCTTTGTAAACCAATGAAGAGAAAGCCAGGAGGCAATAGAAACTAAGCTGACATAGAGGTGGGAACCAGGGTGACTTCAATAAGAACCCAGGGAGTGGGAATGGTGAAGAAAGGTTAGATGAAGGAAGGTAGAGAGGTGAAGTATGAAAGAAAAAATAAAAGTTTTCTGCTTCACTGTGCCTACTACATTAAACTCCATTTCAGATTCTGACAGGAGGGTTCCCACATTTTTTTATCTGCTTTTAACAAATACCTGTGAATTGACTGGCAGTACCTGCCCCCTTTTGATCCTTTTCCTACACCTACTGAACATGAAGGATGGCAAGGCATGCATGCCCGTGTTACAGTCCCTTGGGTGATATTGTCCATTACACAGTCTCCATCCCTGGTAGAGATTATGCAATCCTTTTATTATATACACTCTTCTTGGAGTGAGAGAGAGGGCACTTAGTTACCCAAATACGTGTTTGCTGCAGTGCAAACAGTGGCTGCAAAATCAGAATGACAGTTTTGGTTAAACGATAGCGAAGATTTCCAATAAAAAACAAATATTGAGAAATTTGGGGTGCTGGGTCTTTTTAATTACTATAGGTTACATTTACAGAGACGCAAGTTTAATTTCTTGTGACTGCTTAGCTTACCAACCTTACAGTTGTTTGCAACTTCAGAATGGGAATTATTTCCAAGCATGGTCATCTGTCAGGTCCATACTGCTGTCTGGAGAGCCTAGACATCAGAGAGATGCTGCAACATCACTAAATGCTACATGTTACCTGCTCAGGTGCCAACTGCAAACCACTGGCTAAAAGCTACTTTAATGATAACAAGGTATTATTATCACTAAGCATTGGCCACTCTGCATTAGTTATCACCTGGAACATCCTTTCCCTAGGCATTAAAACATTCCTCCATTCTTTCTCAACTAAAACATGACTCAAAAGAAAAGTATTATTTAACTTACGCTTCATTATGAGTAACTATTTTGATATGACAATGTTACCTAAAATAATTCTCTTTAGAGTACTGCAATACAAAGAAATAATGTCAGCAGATGTACTCATCGACAACCATGAAATAATAAATTGAACATAGATTCCTGTTCCTTACATTATAAAGCAACTTTAATGTTAATTTAGTAGAGCCTCAAGGTCAACGTGAATGCCAGTACCATCATCCTTGTTTCATAGCTAGGGAACTGAAGCATAGGCAGGTTAAGTAACAAGCCCAAGGTCAAAAAAAAAAAAGGAATATATATGAAGACACAACATCAGTCTCCCATTTCTTGCGCTGTCATCACAAGAGGCCACTTTTACACAGAAGAATCAGATTTTTAATGTAATTCTAGGGAGTAGTTAGTCTTCTGATTCCTTACATAAATTTTAATGGTATAGGTCCTTTCTGAGTCTGTGGCTCCAGCTACATTATTAGTCCTGCTTTAGTAAGGAAGCAGCAATATGATTCTTCCCTGACAAGAAATACCAGCATAATTTATTGCATTATTACTCCTCTGAGCTGAAAGCAATTAATTACCTCCAGCAGGATGCACAAGTGAAAATTCATCAGAGAAATGTGATGAAAAATATACCCACTGCTTTAAAATAATAGCTGCTTAATGGTTTTTTATTTGCTAGCTAATCTAGAGCATCTTATAAGCAACTAAGGATTGGTTATCAGTTGCAAAGCCAGGTTTTCCTCCTTTATATTGTTCTATTGCCCATAATCTTAGAGGAAAGAGAACACTGCTGTGTTCATAATAAAAAACCAAAATCATGGTATGTTTTCCTGTAATAAAATTGATGGTATGTTTGCGTGCAGAATACATGATAAATTATGCATGCATTTGTGTTGGTGGCACTTCTTTTCATTACATGCCATCAAACTCAAACTAACAATTCTGTCGGAAAAGTTGGCAAAGCTATTCTGCACTTACACAACAGAGAACGTTCCGATGAGTTCTGTGGGAAGGAACTGCAAAGTGTGGCTGAAAGAAAAGATCATCTCACAAACACAACTCAGATTGTATTTCAGAAGGTTAGTGTAGTTCAGTATCTATATATGTGCACCACAAAACTTCCTTAGTGTTCAAAGGAACAGGAAAAAAACAAGTGTTTTATGTTAATACATCAGGTGTGTGTATGCTTAAGATAGGCACCAAGCTAAATTCATTACATTTATTTCAGCTCTTCAGAATTATTCACATCTGTATGATTCAGTAATTGTTTTTTCTATAAAGTTATTGGAGTAATTTTACTCTGTATATTCCCGATCAATTCCTCCTCTCAAGGGCACAGTTGAAAAGTGATATTTGAAAACGGTCCCTGATAGATTGCATGGTTAGTCAGCAGCAGAGACAAACAACCTAATCCAGCGCAAATTAGTTCGGCTGCCAGCAATAGTTTTATACAAAGATGTAAATTATGTTGTCAAAATCGGTCGCTTTCTAGCTTGCTGCTCAGCTAACAAGAAACCACTTTGGCTGATAAAGATGAACACTAAGCTTTCCTCGCTTACAAATTTGCAAATCTGCCACTTCAGCATTCTCTTAGCCACAAACAAAACAGGCCCATATAATTGCTTCCTTTTTTCAGCACAGTATTTCTCTCAGTTCTATTTCTCGACACAGAAATACAAATAAAAATCCTAAATAGAATTTGAAAAGTTTAATGGTCTTGAAAATTTTCTTTAAAAAAAAAAAAAGGCAAACAGGAGAGCCACAATCAGCCACTTTTAGCATTTTCAGCAAAATCGTCAGACATGAAACTCCAATACAAATACCACCCAGTCATATTAATACTTTCGGAGATTTACTGTACAAGTGTGGCATTCGCAGAACTTCTGAACATAGCATAAATGTCTTGATCAAGAGAAAATACACACATCTATTTTAATGCACGCTAAAGTGTCTTTGGAACTGCTCTGGATGACAATGATCCATCTGTATCTATTACTTTGCATGTTGTTGTGAAGACTAGAAAATATATATGCTATTATTACCCCAATATGCCCACTTTAAATGTAAACTAGATAGATCTAACATTTGAATGAAAATAATAATGCATTATAAGTGTAATTATATCCAGTATAAGTCAAATAAATAAATTATAAATTACAATTACCCTTTAAAGTTGCTAGTCCCACTATTTGCTTTAAAATTAATTGTAGGTGCTCCTGAATGTTTTATTACAGCCCCAAAGTTGTATATTTCAAAGAACAGTACAGATGATTCCTGTTTATTTGTTAAATTAAAGCTTTGTTGGTAAAATTACAGCTTAATTAATATTATGGGTACTGTATAACGAAATAGTTTACCTTGTGCATAATTTATTTCCACATGCATATCTCAGTACAGACCCATTACAGCTCTAAGGCAGCTAAAATAAAATATTCCTCCTTTGCTGGCATTTTTCTAAATAGCAGTTCACTAAATCAATATTATTCACTTGGTATTTTTAAAAGCAGTGTATCTTAATAATTACACAGCATTAGAGTAGGCAATAATTTCACTTGCTAAGCATATTAAATTTAGCAAACCATCAGTCAAATAGTTTCTTCTTCTTCAGAATTTGTAAGCAAAGAGTGAGAGAGTTTGGAACCATGTTTCGTTGGTATAAATGTCACATATAGTTTAAGACTGTGTATGTGACTCCCTAAGCAAGCACAGTGCCATACATCTTTATTAGTTTCATTGGTCAGTGCAGTGACCAGTTGTTTATACTCATTACACAACACAAGGTGAACCATTTGGCACAGGCCACAATCACAGCTAAAAACATATGACTTTGCAGAAAATAAAAATTGTAGAAAAGGCTGCACATGATGCTGTGTATACATACCACAGAATAACATTACTTATTTATGCTGTTTCAGGCTTCCAGTTTCTGAGATATGTCAAGGAAAATCTTTTATAGGCCTATATTTTTTCTTGATTTAATTTTTTTTTTGTTTATTGTTATTATTTCAGTGTTCTACACTAAAGATTTCTGAAAAAAAATACTAATTAAACCAATAGAATTATAATCCATAAGCATGGTGGGTGTTTAGTTGGGTTTGTTTTTTTTCAAAGTACTACACAGAAATCACTGTTACCACGTTTTTTCCCTCACAGAACACACTTCCTTACTCAGTGACTACAATGTAATTAAATAGGTGATATATTACAGCAAATGCATTAAAACAAATTTTGCTATTTTTTCACATTATTTTGATTACTGTATCTTGCACTGCCATGCACATACACTTCTTTCATCACAGAGATAAAATCACTTGTCTCTAAAGAGAAAAAATATTTGGTTCTTTTTTCCCCCCACACCCATCTTTATTGATATTTCAAGATAATCTGAAATATATTTTAAATTGTTCTTCCTGAACACACCTGTTCAGCATACCATACAGCACACCTGTGCCCAGGTGTTAAGAAGGTGGAGGACCAGCGTCAAAATAAGGAACTAAGGACATATAAACAGTTTTCTCACTAAAAATCCCTGATAAACCAGCCCAGGAATTTAAAAGAATATATCTTTCATGCCAGATGACAGATGTTCACTGATACTCAGAAGGATAGAAGCAAATCTGGTAATAGTCATGTTTCAGGGATTTTTTTCTTCCTGATGTTGAAAATGAGAAGATTAACTCCAGGAAAAACTAAGAGCATAGAGTACATAACTGTTGTGTCTGGGGTAATCTCCTTATGATATGGGAAGGTAGAGACAAGAGTCTGGAGAAGACAACAAGAGGAAAAAAATAAGAGAGATAAAATAAGCAAGGCTTGGACAGGAAAAGTAGCAGAACAAGATGGAGATGAAGATTTAAAAGTACACTTAGCCCTCAAAAACAAAGTCTTGGGGCAAACACTATGCAGGGGATATAGCAATTTATTCTAGAGATGCTTGCAAGACAGTCAGTGGATTTGTGTTTTACAGGCATGTAAGTAAAGGCTTTCCCAAGAATATTATAACAATTTTCATCCCATAGTTACCTACAGGAAACTGAAGTCTCATCTTGACGAGCTGTAATAGTTGAGCATGCAACAAAATTGAGAGGAAATCACTTGTACAGAACTGAAGAAAAATACTCAGCTTACTGGAAAGTTTGCACCTCTCTGCTCATTCTACACCACACTTGCAGGAAGGAAACACAAACTTATGTCAAAAATGCAAATTTTGATCCACCAAGTCACCTCACTCACCCAAGCCCCATTTCAGGTATGGACAGACTACTGACACAAGCACCTTAGTACTATGTGTAGCATTCCAAATTTTTTCTCAAAATCATATATGGTTACTGATTACAATCTCAACCAAAACATGCACTTGTTTACTAGACAAAAAGTAAACAAAACACAGAAAACAGATCAGAAACCAGAGCCCATCTAGCCATGGAGAATGCCTTTGTATATGCCCATTTTTGGGCTCCAGTAAAGGCACACAGAGTGATCCTACCCACAGCCTAGCACTTTCAGTGGAAATTTCAACTTAGCAAAATTTCTACTAAAAACAACTAAAGTAAAATAGTCAGTCTTCTCATTTCTCTAGTAAAATAATTTACATAAATTTCTTATTAATTCAAGGGCTTGGTAACTACCAGCCCGAATCACCAGTGTTAGGATTTCTCAAAGCATAGTGGAAAAAGTTGGGTTTTTTTCCTGAGGAAGAATTTTAATCATCCCATGTTAGCATAACTAAGCAACCACAGAAACCACATTTTAAAACCAATCTCCCTAGAGACTATATTCCTAGTGTACAATATTAACAGATTTACAAGGCTCCAACTACATGAAAAGCTGCTCAAGATCCCAATTTCCCCTTCTGTAGTCACATGCAGATTGAGAAAACTAAGTTATTTGGACTTCCTGCAGAAATATATTACCACAGTGATACCAGTAAAACAGGAGGAGGAAAAAAAGAGAAATCAAATCCCTTATGTATAGCAGAAGTTTCACAAAAAACTGTAGCCCAGTTTGCTACAGAGAAGAGGTATCAGAAGCACAGTTGCTCTAAAAATCCAAGGATCTTGTTGATAATTAAAGCAATTTTGCAAAAAGAAGTGTTTTGCATCAGAGATGCATTATGATTGCAAGAATGGTTTTCTTGCCATCTTGTAGCAGGAGCTTCATGCTCACCTGAAGATTGGAAGTGCTTGGTTTAAAGTTTCAGTTACACTAAAGCTCTCTGAAACAGAGATGGAAAAAATACCAATTTTTTTTCTTATAAGTTTCCTGATGACGTGTCTTAATTCCAGAGACATCAAAGCACTTGAATTTTTATAATCGTAAGAATCAACATGCCATTTGATTCCAAGAGATACATATTTATAATACTGAATATTTTAAAGAATTAGTACATTTCTCTCCAGGCACGACTGTTTGTGAAATCTATAACTTTCAAGCCATTACTGCTTTATTATAGAGTAGAAACTGTAAACAGGAAGACCACTTGCTTTAACATTTTGTTCCTTTTAATCTACAGAAGTGTAATTAGATCATGCGCCCATGTTCATATTGTAAATGTTCTAAAAGCCAAAATTTAACAATTTTCCAATATGTTATTTTTCTCTGTAATGAAATGAAATCAAAATTTGCACCTTCACAAGTTTCCCTTTTCCCTTACAATAACATGCCTGAGTTTTCAAAATACAAATCCTTGCTGAACCTTGGCTGCCAATCTGTGAATGTATAAATGCTATTATCAGTCGTGCTGTTTATGTATTTTACACAGTACATATTTGTGAAGGTTTTTAGAACAACAAACTCCATTATAATGTTTTGAAAGCATACTCTAGACAGATGCTTGATTGACTACATTTTAATCTTTCTGCCACTATGGAAGTTTGGAGTTTTTTCTCCACTTGCTTTTGTTTCTATTAGAAGGGTACTTTTAAGGGAAGATTTTCATTTCTTTCAAGAAGCAGTCAAGGACACAGCAGCTGCAGAATCGTACCAACTTTAGACAAAAACTGTCTTTTTAATTGAGGGAGAAAGAACATGGAGATTTTAAAATTGATCTTTTAAAATGTATCACAGATAGGTATTCACATCTTGCCAATGCCCTGCGATTAGAAGGTGTCCAAGTAGAAGTCTCTCCTTTTTCAAAAAAATCACCTTAGGATGGCAGAGTGCATACCAAAGCAACTAGCCAGTGAATATGTATCACAATTGTCTGACCTATGTTTATGTCACCAGATAAGTACGTACACACAGGTACAAACAGCCATCTGAGGTTTTTTCCCCTCAAGAAAGGGGCAGGAAGAGGAAAAAAAAAAAAAAAAGAAAAAAAAAAGGAAACAAAAGAAAAAAGAAGGAAAGAAAGAGAGAAAAAATATGGATTCAGGCAGACAGGAGAAAGGAGTACTACAGAAGGTCCCATCCATACCCCCACACACCCCCCGCTGCTTTCCCTGGACTGTGGCATGAAAAAACAATGGCTTTTCTGAGGCACTGCGCAGACAAGGCAGCTCTGAAAAAACTAATAGCCATGATTAATGACAATGGGCTAGAGGAGAGTTGGGACACAGCCGCCACATATATCATCCTTTCCCATCAGTCTCTGCTCCTCCCTGCCCCTCTTCCTCCTACCAGCAAGGCATTATAAAAATGTCTTATCTGCTTTCCACTTTTTTCTGAAATCACAGTACTGCTGAAAAAGAAGAGAGGGAAGAGGGAGAGAGGGAGAGAGAGAGACAAAAAGGCAATAGGATGAACAAGAAAATGGCATGTAAAATAACTATAAGATATTCCAGGGGAAAATGCACGAGCTGTAATCATTCAAGATTTCAGCAACTTGACTCTTCACATGCTGAAGCCACATTTTCAAGGTCTTATCTGCCATATGGTTCCCTGTTTGGATGATTTATTAGGTGTAGAAAGCACACTGATAAATTTTACTGCATTTCCCTGAATAGGCAACCTATGGTGTCAATAACAAAGCTCAGGCCGCTTTAATGAAAACTGTAAGCACCAAAGGGTAACCATTTATTTATGAGTCACTACAGTATTACTGGGGCAAAATTTATCTTCCCTTCTCACGCACTCTGCAGAAACCAAATCTGGTCAAAGAAACAGCGATCACATCCATATGTCAGTGACTTACTAACATGTCTCCTGCACACTCAGGGCTTGTAGCCAAATAAACAGTTTCCATTTAATGACTTTTTTTTTTTTTTTAATATAAAAGATGCTCTTATGTTTCAAAACTTAGGAGAAGAAAAAAAAAAAACAAAACATTGGTGACAACTTGCATATCCACAAACCACTACGCCATGTTAATTGTCTATGTTCAAAACAAAAAATAAAACCTATTAAAATATGAATAATCATTTTTCAAAATAAGAATAATAATTTCAGCAGTATAAGCTTTAGCTATATAGGAATGGGTCCTCAAAATCACTTTGGGTCATCTTAGAAAAAAGGAAGCTAAAAAAATGGCAGCTTATAGAGGCAAAAAGCATTGATTACTGTTCCATCAAAGATTTCAGAAAAATTAATAAGCTGACACTTTGGCTTTAGCTCAAAACCTATAACTCTTAAAATTTATTATTTTGTGTATCTGGTTTTTTTTTTTCCTAAGGCTTAAAGAACATATTGCAATTCCTTTTCTATCTCCCACACTGATTGTCACTTGTCTCATGCCCACAATCCAAGGCACTTAAGACACCCAAACAAAAATTAAGAGCTGCAGAAGTTAACTGCTTATAACCACAGTTATAAACACAAAGGCAAAATGAAATCTTTGTTATTCATCCTCTAGGAAAAATATCAGCAACTCAGAACTAGTCAAGACTGACGGTCTCTCTCCTCACACATACAGGCCCCGTCCTCTCCCCTTTTAAAAACCAACCAGCAAACCAACTTATCATTTGGTTCTAATAGCAATATTAGCATCAACATACATGGTGAGGTTTTGGATCCAGACACTGCGTCCTGTGGGGGTTTTTTTCCGAAAGCTATGCAAAAGCATATATTAGCAATTCAATTAATTTTGATTTCATTATTACATAACCCAAACAACTGTGTCAGTCTGAAGAAAAAGCTCTAAAGGTTAACTGCATGCTTGAGAAAGCCTTCTATTCACCTAGATACTTCACTGGTAGCTTCCAGAGAGCAAACTACTGAAAACGCCCTCAACATCCACCTTTGACTCAGATACATAACATGTTATTGGTACACACATGTCCTTTTTATTATAACTATAAACCTATGGTGTCAATGAAGAGTTCCTGGCAGATGTCCAGCTGCAAAGACAAGACTGGAGTCCTTGGGGGCATGGAGCACAACATGGTTAAGGAGCTGAGCAGTTAAGAGACTGGCTTTCTTCATGGGTTTTTAACCTTTGACTGGAATTGCTGAGATAAGGCTTTTCACATAAGGAAGGGAATGCCATGGTGCAAGGGCTGAGGAAAGAGCCACTGCAGTGCTGAAGAGACAGCCACTCCAGGCTGGGTCAGGCTCTTTTACAAAGACTCCAGAGTGACAGGGTACTTTGTCATGACCAATGTCCAAAACATCCAAAAGGA
Source organism: Onychostruthus taczanowskii (assembly GCF_017590055.1). Lineage (NCBI taxonomy): Eukaryota > Metazoa > Chordata > Aves > Passeriformes > Passeridae > Onychostruthus > Onychostruthus taczanowskii. Next base: position 11,050,318 of record NW_024499462.1, read on the forward strand.
CAGGCTCTAATTAGTAAGCAACATTTTGTGAATTAACAAGCACCTTCTTTCTTGCTATTGAAAAATTTCCTAATGAAAGAATGCCCAAATTAATGCATATGCATTTTTTTTTCTCAATTTAACACTGAGCAGCAGCCAAACTCTGCATTCTGAAATCTTTGATGGAAACCGTAATATCAAACAGCTTACTCCAAGTAAGGCATTTTTGTTCTTCTCTCACTTCACCACCACAGAAGACTGTTGTGAAAAAAGAAGTACTTTAGTAAAACTTTTTAGTAGGGGAGGGAATAAAGAAAAATGGACCTGAAAAATCTCAGTATTAAAATAATCCATCCTACATAGTCTTGTACAAGCTCTTCTCTATTTCCCTCCCCCATCCTCAAAACAGGGTTCAGCTCCACTGTTCTGATGAGCAGAAAAATGCTGGTAAATATACACCAATGTAAAGTTTTGGAGGCTCAGAGTGAAGACTGGCATGTCTTTCATACTCCCTGCCCAGCTCTTCAGTACAACTTTGAATTCCAGGACTTTCATCCTCAATAAAACCAGCAGTCACTTCACCCATAGGCTGCCCATCTGAAAGAGCCTAGCAGCTGTCTCCACATGGCTTTCTCCTCAGGGCAGTTCCCTAACTGACCCTGTCCTTTATCCCATCCAGCACACAGCTCCCACCAGTCACACATACTGACAGAGGGCATAGATTGATCTGCGAATGAAATAACTTTCTGTCATAGCCTTTTCATAAGTCAGCTTTATTGAGTAAGAAACAGACTTCAAATTTTTTAGCCAATAATCATTTTCATTTGGCAGTCCTCTGCTAATATTCTAGATTTTTCCTGAAAGTATTAAGAGAGAAAATGTATTCCAGACTATTAGATGCAAATTGATGCCAGGATAATAACCCTCAGCTGCAACTGTCCATGCATAAAATGTTTTGTCTTCTTTTTTTAAAAGCATCCCACAGTTTGCTCTTTAGTCCCCTCCAAAAATAAACTCCACAATGAGCTGCACTGTAATGATCTCCAGGACAATGGGAGTTTAATAGTTAAGGGTGAAAATTCTGTGTCTACACTGAACACACTTCAGATGGAAGAACTGTATTTTTACTGTGTGTCTATCCACTAGAAAGATGAGTCCAAATCTAGGCAGAAATTCCTCAATACCACTCCACCATTAACAGTCCATCTCTATTTCTTCACAGCACCTGCAATCAAGGATGGAAGGGAGAGAGTCTCCTGGAAAGGGATGCCATTCATTTAAGTGCCTGCACTTCAGATGTTGACTAAATTTCTTCTTCCTTAAAATTCCAGCATACACATTTTCAGAGCCACTAAGCTCATGGCAGCAGCTGTATAACCCATCATGGACGCTGTAAGTTCTATGAGCTTATCTATGAGCCTGCTCTGCAAAGCCAGGTGGAAGAGAGCACAAAGCCAAGGCTGGAAGTGGTCCCTTCACTGTTAGAGTACATCTTGCTTCAGCTCCACTCTGAACCAGAATTATGCTGAAACTGAATTATAGCCTTCTCCCCCCACATACATTTATGCTTATTCCCCATAGACTGTTTGGGTGTCAAATCTGCACATAATCACTGTATATTATTTTTCAATAACCATAAAGCAGGCAAATCACCACACTGCCTGGCATCCATTAGCCAGTAAGTGCACAAAGTTCTTCACATTTCTCATTCAGTGGTTGTTTTCCCACAGCTGAACTATAAATACAAAATACACTTTTCCTAACTGTTTATACTTACTTAAAGCATGCAATACTCTTTCTCCCCTTCATTCTCAGCTTACCATAACATACATGATTACAGTTACATCAAAAAATATACAGTCATGAAAAGACGTCCACACAGCCTCCACAAAGACTATTATTTTGGCTCTGGTATTTGGGGTGCATCCACTGCCCAAAGCACAAAATCTATAATGTAGACCTTCTCTAGAGAAGGAACCACACAGCAGCATCAAGATTTTAAAGAAGAGATGTGATGGGATGGATTGGACAAACTAATTTCTATTACACAGAAGTAACTGCTATCATAACCAGTATGTATTATTGCATAATTTAAAACATGGAAAACAACAGAAAGGGATTTGAAAAATGGGAAAAGATAAGAGACTGTCTTCATTCAAATTTTGAGGTTTTGACAGTTCATGTTTTCTTCATACTTTAAGTGTATCTCTTTTAACCACAAGCCATTTAAATTCATGCCTCCTCATATTTTGATTCTGAAATTAACAAATGTAAGTCCAAAAGCAGTTCTCATACAAACACCGACCTCAGAGCTTACATAAATCAAACCAGTTATTATAGCACTGTATTCAGGCTATCTTACAGTCACATTTAAAATTAGCCACCATGCACACCAAAATACACATTTAGTAATTCTTTAATGCTTATACAAATTTTAATTGCATAAATTTTGACTACATAAACTTGTCAAACTCTATGGCACACACTGTGGCACACTCTTTTGTGAAGAGCTGTACAATAGAGTTGAAATCTAACTACCCATCATAAACACCTTCCCATGTTTGAGGTAACCTATTGGACAACACTGCTCACACACTGACATCCTTTGCTGATTTATGAAAGATCAAAGATTGTAGGAGATAAGTATTAAGAGGTACATACTGTACAGGATGATTAACTCTTCTAATTTTCAATATTTCTTCTGGTTTTTAAAACAAATTGCCTGACTCAAGAACAGACTTGTAAAAAGAGTGAAAAAGCACTTCTATCCCAAGCCTTCTAAAGACTTCAAAAAAGGAGTTGGAAACACTTGAAAATTTAAATACTTCTAGAATTTTATGAGCAGTACTAGTCTGAATTTCTCTCATGTATCTATTTATACTAAACGGTCAAAGACAGCACAGAATCAAACAGAAAATAATTATTTGATGGAGACTTCACTTTGATTTTAAGCCTTTGAATAAACAGAGGGTTATCCAGCAAATATATTTTCCAGATGGTGTTGGTTCTGTGGCAGACTAAGACCTTGGATGTTATACAGACTAAAATATAATGAACTGTAGGAACTAAAATATAGTTCCTTTTGTCATTATCAATTCCCTTCTAAGTCTAACAGAACTTCAATTACAAAAGGAAAAGGCAGCTAGCCAGAACAAAGGTTGGCCATACTTAATCTTAAGAGCTAATGGCAGCTTTCTCCACCACTGCCCTTCCTGCAGGCCAGGGAGGCCCAGCCAGAGCTGCTGAGCTGCAGCAACAGCCCAGCCACAGCCACTGACCACCCTGCGGCTGGGCTGGCAGCAGGACAGACAGAAGGCAAAGGAACAGCAACACAGCTCTTTCCCCTCCCATCCCACAGCTGGCTGGGATCCTCACAACAAGATTTTTTTCCCTATATACAATAAAAACATGTCTTCCCTGAGCTTCCATAGATGCATCACTGTACCATGGAAGACAGCACAGAGCTTCTATTCTCCATGACGTGGAAAGAGCTCTATTTTTAGAGTGTGAGGCAAAAGAGCCACAGGTCTGCTTTGGATAGGCTGCCTTAAACAGGAGCCAGGAAAAATACAGGCATATAAATCATAATGTAGACAGCCAAGACACAAAAAGTCTTCTTCCTCACAGATGAGGTAGACTAAATACCACACTGTGCTGCATCAGAACACACAAAAACATGGTCTAGCATTCACTTGAGTGAAGTGGAAACTGGGTTCAACATAAAATATCAGAAAACTCAAGTGGAGCCATTTAAGGGCAACAAGTTGAGAAGATGCAACTGCTGGGGGTGGAGGTTGCAGCATGACAGTATTTCAAAAGACTAATTACAGTTTCATGAGCTAGAATAAATAACAAGTGAGAGTTAACATCTTCACACAAAGAACTCGCTCATACATCAGAGATTCTTGAAATCTTTATATTATAAATTAAGACCACAGAATGACCTGAGTGCAAATTATACAGATTTAAAACATGGATTCTGAATTCCAGACATCAGAAAACACATCAATAGATACATCTTGTTAACCATGGAATTCCCAATTTTCCTTGAACATATTTACTAACTGATTGTCTGACTGCTTGCAAACATAAGCATTGCCCTTGGTTACCTCTTCCCTCAGCTTTTCAGATACTTAGATAGGAATCATCTTGGATGGGGAGGATGGAGGACATATGCCAACAAAGAGACTTATTTATGGCCGTTTCAATAAAACTGAAGAGTAGAAGTGCACAGGTTACTACATCTCTCTGCTGAAGGCAAATTAGCAATTCTTAAGCTCCTCTATGAGTGGGCTTTATGTTTCAGTTTTCCTGTTTGCTTTATTATTTGCTGACCATTTCCTTCTCTTCACAAACCAAACTAGACAGCATAACATAAGCAGTAAATGTCAGGACTATACAACAGACTTAATTACATGTCATTGACACCACACCTCACTTTGTAAACTGGTAATTCAGAGTAATACTGTGCCTAATGTCAACAGAGAAGAAAAAAAAAAAAAAATCAAAGCCATTCCTCAGCAAGGGAAAGATGGAAGAGCTGGAAAGAGAAAAGGGAACATTTTCATAGAAAAGGAGTGGCTTCTATGCTACCTCTAGTTAAGTTCTAAGAAAAGACAAAATTAGACTCTGAATTAACAGACAACTCACCCTCAAAAGAAATGTCACCAGCTACCACCTACAATGACTCTCCTGAGGGTTAAAACAAAGAGCTGCACATACATATGCAAAAATACTAACAAATCCATATTTTTGTAAAAGTATGAACATTCTACAAAAAGATTCTACCTAATTTTTTTCCCCTCCAGATGTTCCACCTGGTATAGCAGTCTTGTTTATCTAAATTTATAAAAGCCGTTTTGGACACTGACAGGTTAAGAAACTCTGGTATCAGGTCAATACATTAGTAAACTTATATTTGACCAAAGAGGTGTTTGCAAAAATAAAGTAAAACAACCCTACAATCATAAAACCCCCAGAAACTCCAAAATAAAAGCGAAATATTTGCATTTCTTTTTATAGTCTTTTCATAGTCACCTCATGTGTACCCACTTCCTTCATTCAAAAAAATGAAGAATCAGTGTTTTTATTTTAAGAATTCATTTTGTATTGCATCCATTAGTATTGCATAGTTCTGTAATAATGCAGATTTTTTTTCCATGTGTTTTAAAGCATTTTGTATCCACTGATCAACTACTTTTCTTTCAGTTGCACTCACAATGGAAATACTTTAGGAATTCCTCCTATGCCACTTGATTTCTCTTAAAAAAAGAGAAGACTTTTCATCACCTTAACTAAACAGCATTGGGCAAAAAGAACCAACCCTCTGTATGGAGTCTGATCTCACAATGCCCTAGCCAGTACTGTAATATTTCTGAGAATATGACAAACAATTCCAAGTCACCTGAAAACAGCTGTAAGGATTCACAACTGTAGTAGCATCTTCATTATATTTACTCTCATTTGACAAGGTTTGTAATTAAGGCCCATTGGGACATGTAATACTTCATTACCATTTATTCTTAAAACACTGCACACTAGTGGTTTACTCAAAAAATGCTTTTAAAAGAACTTTAACAAAGAACTATCAATGGCTGAAGAAATATGAATCTACATTTTCAAGGATGTTTGGAAACATTCGTTATAATTAGCAAAACAAGTATTGTCCCCATGACAGCCTTTCTTTACAAACCTTTGAATGTTTGACAAGAAAAGGTCGTGTTTTGTAAAATCCTGGAAAGGTCATTCAATAACAAATCACATGAATGAAATCACAAGAGTTCAAGGAGGTTAACAGAAACACCACAGGCACTAAAGCATGTTTTCAAGGTAAACAAGGTAAAAGAAAAACAGACTGCCTCAGCTCTGGAAAAAGAAAATAGCAAGTAGACTCTAATTTGCTACACACTGTAATTTTTAGACATTTTCTCTGCACTTGGTGCTTTAACAGTATGTATTATTTCTCACATTCAACACATTTAGTAAAGGATTAACAGACAGCAGAGCCAAAATGTTCAAGCATCTCTTCAAATACTCTACATTGACCTTAGTAGATTTCTCCCTTTAATCTTCTGACCAGACACTTAAAAAAAAAAAAAAAGAGAGAAACAAAATTTAACTTCCATCTCAACTAAGTCTCAATCTTAGATCTCAAAACTTCACTGCTTGAAACTCTGCCAGCCTTTCAGCTAAACACTTTGACCTGCTTGTGACCTTCTATTTCCAGGTCTATTTTCTTCTTTACCAAAAGAACACAACATTTTTCACAGGCAGGAATAACAAAGAGTTGTTTATATAGGGTAATTTAACTACAGGATCAGTGCAGGGAGCAGTGTGATGTATTTGATCCACAGACCAAGAAAAAAGCTCTGCTCGCCAGTGTTAGAGAAAAGCCTATTGAATAGTTTTCCTGGGGCAAGCCAGCAAATTGGAGTTCTTTTCATGTATAGGCAAAGAAAAAACGAATTCAGGAATGATCCGGGGTCTCTGTCTCCACAGGGTGTTAAAGCCCTGCCCTGCTGCAAATCTGAAGTTTTAAAGTTCCATTATCTTGGGGGAGAAAGGCAGTACTTATTTACATAAATTCAACATTATTCAATAGAATTTGCTACACAGGGGGAAATCTCTTGCAACACAAAGTATTTAGAATCATCAACTATGCTTAGTTTATCATCATTACACTTGTGTTTTCATTTATGACAGGTTATTTGCAAACTGTAATTTATTATGAACCTCTTTATGAGATTAATTTAACAGGATCAGAACTGTGGACCACCTAAAGTTTGCATGTTGACTGGCAGCAGTGAGTCTCACAGAAGAGGAAATAGTGCACTGTGACAGCACACTGAACTGTTTCCCAGAAAAGTTCTGTTCTAATCCCTAGCACAGAGTTAGAATTTAAACTTAGCATTATCAGTTCAAAAAAGCCTGAAAGCATTACAATTTAAGACCAACTATATTAGACACTTCTCAGCCACCTATCTCCCCCTTTCAAGTCTACATAACACCAACGGGTTTCACACTGTAAATGCAGCAAAGATATAAGGGTTTTTTCCTACCAAATCAGCTCAATAGTAGAGCTGGAAAATCCAAGCAACTTGGCTCTTTCATCAACGAAAGCTGAACACTGTATTTCATACTAAGAGAAGACCATGGTTACATTGGGCTCATCATTCCTTGGAATGAACAATAGACACCATTAGCTACTTCAAGCCCAAAGACAAAAAACTTGACTTTATAGCAACATGCAGACAAATAAAAGTTGGCTGTCCCCTGTGCACCCAAGCAAAGCAACAAGCATTACGTAGCTAGTTACAGAAATGCTTACTTTTCAAATTTTCTGTTTAGTCAATGGCATGCTAAACTTATTTAGGAAAAGTGACCCAGAAGAAAACATAAAATTCCAAGAAATAAAGAAGGAAACACAACCATTTTTCAATTAGAGCATCCCCCTAGACTGACTTATGCCACAGCAACAACATAATATACACACACATATGATGCAAAATGTATTTTGCAAGAAAGCAAAAAAGAAGAGCAAGGCCAATGCAGCTTGTGTGCACTTCAGACCATAGTGCTTTGGTCCTTCTAAGCAGATACACTCTCCTCTAGTATCCTACTCCAGTCCTTTTCCAGGGAAGGGAGCAGAATGGATTCTGTAGAAATACACAACCTCATCAGCTGTTTGATGGTGAAGGAGTTGGCATCATGCTTAGACATCTGTGTGAGCCTAATAGCAAGAAGAGACATCAGCAGACAGCAGACAACACAAAAACAAAATCTTCAAAATTATTTCCAGGTGAAATCAAGGCAGTCATGGCTGTAATTCTTTCACAAGAAACATGCATACCTTCAAAGGAATTAAGATGCAAAATACTAAATATTGAAAATAATCATGAGTATTTCAAAGACCCTACTAATTAGCATAAACATGCACTGCCTAAGTTTTTGCATCCACGAATACATGGGCAGGGTATGTACATAAACACATTTCATCAGGAAGAAATATAACATTGCTTCCTAGACGACCATTAAAATAAAAACCAGCTCATACCTGGTTCTGTCTATATCCACACAATGTAGTTTTTTGTCTTATTTCAACACTATTCACATGCTATCAGAAGGTCTTTCATTCTTCACTATAGAACAACTCAAGACATTTGATTCATGCAGTGCCAAATTTTCCTGGGTTTGTATGTGACTGTTTCACACTATGGGCCTTATGCTGTTGTTTAGAAGCCTTTTAGGAGCTGTGCAGGAAGTATTCTCTGACATATGGTCCAGAACTTAGATGTTAAAAGTGTTGTCATTATTTCGGCTTTCAGGGTTCATGTGTTACCTTTTCCTACAGGCTGTAGCTTTGCCTTTTTATTTTGAGGAATTCAAAAAGAACTCATCTGGAAACGTTGCTTGTCCATTAGTGCTATTGTTTCTTTAAAAAGCTATACCAGTTTGTACTATGACTGATCAAAATGACTATCAGAAACAAGACACCTCATTTTGTCTTTCTTGCCAACTATTTTAGCTTATTTGCCATGAGCACAGGGTATAATTAATATCACACAGGAGCCAGCATTGTCATTTTTCAAATCATTTCCCTGGAAATGTTCTACACCTCTTAATGGCCCTGCTAATGCTGTAGCTGTCATGTTTTGGACAGCTGCGCTTTTACAAGACAAACTCAGCTGCGCCATGTGCCTCTCTGTAGACTTTTTAGCTCAACGGCTCAGAGGCCATGAATGCCAGCTGGTAACGGCTATATGGAAATCTTTGATTAATTTTTTTACCTCTAGACGCTGACTGTTGCTCAAATGTCACCTTCCCAGTTTTCATCCCTAGCCAGTATTTTTTCCCCCTCCCAGTACTGCTTGATGGATGAAGAATCAACTGAATGGGCCAAAAATCTTATGACTAATTAAAGCAAATACAGCCTGTCCAGATGTGGAGAGAGCACAAAGTCTGGAGAGGAGCCAGGTCACACACAGGAAATGCTCCATCATTCAAGGGATGCAGCTCTTTGTGATATTTACCAGGATAGAGTTAACATATACTGATACTGCCACCCTGAAGAGTGAAGTGACACGAGCTGTGCTATGTAAGGCTTTGCCATCATAGCTTGCAGTCAAAGCAAGTGTGCAGTCCTCCTCAAATGTAAACATTTACGATGCAGGAGCTGCACAGATATTAGGAAGCTCAGGTTTTATTCTCGTTTCCTCAAGAAATGATTGGAAGATAATACAATCAAAGGAGCACTGCTCAGCAGTCATACGGTGGGGTAGGGTGGCTCTAGCTCAACAACTGATCTTGGCTATGAAGCATCCTCTTACTGAATCCAAGGACCAGAGAATGTGATCAATAAACTAACCTAACATACTGTACCTTCAAAAAAATGCAACACCTCAAATGTCCATCTCTGCCACATAAACACCTCTGATATTCTCCCATTTGAACTTCATGGTCACTATCGATCTTCAGCCCTTAAAAAGAAGGCTGCAGCACTTCTTTTCTGATCATGTCTGCAAAACTCTTCATAAAGCTGTGTTCATCAGTTCAGCAGGAGCAGTTCTTCCAGCTGAAACCAGCCAGGCCAGGAAAGTGACACGAACAGGATGCTGCTAAACATGCACAACTCAGAAACGCACACTATATTCTCTTCTGCATGATTTGCTGCCATTTAAAAGACAATAAACAGCAACTTTAGATTGCTAACAACATGTCATTTAAGGTTTGCTGTTGCTCAACATCAAGAAAAATCAATGCCAGCTCTACAGGGGCAGAAAACCCAAAGAAGTGAGCTCCATTTCAGGTCTGTTTGAACTCATTTCCTTTCTCCATGGTTGCCCCCTTGTACACCCCCTCAGGCATCCCCTCACAGCAGGCATGACAGCTTGACACATTGACAGCTTGCACTGAATGACAACTGATTTGTACAAATTTCAAGCCTTATAAATCTACCTGTCACAACAACAACATAAAAGAGCTTGGACCCAGCAGGTAACTCAGAAAAAGCTTCCCCTGACAGCATTTTCTGAAAAGCAATGGCTTGCCTCCTGCCAAAAATTCCAACTATCATCCTTGTATAACTTTGAATAAAAATTCAGGGCCCATTTTCTTGCCAACAGGCTACCAATCGTCTTATTTAAAGATTAAAAAGAGTGAATAAGAAAAAAAAAAGCCATCCACAGAATTTCATTTTACTGATATGAAAGTAGTACCACCTGCTATGGTAGGATTACCACACCATTTTTCTCTACAGTGCTCAGACAGAGTAAATGAACGAGGCTTTTTACGGTATTTAAACAATATCCCAGATTGCAATGCTGTTATGCATCCATTTCATTGGAGCTGTTACTCAATGCCACTCTTGCTGATAGAAGTTCAAGAGTTTTTTTGTTTTACTTCGGGAGGTTGCTTTCCTTTTGTTTTTTTCCCTTGCTGAGTTGTTAAAAAAGCAAAATTGCAATTTTAGAAACCAGCAAGGCTTTTCAAGCTACATTTCGCAGTCCAGCTCTAGAGGAAATCCACACAGACATTAGCTAAGTGTTCAGTGTTTCCATAAGCAGCATTATGCAAGTGAAAGGCACAGCACTTAATGCTAACCCTTACAAAGGGATCTAAAGGGAACACAGTATTTTCAAAAGATCTTTCTGAAAGGAGTTTATACCAAAAGATTTTTGAAGTTGGCAAGAACACTCCACAAAGATGATGAAAGTGATATGATGTTTAAAATTATGCAATTTCAAATCATTCTGGGAACTCCCTACAAGATCACTTTGTAAGTACAACAGGACATGCTACATATGAGGTATCAAATTAGCTGTCTTTAAGCCTGGAAAAAATGTTCATTAAATTATGCATGATTAGGGACAGAAAAGGTTATTTGTGTGTTTTAGCTGAAAATAAAAGTGGCTTGCAATGATAGTTTATAAAAATTGAAAAGTAAGAGCTTTCTTCTAAGTTGGATAATAAGATCAATTAGTAATACATGTATAATTTCTTTAAACTATAAATTCAGCCAATGAGACTTTGAAGAAATGGCTTTATTTCCTTTTAACTCAGTTATTACTGGAAACTTAACTGTGCAAGTCACTTTGCAAATGTAGCAAGCTGATGACCAGTGCAAATAATAGCACTGGTTGAGTGCTATTTCACATTTGTACCTATAGTGCTCTCTCTATATTTGATCTATGACCTAAGATACTGAAAATTCAAGTTTTTCTATATTCAAGCCTGGCTGACAAGTCCCTCATTTCCTTTCTGTGATGATTTAGTGCAGAAAGCAGGAAAGCAGGAATACTCTTATGCAAAATGTTTAAAAAAAAAAAAAAAAAGGTCCAAAACCAGCAGAACAGCCCTGCAGACTCTTACAATTCATGTGGACATTTAAGGGCTGTCTTACTTTTGCTTATGAGAAGGAACAGGGGAAAAAAGGAAAGCAAATATTTTACAGTAAAAGAAATACACAGAATGTGTGAGCAATTTCTAGCACTTAAAAAGTGTTTGAATTACAAAATAATATTCAATTTTTTTTTCCTAACAGGCAACTTTTCAAGAAAACTAACAACCTAGTTCTACTGTTGTTTCCAGTGAGGTGTTGCAACTCCTGTTTCTGTAGGCTGCCCCAATTGTGCAAAATTACAGGAAAGTTTAAGCAGACTGCTGAAGACTTTCCATTGAGGCACAGAAAACTACACCTACATAACACAGAATTATCAGAGAACATGGCATCTTCAAAACAAGTATCATCACACAGGTGACCAAGGTTAAGCACATTGCTTCTTGAAAACATCACCCAAGGTAAAATACTTCTGGCATAGAGCACGTGTCTCAAAACTACTTTCACTGGCTCATGAAAATACACAGCCTTATGAAGAAGGAAAACACAAGTAACTTTCATAACACCTGTAGTCACCATTACCCTCGAGAAAAAGGCCTAAGTTCCTGAAGATAACCAACAGCTAACTAGATGATATGGACAGTAAGTCAGTATTTTGGTTCAACCATCTTGGCTGGGATACAAAGGATGCACATCCTTCTTTTTCCATCTTGGGAATATTTTTTCTAACCTGTTTCATCAAATTTTTCTTCAGTCCTACGATTTCCAAACATAGATTAACACCACCTCTATAGTCAAACGTGACATAATTGAAGTGACATAATTCAAGTAGTAAGTGGATTTATAAAAAACTTACCATAAAATTACAAGCCCTGGAAGAGGAGCTCTAAAGCAGCTGAAGCACTTCAACACAATGAGCCATCACTGAGGGACAAAAAAAGAACTTGTCTGTTAAAGACAGAAATGTCTTTAACATCTTCTTATGTTGGAAGAGCAAAGGCTTAAATTTTAGCCTTGCTGGAGTTGCCTGTTCCTCAGACTTGGTAACCATAACTTCTACCACACTGATTTTTTTTTTCTCCTATGCCAATACCACACAGCAAATACAAGCCTTGCTTAACATACGCAGCCACAATAAGGCCCCCAAGTAAATAAATGTTGTTTCTCCAGAAGTACTATGGGGTAGAGAGGAGAAGAGAGACAGATAGATGCACACTGTCCTCAACTTCTCAATCCTTCCTCTGTGCAGAAATACACCAAGGGTGTTAACTCACGCATATAGGGACAGAACTTGTTATTGACAGAAAAAGACTGCAAAATAGCATACCACCTGTGAGGGGCAAGTTCCAGAATTTCTAGGATTTTGTCCCTTGAACCTGTGGAAGTCAGTATATTTTTGCCACTTAGAATCCTCTGTGTTATTTGTAACTGTCAGTGGAACGGAAATCTGTAATTGTTAAGAGGGAAAGCGCCTGTGCAAATTCTTCCCGGTGCAAAGTGAACAGTCAATCACTTTTATAAGGACAGGAACAACCGAAACTATCCATTCGTATACTTTCCTTTAGTCAACAATATTACCTTTAGTAATCTGGGGAATGTGCATCCATAAATTACAGAAAGTGTTATTGCATTGCTGAATAAACAGCAACATTTCCATCAGCAGCAGTGGCAGCACCACAAAGGTATAACAAACAGACTCAATCATTTTCTTGTCAAGCTTTGCAATGACTGCAGAGTTTACTGCTGGAGATAATGTTGCTTTCCTCAGCATTGTGTGCCAAACTGCAAACTGCTTATTAAAACAAAACCTCTTTTTCTGAGCAGCATGAGTTGGATAATCACTTATTGCACTCAAGAAAAAACAGGTTTGATGCCCAGAGGTGGTTAGCAATCAAGCATATGCATTAACATTTGGTTTGTAAAAACTGGCTAAAAAAAATAAGTGAACTAAAAAAAGGACTAAAAAGGAATTATGAGAACCAGTGCCTCAGGTTTATCGTTTTTCCTGTTAATATATTGTTAGTGATAAAATATTCCAAACTACTCTAATGTGCCTCTAAGAGAGAAATCAGCAAAGAAAGACAGGAGTGAAATATAATTCAACTAAACCAAATCAGATTCGTTCTCTTTAAAAAATGTCTTTTAAAAGTAACAACTCGATCACATCTTTTCATTCCAGGTACAGGTGGCAACTTGCTTTTCACAGAAGGTGGTGGGGGGAGGAAAAAAAGTAAACTTAAAAACTAGTCAACTGTGTCAGAGATACTGCTGAAGCACAAATCTATTATTACCATCCAAAGAAACAGCTTGGCATAACTAAGCCGACCAATACTCCTGAAAAACCCAGTTCAATTTTCTTTGCTTAAAACAGATTGACAACCCTTTTACTTGGTTGAATAACAGGAAAGTCTGAGACACAAATGAGCAAGCTCTGCCATGTCAAGAAAACACTGCTGTAAAGCAAGCTATTATTCTTGACTTCAGAATTGCTCCCCTTTTTCTTCTTTCCATTTTCTTAATGATTAGAGATATATTAATATAAAGGTAAGCAGACAGCCTTCTCTCTGCTGTGTTGGCACTGCTGATTTCCTTCTAACACTGAGCTATCAGCTGCTCAAGAAAACAGAACATCCAAATAATGGAGATTTCAAGACTATTTTAACTTGTAGGAGAGTACTCTGAGACTGAAAGCCACACACAAAAGAGAAATTTAAGAGGATGACAGTGGCACGCATCGCTGATCTTTAACAAGCACATGAACACAATTAAAGCCCATGTTGTCTTCAAAAAAAGAAGAAAGTGATGGCAGCCAAGTTCTGGGATCCAACACATAGAGCACTTACGATATCCTCAGGGTGGGAAGTTCCAAACTTACAAAACCTCCTTTGATTCCACAGAAGTTTGAGTAGCTTTTTCCCGAGTACTTAGGTGACCTGAACCTAAACACTAATGATTTGTTTACTGTGGAGAACAGTCATCCTGACTGCAATTAGACATAAAAAGTAAGCATTTGTATCAGGTATATCTTGAAATTAATTTGATCTAAAGGAGGGTTAAATCAAGCCAATCTGCACATCTGTGCTTCCTTTCACATTCGCACAACCTGAGCAACTGCACCAGTGTAAGCCCCTAGGAAAGAGTCTCCAAGCCAACTTAGAGTAGGATGATAAATATTCAGCTGTTTTAACTTGGTCAAATGCAAAATCATGGCAAAATTCTTATCAGATTTCCAAGTCAAATGGAATTAACATTCATGAAACAGCCAATTAAATGCATTCATAAAATACCTTTGTAGCTATTAATATTTGAAAATATCAATTCATTTCCTTCTCCCACCCATTAAGAAAATTAAACTTCCACACAGTGATATTATCTGGAAGAACAGCAAAGTAAGAAAAATGCCAAACCTTCTCCTACACACAGCCTAACTCATCATGTCCATGTTGATTCTTTTCCTTTCTTATTTTTCAATTTTTACTTTCCTTAGGCCTTTGTCTTCCTTCTCATACTCTTCGACCACAATCACACTTACAGACCCATTTCCTTCTACAGGTATACATACAGGTTTTTCCCAGAAACAAAGGTACTACCTCCCAGACCCAAAATAAGATCTTCAATATTTTAGTATTCATTCTCTTTCACATCTGCTTACTCTTACAGTCTTGTACTTCTTGTCACTCTCTAGTCCTCTCAAGTATTCACATATTGAAATTATCTATAGCTTTCTCCATTTTTCTTATTCCCACTCCTCTCTGTAACTCCCAAATGCCTCCTTCCAGTCATAATCACTTCCCTCTCTCTTACCCCAAAAGCCATTGTTTTTACATATCAACACCAAGACAAGCATCACAATAAGGAAACAGTAACTCCAACTCATCTGTCATAACTCTATGAAAGCTCCATTTAAAAAAATTTTTTTCATACGGTACAACTACTGGTGACCATACTTTTTCAAAGTGAGCAAGTGTTCCGTGTATAAAACAAATTGTTGCATTGCAATATGTCTGAATAACTAACATACTTAAAGCAATGCAGTAATAAATCCATTTTTTTAATATTTAACTAATACCATCATACTCAGCGACTATTACAATTTGCAATTGGAGATGATTTAGTTAAACTGCAAGTTACCCTTCAGAGTGCTAGGTGTATGATCTGCTACCCAAAGGTTCCAGAGTGTCCCTTAATTTCCATCATTATCTACTGACATGCCCAAATGATTCTTTGGCTACTTGTTAATAAAAGAATCAGAAGGTGCTAATCTCATTATCGCCTTGTCAGCAGTTCCTGTCAGAGCGTTGTTGCCCATTAATCGCCTGCTGCTGCTGCAGTCAATCAGAGCCTGCCTCGCACTCCCCCAACACGTTCATGCTTCTACCTGCAAGGACAGCAGCTAACCAAAGCGCCACAATGCACTACACTGGCTAGCACCACGTTATGGAAACAGCTATTTACCTTCCTCTGTAGCACCACAGGTATGATTGCATAGTGCAAAACAGTTTACCTAGGCTGAGGCTCTACGTCTTCTACTCCACCTTCCTAATTTATTACTTGGTTCACTTTACAGTCATGCTAATGCAGCCCGGGAAATAAATGCCACCATATGAAAAACCCCAAGAGGATTCCTATGCCCAGGCAGAAAACTGCCACTCGCTGTTCTAACTGAAGAGTGCATATTTATTCCTATTACTTCAAACAGTAGGCATAATTCATTTGACAATACACATTGTGAACCCAATGCAAGAGTTTGCGTATCCCAAAATTACTTTCCTTACTATGTGCTGACAGAAGTTTCAGAGACAGATAGCCACGATCATTCAAAACTTCTCTCAGACTGGTGTATTTTAAAAAATCTCATTATTTATCAAACCTTAGGAGTAGGTTGATATATGAAATTCATATTAATGAGGCTAGTATTTCCAATTAATGAAAAGGAAGATAAACAAAGATAAATAGTAAATAGCAACAAAAAAAAGGCAATGAAAATAATATGCAGACAAAGTAAGTGGGAGGAAGAATCAAGACAGCATGCCAAAGGATAGAAAAACAACCTGTCAAACCTATCCCTGTCTTACTAGGAATATTATATACCAGTGCTCAAAATCAGCCTAGAATTTAGATATGTAACATGATTTTAATCAATCAGGCCTGGATCAGCACACAATGTTACAACTGGAATAGAAAATTCAAAATATCTTCTTCTGTGTCCATCCAGCTTTTCACTAGAACTGTATAGAATAATTATTTAAAATCCATGAAGATATCCAAACAGAATGACCCATGCTATTGGCTCTGATGCCAGCTAAAAAAAAAAGAAAATCAATACCCTTGTGAAGCCTTCTCTACAATCCGATTCATGGCAAAGGCTCTCAGGAACATGGGTATCCTAAATAGCTTGTAAGCACCTTCACAGCTTATTCCCAACCAGATCAGCATACAAAGAATATGGCAGTAGAGGCAGCATCAAACCCCCTGTGGATCACAAAATTCCACCTGCCCTTTCATCAGCAAAACCCTCTAGTATCATAACTTCAGACAGAGATCAGTTTCCCCTCTCCACTAGTTTAGACAAATTCAACTAGACAATCAGCATAATCTGTTTATACGTCAAAAAGCAAAGCATATAGCAAGGTTTAGGAGTTTGGGTGTGTTTTTCCCTACCAAAATCTCTTTTAGTCCATTATTCAGGACAAAATAATGTGCAAGCTTATGCACTTTTTTTATTGAACATCAGTGGAATATTTTATCACAGTCCTAAGGCCTTCACCAAATCTAAATGAAAAAACAGCTGAAAAACAGGCTATGTGGGAAAAGGGGAAAAAGTGTTTTCGAGAAAGATTAAACATATTTGCATCTCAATCCAGATATCCCGTATTTGCCATAATACCACTACATAGTTGAGTGGCACAAGTGAAAGTGAAATTGTTTTGGCTGAGCTGACAGTAATAACGTTGATATGAATCATAGAACCATTTAGCATGAACTATATTATAACATTCATTTTAATCATGTTAAGTGTAAGGGAAGGAAAAAGAGTAAAAGGAATATACAAGCAATTTACTTGCAGGCATTTTTAACAACTTTATTTAAGCTTGCTTTATCTGCATAAAGAATATCCCAGTATGCCTGTTAAGTGAAATGAAAATGGAAAGTGTTTAAAGTAGCATAAAGACATTAAAGAATGCCTTAAAGTGTATGAAAATTTTACATCAGCTCTTATTACAGTTGATTGCTGAACTAACAAGGGAAAAAAAGTATCTCAGGTTTCCCTCCACTTGTACATTAATAAGCATTTTTTAAGCACCATTCTGCAAAGAAACTGAAACACTTCAATTTTGAAAGAACATCTTTGGCATTAACTCTACTAATAATGAATAACAAGATATATTTTATTTTGGAGAAAGAAAAGACCTCTCCTGATCTTCTGTAATTCCAATTTATGTTGCACAAGTTGATCAATGTACACCAGTTGATTTTATGCTAGGCAGCCAAGGATACCAGTTGTAACTTGTATGTCTCATGTAGGCTTTATCAGGGATAACTCATTAGTCAGGTTAAAAGCAACCTAGAACTCTCTCAATTTGGATGGTAGTTTCCTTTTTCATTCACCTGCCCAGTGAAAAAGAAGGGCTTTGGCTTAACCATCCACACATGACCAGGTTTTTCAGATACCACATTTTTCAATTAGTAAGATTACTGTCATCATCAGCTTTTACCTTATGAAACTAAAAATTCAGATGTACTGTTCACTACTGAATGAGTAAGGGGATTGAACAGATCCAGACACCTATCAGAACTAGCTGCTGCTAGCAAATCAGGTGTACTGCATTTACAGCCTCTGAAATGCACTCTTTAACCAATGTGTTCAAAGAGAATGCAAGCCCTCATGACTAGGTAAAGTTTGTATACAAACTTACATTTTCAGAACACATTAAAATGTACCACATGAAAAATATCTAGACCCAAAAGGACTTCCTCAGCCTACAACACATCTCCCAGCTCCTCTTTTGCCCTGTTTGATTAGGATTTAGCCTATGCTGACAGATTATCTTTGGAAAGGCCCCTGGCTGTGCCAAAAAGAACAAGTTAAGCAAAGGATTAACCAATACACTCTCACTAATGCAGTCAAACTGTCACTGGGATCAAAGACTTCCACAAGAGACAGAAAGTGATTTAGGCAAGTGTCCCTCCATGAATTAATGCAAAATATACTATAACAGCCACTTTGTGCCTGACTGAAAGAATATACTGCTCTGCTTTCACGTCTCAGAAGGAAAAAAAAAAAAAAAAAAACCAACCTTTGTATTAAATCCAACTGTTTATTCTTTAAGCAAATACTTCCATCTTCTCAGCACTTTTATGAGACACAAGATGTTGCAAGAAGTCCAAATACAGAATTCTTACAATGGGAAACCATTAAAACAAGAAAATTCAACTCGAAAAATGGAACTGAACAGGTCTTCAGAGCTCATTGCTAATTTTATTTAGTCACTTGATACTGAAATATAGCATAAGATGAAGTAGTTGTGGGCCCAGTTACTACTTACACAACAGTCATGGTGCAGGAGACAAGGAGTCCCAGGAACCCCACACAGATTCTGCTCAAAGCGTGCCATTTTTATTAGTTGCTGTGTGATGGACATTATATAAGAATGAAACTGAAAAATGATTTATGCCAAAAATTGTACAAGCTTCCCATATAGAAGAAAAAGGAAAGTTCTAACCATACTTTTCACCAGCATTTTAGAGTCAACACTGTTCAAAAACATCAAGAGAAACAAATAATTCCACAGACACGAGGTAACGAATGTTTCTGGTGTTCTCACTAAAATTTACTGATTAAGATATCAATTTATGGATAATTCTGATCAATATAATAACTTCAACTATATCTCCTAACAAAATGACCCATATCAGTGGTGGTCTGTGTGTACCACTGAAGGGAGTTTAAATCCTGAGAATTAGTGCCAAATTGTAAGAGCCAACATGTAAAAATAAATACTATTTCAGGATAAAATCCTACTTACTTAAACTCTCCAGCTTACATAAAACTAAAAGGAACAATAATACCTCTTAATCTAATGTCTTCTTCAGCAGCAGAAGCAATTTCTTCCCTTTGTGGCAAGAAGTTACTATAAACAGGCTATTTAATTGTGGATTAAACCAACAAAATGAGATGCGTAAAAATTTAGCAAATAGACTGATGCTATATTTGTATGAGAAGAAAAAGAATAGAAAAAGTGGGGAAAGAGTATTGCCAGCACTTCTAATAACATTAGGAAGTAGAACAACTTATTACACACCCATTTTTTTTGTCCTCCAGGTAATATCTCATTCTGGTCTCTGAAAGTGTCTATTTGTAAAACAACTACTTTGCTCCCACAGAACTTCAAAATTTTTTTAAATGTATATACATTAATTCATCTTAATTTAGCACTCCCATTTTCCTTGAACATTTGAGCTCTGTTATTTGCTAACAGACACACAAAGACACAACCTGAAAATGATGACATTCTCCAAACTAGTATTATTAAACCTTTAGATGTTCAGATTAACAGGAGAGAACTGTGCAAAATGTTTATTTTGCACAGTTCAGAACACATAGTTTACATCTAAAGAGGGTTGTATCCAAAACAACACAAAACCAACAACAAAAGCCAGTTACTCTTTCCTCATTCTTTATTGTCCTGTAAACCTGAAATCACTAGCTAGTCTGCCAAATTGTGAAACTCAATCCTGATCTGAGAAGAATTTTGGAAAGTTCATAAGATGGCAACACACACACAAAACCTCAACAAATAATTTCATTAATTAAAGGTAAGAGCTCGCGACAGCTGCTCTCCAGAGAAGCATTTGTCGTCAGAATGCTTTAAAGAAAGCATACAGTATTTCATCACTGTGTTTGGACTTCTTATGAGATACAGTGTGATTAATGGAGAAAAAATAAATATTAAAAGTCTTACCATGTGCCAAATTAAGAAGAGCACTTGATAAAATAGGCATCACTTCTAGTGAGTAATTTGAAAGAATAACTGTTTTTCATTACAACCTCAGTTCCCAGCAGGTCATACATAAACCAAGCCAGCTGCAGTTCAAACAAAGGTCTGTCCAAAGGATGGGCTCAAGGTGCAGATAAATCATTATTGCAAAACCAGTGCCAAGCTTCATTCTCCCTTCTGCTTCTTCCATTTTAATAAATTGGGCTTGACCCCAAAACTCAGTTATTTAAATACCCTAGCTTCATTTTTGTCCTGTACTTTTCCACAAATAAAAATTTATTACAAATAAAGATTTATTTGCAACAACCAAAGCAAGTCAAAGCTCTAGCAATATCCTCTTAAAGCGTTCACATGATCCCTAAAGTTTATAGAAGCTTATGAGTAAGCTACATGACCCATCAGGTATATGGTGAACTATTCATCTCATTTTAAAGCTATGTACTTGTAGTTATTTCTTGAGAACTACAGCAGTATATTCACAGATTGAAGTTTTCCGTTAGTCATTTTCAAGCTGTTCTTTACAATGTCAAAAAAATGTGAGGTTAACTCAACTCAAGGGAGACAAAGGAATAAAAGAACTTAAAAAAAAAAAAAAAGAACACTTACATGGACTAATAATTTCCTTGGTAAAAAAAATGTTAGGTCTTGCCAGGCTATGCCAAGACCCCAGGACTGGATCCTGACATCATGATAACTGTGCACAAGAACCTCTTCACTGGTACCAGTGGCACTTATGGGCAGATCACCTGAATCTTTCTGCAGTCTCTCAGAGATTTGGGGGTTAATGAGCAATAACCACATGACTTCACCTTCCAGTCTTCTCACTTTTTCTATAGAGTCTGAGTCTACCCTTCGAGTTCTTTATTCCAAAGTACCATAGAGTAACTAACTAGATGCCCTACAGTCACCACAGGCATTCTACCATGTGCACACCATCTATTTTCACAGCTAAAAACTTTGCATTCTCACCACATTTTATTTGCAGTTCAGATTTATAAATCCATCCCCCTTTTTTTGAAACATATCTTAGCTTTCTTAAATATTAGCACACATTAGTGAAAGTGGTAGTCATTGTAGAAGTTCAGTTTTTATAAACTTAATATTGTGGTTACAATTTCCCATAGCCTTAGCTTACTGTAGTTCTTTTGAAGTTAGTGCCTGGTGAGAAACCTTGTTTAGACAGCTATAGGGTGGAGCTGCCAGGCTTTCAACTGCGCCAGAGAACACAGACCACCATAGAGTAGCACACAGGAGTCCTTATATGAGATTTAGTAAAATCCTGTCACTAAAAAGAGTGTAAATCCAGGACTGACATATATCATCCAGAACATTATAGCTCCCAATCATAGTTTACAGAAAAATAAATTACATTCAAGAAGGAAAAAAAAAAAGCTTAAAAAGGGGTTGGGAGGAACAAACACGACACATGAAAGTATCAAAATATAACAGGCACCAAACTGGGGAGGTTTAAAAAACTCAAAAAAAAAAATAGCTCTCATTTCAACCTATGCAGAATAAATAATACTTTTCAGCCCCCTTTGGGGACTTGGAGTCATCCAAGATATAAATCTGAATACAAGTCAGTGCTCACTTTATAAAAATCAGAGATTAAAGCAATTAAATATAAAATGTGGTATTTTGGGGTCTCTTAAGAGCAAGAAGGAGGAACCTCTCTCTTCCCCCCCCCCCCACCCCCCCCCCCCATTATTTTCAAAATATTTGAAATCATACAGAAATTGTGAAACATTACACCGTGGTATTCTAAAGTAATAGCTCTTGTTTATAACCATATAAATTTAGTCCCCTGGCACTACTGGGCTTATATAATAGAATAGAGTTATTTTAACAGTGCCCTGTTAAAAAAAGAAGCAACTCATTTTCAACTCATTTTCTCCAGTGGGAGGGAAGTGCGGCCTCATGTGAGAAAGGGAACATGCCTAAGTTATTACTGTAGGAAAGCAATCTGTCAAAGCCTGGTCGTTTTGGCATGGTGAATACCACTGGTGAGATCAGAGAGTCAGATCCTGCTTGCAATTACTGCTAAAGGACCTTGGATACAGGCAGCCTGCTATCAATTATTCCCCTGGCCTCAGACACTTGGACTTGTCAAGTTTCCAGTGTCTTCTGTTTTGTAACAGTAAGAAAAAGGGCTTCCCATGATCGGTTCTTGGAAGTTTCTCACATGTTGTGTCACTCCAGAGTGTCATTAACAATTCAATTAAAATTTCACAGCACATGTCAGCATATTCAGGTTTTTGTCTGGTAAAGTAAGGTCCAAGACAGATAAAGCAGATTCTGTCTCAAAATCTTGACTTTTAAAGTTATGCTTTCATATGTAGATTATCAGACATGACACTGCCTGCCACCTCAGTGAAACAGTGTGTTTGATGTCCCTACTCCACTAATAGTACAAAGAAAAAATTGTTTAACTAGAAAACCAAGCAGCAGCATCACTTGCAAGATGTTACAACTTGCATTATTTGTTTAATTTGGTATAATAGCAATTTTCTATCTGATGTGTTTTGGTTTTTTAGAAATTGTCACCAGTCTATTTCTGATGTTAATTTTATTTTTAGAAATGCTTAAGTATTAAATTACAGGTTTTTTCATTAGCTTACTTTCCTGTAAAAATATTAGCTGCAGATGTAAAGTATAAATTGAAATTAAATTAATCTAAAAGTTGAATTTACACATGAGTTTCGCTAGATATGGCCACAAAAAGAAGCTCATTCACATAGTTTATTCATAGTTCAAGGGCTTCTCTGCAATTTTTCTCCAATTATACAATGTAAAAAAATTTAACATCTTAAGGTTTTCAGTAGAATTGGAAAGAAGGTTCAGCCTTAAGCCTTCTAAGGCAGCTTTTTCTCTAAACCATCAATAGGTTTAGTCATGCAAGGAGAAGATTCTTTAAACTTACCAAAGACTTTGTTTAAAGCCCAGGAAAATGTGGACTGTCAGCATCCTTTGTGTTGTTTTGCAGCTTAAAGCCATTCCCCAGTACACTGGTGACCCTCTACCCCAGTTCTCTAGTTTCTATCTGACATCAAACTCAGGATTATTGTTAGATTTTCTTCCAGGCAAAAAGGAGATTAGAAGCCCAGCTGCAACAGCTGACTGACAGGCAAGAGAGTAGGAAAAAATACATAGATAGATATAAAAAGTTTATCCACCACATTACCAAAAACATTTTCTTCCACCCACCAACTAAGAGCATTGATCAACGTACCCATGGCTTGAGAAGCAAAAACTCCAAGAAATGTGGGCATCTCCCCTAAGAGTGTCAAGACAGGATTTGACAGTTGAAGGCAAAAATGATTTGCATGTAAATCCCGATCAAAAGCAAGCTTGCACCCTGAAGTTGTCAAGTTTTGCTACCAGTCTGACACTTAAATGGGCTATAGCAAAACTTGATTTAAACTAAGGAGAAAAAAAAACATGGCAACTCAATTACCCCCTTGCAGATCAGATCTGGCAGTTCAGGTCAAACTTTTCACCCTGCCATTTCTCAATACCTGATGCCTTAAAGAAACAATATGTATTCCTCCTACAACCCTAGATGAAAATACATTTCCCATGGCTCCCTACTGTGCCTTTAAAAGTGAATGGGGGTGGGAGGCGAGGTAGGTTTAGAAATATCTTGCAAAGTTGAATCTTGGTTTTCTTTTGTTATATTTTCCCCTGATCAAAATAGTTTAAATTATATGGTAGGAAAAATCATTTTATGCAAACCTATTTGCCCTAGAGGGATGTCTAGTATATATCGATTTCTAGAATTCATTTACTTTTGAAAAACTCCCATCCTGTTATACTTTAGAAGGCATGTTTCAATGAAAAAAATGTTTGCCTGTAGCATCACAGACCAGAGAACTACTTTGCCCAAAGGATGTGAAAAAAAACCTCTAAAGTGTGAAATTTCACCAAAATTGGAGAAATATTTATATGGTGCAGTCAGTTTGTACAGTAACAAGGACTGCTCTAGTGTTACAAAAGTAAAGCCAAATATTTTCTAGGATTCGACTCTTAGAGCAGTTCCATCCTTCAGCTGGGCAATTCATGCAGTACCTTCAGCTTCAGACATGTAGCAGGTTTCTGTAGCAGCACTCAACAGTTCTAACACCTGCTACTGATTTGTTTTGTGTCCCCAGACCATCCACCTCAGCTATTTACAAAGTAACTTGGCTCTGTTCATTGCCATTAAAATGAGATATCTGAGATACGCTTCAGACACTGCTTTACAGGTGAAAAAATACTCAGGAAAAAAAAAATAAACCAGTGGATTGCCTACGGCTATCTTAGGTTCTGTAAACATTAGAATTAGGGAAGAACTTAATGAGATGCCATACGCCACCAGAATTTGCTCACTTTACCAGTAAAAATTAGGGTAATTTCAAAGATATGTTCAATGCACTGTCACACACTGTCCAGAACTAAAGCCTGTATGCACAACCCCTCAGCCTCTCCATCTCAGCTGTATAGTTGTTGTCAGTTACAACAAGAGGAGAATATAAAATAACAAAATGCCTCCTTTTTGCAGACTGGAAAACTCTGTTCATGATCACCTCACAACTGGTGCTCTTTCCACAAATACTCGGATCTCACTACACCACAACCCCACGCTGTGCCCTGCCTGAGTCAAGGGACAAAACCCAGACTCCTACTTTAAGCAACAGGAACATTCTGGGGCAAGTTTTCTAATACTAATCCTTCATTTCTGCAATTACTGCATGTGTATAAACAATCAACTTTCATCTTAGACATTTCATGACCTAGTTATGCAAAACTTAGCAAATTCCATTGCTTGCACCACTATTGATCCCTGGAGAATGTTCAGAGAAGATGAGTGCACAAAGAACAAGTCTGTTACTACAGGCCACTCAGTTCACTACTGCTACATTTCTAAATAAATCATGTACTCAGATAGCAGTTGGCACAACTGACTCTAATGCTAACACTCATCTATTTCTATATCAAGATTAACACCAAAAATAAAGTGAGCAAAAAAATAGTAAGAGGATTCAGCTTAGGGCAGCTGTCTTTATTATTTTCATGATAAGTCACTATAAGAATTAGATACAATATAGGTTTCTGCTTCTACTCAAGGGAGAACAAAAAATATTCAGAGCTACAGTTATGAACAAACTGCTATTTTTCTATGTTACTATGAACATCTGACCATGACACAATATCAATGAAAGATTTTAAAGCTTCATGCGATTAGGAAAGCGGCAAGCATTTACAGCATTATTGCTTAGATAGTAAAATCTTTTCAGCAAAATTTTTTTTTTTTTGTTCTGAGTTGTACAAAGCACTGTCAAAACAACGTCCTGCTACAACAGTGACAATTTTATACACTCCCAGAGAAAGTGCAGACATTATTTCAGGGTACTTTGAAATGCTGCCATTTTTATTTCTACAAATCTAACTCAGACTATACCTGGAATTAAAATCAGATCTGTTGTGAATCAAGCTGAAGTACTCAAAAGAATAAATTATCTCATGATTTTGGTCTCAGACTCTTAACTTCAGTTATATAATGCCATCTTCACTTGCCGTCATCTTTATTTCTGTAGTTGTAAAAAAACCTTAAAAATCTCATGTTTGCACTCTAAAACAAAAATTACAGAAGTCTAACTAAGCTACTCTACCTCACTATTGTTAGAGGGGAGAAAAACACCACATCAAAACTTCCTTAAAAGAAATCCTAAAAAACAAATTCGGGTGTAACATTAAGCCATTCAGAATCCATAGAGTACAAGTAACTAATTTGTCATAAATGCTCCTAAACTTTAGTATTTCAACAACTACTCTAGCTTTCACACCTGAAAAAGTGGGGGTTTGGGTTTTTAAATCATTTGCACCTTAACAGTCATTTTTACTGCTAGAAAAGACAGCAGGACAATCTTACTTCACTTTTTTCAGGCGTTTTAAAGCACAGGGACATAAATTATTTTAATACGTTTTTGTGCTAACACACTCCCTCATTTAATCAACTGTGAGGGCATACACACCCTTTAACTTCATTAAAAGTCAGAGTAGAACCCTCTTGAACTACTTGCAAAGTAAGCAACAGCAGGTTTGTTGACCCTTCACTGAAGTGGCTTCTGCAACTCATCCAGGAGGAAAAGACCACACCAACACAGGCAACCAGCTTTCACATTGCAGCTCTGGACTGAGCCAACACCCCTGCAATTTGCAGGGGGTAAAACAGACCAACTTTTGCTGAAACCTTGCAACAGGGTGATGACCCTGACTCATTTCCAGCTTTACAAAACCAGATGTGAGATCCCAAATTAGCAGGGGATGCAGTAGGAAGAAAAGAAGTGGGAAAGAGCTCATTAGTATTCTATCCCATTGAGGAAGAAGAGTGATTTTTTTCACCATGGCTCACTTCTAACCCAAAAGAGAAGCAGTTGACACCCAGGTCAGCTCCTCATCACCAAGAAAAGGCACAGTTTCCAACTTACTGGCAGATAGAAATCATGTACTTCACTGCAATCTAGTTCTGCAGAGTAATGATACACATTTAGAGACCTCAGCTGTATGTAAAGTAACATGCTACAAGCAGGTTTTCCTAAGTTTTATGTAGTCTGAATTCAGCATAAATCAATTCTAACTTGCTTCCATAAAGATCAAGCCTTTTTCTCATTGAACAGTCACAGCAGATAGCACAGTACTTGCAGATCCCCTTATACTAACCCCCCAAAACAGCACCATTCTACCCTAGGGAGCTCAGGTTTTAGAGGTGTTACATATTTATTTTCAATTTCTTTATATGAAAGCGAGAATCAAATTTCCACAGTTATTACTATGTTTAATTTGGAACATGGGGAATAAGGAAGAAGACACTCTGCTGTTCAGCTTCCACAGTGCACAAAATAGTGGCAGAGCAGCACTAATCAAAAAACTTTTCCTGGCTTTAATGACGTGTTTTGATTCCACAGACAAATGCTCCTATTATAAGACAACAGCCCATCCCCATTGATCTCATGACTATCAAAATTTTCATTCAGATTTTACAAATGTACTGCCATAGATGTATAAAACCCATACACAGCATCCTTCCATAATAAATCAGTCTCACAGCCTTATCAATTTACAAAAAGGTAAAAAACATCTTCTGTAAAGTTTCCAATGCCAGAAAAGGAAAACTTCTAAAAACAGTGCTAACACATTTTCAATAAAAGCACACACACTTGGCTTATGGAGCTGTCTGCTACTACTGTTCAATAAACACAGTCTTGCTTCTGCTTCTATTCACCAGAGTTCCAGTGGACTACCACACTAGTGCACACACACTACCAGTGGCAAGTGAACCTTGCCTACCTTTTTTTTTTGTTTTTTATGCCTAAAGATTACTTAAGATCTCATTGAGTCCAAGTACATTTTGTTTCTTCAGGGCTCACAGAGCCTAGGTTAGGTTTTCTTAGAATCACCCTTATAAATTCAAAGGTCCCCCTATTTCTGCTCAGAGCTAAATCAGATTTACAACAACTGTCAAAGCATAGGATGACAGATAAATTAATCTTCCCTTCATGAGTTTACATTCAAGGCATCTGGGTTGCTGATCTGGCCCTAACAAGCACAGGGTCTCTACAAGCTGTCGTTTAAAGCTGATGCTTTCATGACTGGAGATGAATTATTCTGTCATGAGAATCTATTTATTCAGGAGTTAGAAGGTGGGGTTTTGGCTGCAGGATAGGATGATTTCATGGGTTAAGGTCCCCTTGAAATGTCTGTTTAAATCTTGTCCTGGAGCAGACTCTAATACATTTGGAATTTTTTGGCCATTTACACAATAAGGAAATGCCTTTTTCTTCCACAAAGTTTTATATTTTCCTGAAGCCTGGCACCAGTAGAGGACTGTTCTCAGTAGAGCAGCTGATTATTATTTCTTTCCTCCAGCTAAGGTTGATTATCCAGACATTAATAAATTGACATTTTTTTAAAAAGGCATGATTCATTTCACAACATTGCCTGCAATGCAGCAGCCTGCTACAAAACAACCGTTTGCTACAATCTGCCAGGATGTTTTGTTAAGGAGAAAGGAACAGTTTGTTGGAGGAGCTGGGAAACCAGTGTGCTACCTGTGGAAAAGAGAGTTGTTTCAGGCCCAGCTGCTGCACACTGATGCAGAAGAAAAAATGACAGTCCTTGAGCTGTCACAGCATTTACCACAGCGCATGACACAGCTGAGACGGCCACAATACACAGAGTATTACCATACAATATCAGAAAGCTTCAGCCCATACAGAGTAACACCACGCCCATCAGAAGGCTTCAGGCATCTGCCCATGCAGAGGAACACCATTCCACTCCAGAAGACTGCAAGCTCTGCTCTTCTTGTTCTTCCGCCCAGCCTTTTATCCCCTCACATTGATGCACTGCACCTGTGTGCCCTCTGCTCCCTTTGGTGGTTGGTCAGTGCCCCCGGGCACTCCATGGCTCATTGCTGTCAGTGCTGCTCACAGCTGTGCCCACTGGGGATGAGGCTCAGCCACAGCCCAATCACCACAAACTGTGTGCCTACATCGAGCAAAGCAGTCAAGGAGAAGTTGCCATAAATTCCATCTCAGGTCGGCAACATACAGGGAAAATGAGGCCATCAAGAAGTCAATTGAGGATCTATAAACTAAACAAGAGGATAAGCTATTGAATACTGCAAGACAGAGTGACAAGCTTCAGTCCAATGTAAAAGAAATTCCACAATAAACCTTATGCATATTTAACCAGTTTCTCAATAGCTAAAAAGATGCCTATGCCTTGTTATCTAATAATTACCTGACTTGTGTTCACCATTCCAATATGGAATGCCACAGGGGATTTGGGAGAAAGGATGGGCTTAGTCTTTTAAACAACTGAATAGCCACAGTCCAATGGCACGCTCCTCAGCTCAGCTTAGAGCATGAATCCAAGCCAGGAGACCATAATATTGTTAAAAGAAGCCAATAAGTGGTGAAAGAAAAGAATCAATATATGAAATAGATCCATATCTATCTAGGTTTCAAAATAATTTGGGGCAATATTATGTTATAAGAACAGGGAAAATTATTACATTGAAAGAAAAAAAAAGATGTTTTTCCATCAAAGCCGCAATAAAAAATATTCATTGTGGGAAGAATGATAAACCAAAATAACTTTCTTTTCCAAGGAATAGTTTTCAAGAGCATAGAAGTAATAAAGAAAAATCCAACCCTCTTCTCAGAAGATAACCCAGTTGCAGGCAAGAGACAGCTGGTTTCCAGTAAGCAGTGGTATTAGAATGCTAACATAGAAACGAGGCAATCTCAGAGAAGTTCAGTTTTACTGTTGATACTTGATTTGTCACTTTCTCCATGCTCCTTTCTGAAGCACAAACCTTCTCTACACAAGCTTTTCTTTTTTTCTTTAGGGCGACAATACCCTTTTGGCTATATTCCCTTTTACACATAAATTCATCATTAAAATGTCACTATCACTCTTATTGTTCAGAAGAGAGAACATTCTTTAAAAGGCTTGAAAAATACACCCAGCAGCTGATCTATGCTAAACCTATCACTCTTCCAGGAAGACATCTAGTCTTTCTTTTCAAGCTGTCATTATCAGCTATGAAACCCGCAGAGGAGTCCAAATTCACATTGTGTCCTCCCTTGAAATTTCCTTAATACCAGCACTCACAAATGCACAGTGTTTTCTCAAACCTCCCTTCTGTCTTTTTAAGGAATTGCAGTGGGGTGGGAGGCTGAATTCCACAGAATTTGAAAGCAACAATCAAACAACGCAGAGGCTACATCTCTTGTGGAGACTAAAACTAATTTAACCACAGGACAATTGAAAAACATTTAAAATAAAAAATGCAAATGTACATTTATAACAGAATTGATCTTCCAGTAAGCACCGCTTATAATTCCCATTGACCTAAATCATCTCATTGCACTATCCAAATCCCACTTGCATTTTCAATTCTAGGAATTCAGCCATCCCAGGCATCTGGTTTTCTGTTATCACTTCAAGAGAGATTACAGCAAAACTATGCACAGTAGTAGGACAAAACATTTTCAAAACCTCTCTCCTGTTTATAGACATTGCAATGCTTTTGTAAGTGTAAACTGAGAATTCAGCATTGGGTGCTGTAAAGTTGATCAACTTGCCTTTGAAAAAAGAAGTCTCATATCACTCAAACCAGACCTCTGAATTTAATTTGCCTCCAAATGCATCAGACAAAGGATTTTGGTTTTCCAAAGGTTTAAATATAAGCCAATATAAAAATCAAAGGGACATTCCTTTAAGATTAGCATCAAAACAAGTTGACACTTAAAAACCCACAAAGTACAGTAAGTAGATCTTAACAAAAACCATGCAGCTTCCTAATTATTTTTAATATACTTCTACTAAGCACTGCAAACTAATACAAGATCTATAAGATGTGAAGGAGAGAGAGATCAGTCTGTGGTATTTATGACTTTAGTCATTCTTTCTCAAAACAACAGATGAAATAAAATGTATGACATTCCCAAAGAGGGAGTTTCTACTGTAATTCATCTTAAAATGCAATGTTCTGTCATCTCCAGTAACACTTACTGAAAGCAACCATCAATACTTTTTGTCAAAAACCTGCACTCTGTGTAAAATGTTCCATCAATCTCTATTTACATAAAATAAAAAACTTTCAGTGTGATTCTAAAGCAGAACCATTCAGATTCTCAGTCTTCCATTTTCATGCTCTGTTGAAAAATTATTTTGACTGACAAAAAAATCCCCATGACTAACAATTTATGGTAAGGGTTGATTTTTTTTTAATGTAAAGCAAAACCACACAGAGTTGTTCTTTTCCATTGATCAGCTAAGCAAAACAAAGCATTTTTGTGTACTTTGAACCCTATCCAGTTTTCCCTCTATGTTTAAACAGTCTAAATAGTCTTACTTAATAATTGGTGACCAATTTTGCAAAGTAAGCAATTTATTATAGTTCACTTAATCATGTTCCTGTATCCCACATGCTTTTCCAGACATATAAAAAGCACTCAGAGTCACCATCCTATAATTTTACTCACATGACCAGTACCATAAATTTCAATCAGAACTAAATCACAAGAAGAAGAATATATATGTATTCAATGCTTTTGGATTTAGGGGCATAGTTTTCTAATCCTCATATCACATTCACAGTGTTTCTAAGCTATTAGGCACTAGCAGATCAATACTCAAATAGTTGTTGTTAAGGAGCATGGAGGAAAACTGCAGCAGAAATATACAGCCACAAAGCAGTCATTCATTTTCCAAGCACCAAGCTCACAGCCCTATTACTGGCCACAGCCAGAAATGAACTAGTTGACTTGAAAAGGAGACTTTAGAGATCTTTCCAAGTTCTTTCCTTCAGGTTTCCTCTAGAATAGAAATGTTCTTTTGCTTTATCACCTCCTCAAAGCAAACTTTTCACCCCACTGTGAAACCAAACCATGTCTTCAGGCCTGGAAGAAACAAGACTGGGACAGGCAATAGCAAAGTACAGCAGAGCTACCATGGACAGATCACACAAACCCCAACACTGCTGGGCTCCAGAACAGTGCTCCCAAATCCCACTTATTAATAAATAAGTAAAATAAATTTTAAGAAGACCACAACCCACTTTCTGCAAGCTCTCACTTCCACACAGCTATATGGAGCCACAGCTGAGCTCCCCATCACATAAAGCACATCCTAAATTTGCTAGCTGACTACTATCACTTGGAGATACAATCCAAAGCTCAAAGAATAGGATATTTATTGTTCCCTTTTCTAACAGATGAGAGACCCAAGCCAGGACTCCTCCTCTACACAACTTACATGAATTAACTAACTTTCCTAAGCCCTAAATTTCAACAACTGGTAAGTCAGTAAGTAAAACTATTTTAACTTCGCCTCACAGTACTGAAATAAGCAGTGTCTTTGTTGTAAAAAAAAATCTACCATTTGATTACTCCTATTTTTATATGTATTTTATTTATAAATTACTAATGTCTTTCCTGGGGTGAAATGGATGAAATAATATCTACACAAAACCATCTTTCTTCCAAAGGGAAAAAAAACCCAGCACAAATCGACCCAACACTGGGGAGCTATTAGCAATGAATACACAAGCAGTGCTCAATTCTGCACAATCATCATTACCTACACAGCTGAACACTTAACGTGCCACTTCTAGAACAGTCACAAAGTGGCTGCCTACATTGTTTTATAGACAGTCAAGAAAAGTAAGAATATGATGTATGGATAGGAAGAAAGAAAAATGCTGCAATTTTTTCCCTTTCACATAAAATAATGTCCAGTTATGCAAAAACCTGAGCTGAAGATCTCAAGGTACCTTGCTTTTTTCAAGTAATATAACAAAATCAGGTACAGTTCAAATGCATCCCTTTAGGTGAACCTAGCAATCATTTGATTATAGCAGACATATAAGAACTAGAGGGCAAAGAACTACAGATTTTAAAGCTGCAGTTGTTTATTAAACAATGAAAAGGTAACACCTCCCAATCATACACAACAGAAGCAACAGATGAACAATAGCAAACAATGTTACCACAAACATTTTTTTTTTCCTTATCAACCCATCACATGCCAGGAAAGTTAAAAGTCAGTTTAAAAAGAAGACAAAATATTTATCAACACCATGAAGCTGTGTATACCATCTCAGATGCTACTGGACAGAGAAGGTAGGGAGAACCAATTAAAGGGATGCATCCTTTCCCTGTATGTTTAAGATTCTTTGCTCACATTACAAATTCATG
Source organism: Onychostruthus taczanowskii (assembly GCF_017590055.1). Lineage (NCBI taxonomy): Eukaryota > Metazoa > Chordata > Aves > Passeriformes > Passeridae > Onychostruthus > Onychostruthus taczanowskii. The sequence continues at coordinate 11,083,377 of NW_024499462.1, forward strand.
GTTTGCTTGTATCACTCCACTGTACAAGTGGCTTCTACCACTCTTCCCTTGGGAGGGAATAAAAGGGAAAAAAAAGAAAAGGTCAATCTACCCTAGGAACATCTAGGGAGAAGAGAAATCTATTCAAACACAACCAAATGTGTTCTGGAACAGTTTTTACTTGCTTCAGTAGACAAACCATTATTAAACTTCTGGGGTTTTAATAATTACTGTTATTTAAAAAGTTTAAAAGAAAGAAAAAAAAAGAAAATAAAAAGAAGAAAAAAAATCACAGGTAATCATGCAAATAGGAGTAAAGAAGCTGGCTGTGAAACTTTTTTCTTGCTTTCAGCAAGTACCGATTAAAATGACTATAAGGGTCTTTAAAAGCTGACAAAATAAAATTGTAATAGCACAGTGCAGTAGTGTTTATACTTAGTTCACTGTTTCCCAGCTGTTTTAGCAAAACACAAGCTCTAATTTTTCACGAGTAAATTAGGCTTCAGCCTTTTATGCTTGTGGATGAGAATAAGTTCAATGTTGCATTGGGAAGTCCTTAGGTTGCAAAGAAAAAATGCCCAATTCAGCTTCATTTTTTTCAGGAGAGTGACACAACTAGAATTTGACTCAAAAATTCTAAGAAACATAATTCCAAGGAATACACAATCAATTTAATCTGGCCATCATAGCTGTCAACATTCTCCACCTGCCTGCATCTTAATAGAGCCTTCTATTTATTCTGGCTTAAGCCCAGCTGTTCCCCCAAAAATGAAGGGCTTCAGTACCAGCAAACACTACTTCATTCCAGTTCTTCCCAGAATAGAAAGCAAGCACTCCAAAAAGCAGAGAAGCAGAACAAGACACCTTAGAAAGAACCCTAGAACACAGACAAATTTGTCCTGAAGATTAGGCAACGCCCACCTAAAAGACTCACCATACATCAAGTCTGTTTCTAGGTTTGGATTAAATCCGGAAGTTTCCTTGCTCTAACTCCCAACAGGATGCAATAAACCCCCAATCCTTACCAAACCATTCTCTGGAATATCTCTCAAAGTCATTCCTGGTCTATCCCCGTTATTCAACAGAGTGCTTTCGTGCAATTTTGTGAACACAGCAACACACTAGATCATCCTGGCAACATAAAAGAAGCACAACTTAAACTGGCAAACTGTCAGTGGAAAAAAGATGGGTTGACTGTAGGAAAAAGAGAGAGAAGGTGAAAGAACAAAGACAAAACTGAAAGCAAGAGACTCCTTTTGGAGAGCTACCCTTGAAGTATAAATGGGACAGATGATTTTCTCAGCTCTGACTGCTCTAAAATATGCATCAACTGTAGATTTACCAAAGTTCTCAAGCTGCCATCTGTAATCTAGCTCCTATTCACACAAAAAGCCTTCCATCAGTCTGGTTAACCCACTAACTTTCCACATGGGTCAACAGCTTTTATTGGGATCTTTTAGTGCTTTTCCACACTCACATACTAAAGCCCCAAGAAACAGTTCACCAGCAGTGCCATGGGAATGGCAGTGTCACAGGACTCTATCCCCAGCAGCCAAGAACTGAGGGAGACATCTTCCAGCACATGTGGGGGGCAGTGAGGGCATCACTGGTGTGAACATGTGAATTCACACATGATTTTTCACTTTGACTGTTCCCTACAAAAACAGGTTAATCCAAAGCCCAAATCATTTATGCTGACCGTGCAGTGAAAAACCTACTGAATAAAGGTTTGTTTTGCTAATACAGCACCACTTTATATTCACCTATATAACACAATCAGTTTCAATGGGAAAATGTTTATATCAAAACTGGGCAGATAACAGCACTTAATGCTCAAAGTTTAAATATCACTCAAGAAATATTTGTACTCAAATCCCTAGGATCTGGGGTATACCTGTGATTGCCAGACAGTGAATTGGGATCAAAAGAAAATTTATACAGCTTAAGCAAAAATATCAATTGGCTTTGATCTCACTCCAGAAGAGATCAAAAAAGTACACAAAATTTATCAATTGATGCATGTTAATGAGGATTACCTGTGTAAAATTTCTTCAGCCAGTGCTAACTTCTGCTTAAAGAAAAAGAAATGGATGTACTGGCAAACTTAAAAAAAAAAACAAACCAAAACAAGCTCACACATAGCTGCTCCAAAACACAAATATCTATCATTCTTTTGTCCTGGTCCTGTCACTGTCCAGGGGCCAGCATAAAAGTACAAGATGAAAACCATTAATTTTAGGCATCATGCAAAAATAATCCAAATCAATTGCCTCCAAGCTCCCCAAAATAAAAAGTGAGCAAGCCTGATCAATGACTTTCCATTAAGATGATGAAAAACGGCTGCTGAATTTGCTTAAGGGAACACAGAAGCCCCGCACACACTGCACTGCTCTTTGTTATCTCTAGTTGAAAGACAGTACAGATAAAGAAATCTGCCACATGAAATTTTAAGACTCATCCCAGGTGGCCATAAAAATAACAGAATTTCAGAAATTTAGAGACCAAGCCTATTACAATGTTAGAATTCCCACTTAACATTTCCCAAATTAAAAGTCCTTCCAATAATAACAGAAATTTAAATCTAAAAGCCTGCATTAGTGAGTGCTAGCTCCTTCCAACTGTTTGTTCAGAGACTCTCCAACAAGCATACAGCACACTGTAAGAATTCAATTTGGAAACCATCATCTAAAGCACAGAGGAGAACAGGAAAGTCATATTGCTATAATGCTTAGATTATCAATCATCCTGACAGTTTATTAGCTTTATCACCACACATACCATTAAAATGATGTCTGGCCTAGAATGTCAGGAGGCAAACATTAAACAGACCAGGATTAAAAAGCAGATCCCAAACAGCACTCCAGTAAAGTTTCCCTTCCACTCTGAAATTAGTTAGAGCTGACTAAGTAACTGGCACTAGGCTTTGAAGAAATATACAGCCTAAAAGGCGCAGAGTCAACACAGACTTGACGAGCTGATAGGTAATGTCATGTTATGGCAACTCTAAAGCTCCTGCCGTTGATTTATCACGTACTGTGTGCAACACAATGATTGCTGGGGGGGGGAGCAAAACAACAGCAGCTTAATTTGGTGCTTCTTACAGCCAAGGGCTTGAGTCAAAAGGGTCAAATGAACTCTTTAAAGTCAAGGAGCAACGTGGTTTTTTATCAATTTTGTGATTATAAACACACACATTAAAAATAACATTTTTACAGAAAAGTAATTTTAGGGATTTGGAAAACCTAACAGTGACAAAATATATTCAGAATTCAGTCATAACAGGTAACTAAAGAGATACAAATCCTGAGCTTTTAAAGCATTGCTCTGTGTGCTAGTCTGCTAACTAAATTCTGACACAATTAAAATTGTGTATCAACAGGCTGCAGTTGAGAACTGTGTCATTTGTTCAGAACCATACCTCCATGTGCTCAGGAACATGCAAGCAGGCAGTTACAGATGATTAAATGCAATTCCCCTTTTCTCCAATCCCCAACCTCAAAAAAACCTGACATTTCTAAGGATTATTTTAGTTCCCGTTTCCTTCTTTTTGTTTTCATTTTCCCCCAAAATGTACTGGCATTTGCATTGTCCGCCTATTTTATTTAGGATAAACATGTCAGTTTTAAATTACAAATAAGTTAATGGCATGCCCAACCAAGAGAACCAGTCCAATAATTTGGTCACAGTATTTGCTGAAAATATACTGTTTACATGCTTTCTTATGTCAGTCAAAACCAACATGCACACACCCATCTCAATTTTAAACAGATTAATCTAATAGCAACTCCAGTCTTCTATACTGACTGATCTCTCATCATGCACACTGCTTAAAGGAATGCTTCTACCTCTGAGAAAGGGGCTGGGACATTTACTATTTGCCAAATACTGATAAATCTTTGTTGCTTGAGCACTGAAGCTTTAATATTTAGATTCCTTTGCAAGTAAGATCCAACACTGTAATTACTATTTTACAGTCCACACTCATATTTTGAGAGACTGAAGCACTCTTTTTCAGTACATGCTGTTCTTTCTTAATTAAGACAGCTAAATGAAATTCTAACTGAAGAAAAAGTGCTGACTTCATACTTGATAAACCATGGCAGCAATTTGTAGTAAAAATCACTCTTATCCTTAACTGTGACATTTACTATGCATTGGCTCACACAAGAATTTCAGTAAGGTCACAGCCACAGTGGAAGTCTCTCTGAGCTGAATTTTAAAATACAGGTAAGGGCATCTAGAACTGTTATCTGGCAGAAACACACAAAACACACACAAGTCCATAAACAAGACTGAAGAGGAAGAAGACCAAATATTTAGCTATCTCCTAAGACAAGAACACTTCTCAGCAATCTGGCATCACCTCTCACCAACCTCTGAATAGCCCAAGAGGAAATCCTAATCAACCAAGAGGATATTTTTAATTAGAAACCTTAGGAGGAATCCCTTTGTTGCCTTTGACTATCACACTGAGGCTGAGAAGCAAGGCTTGGGACTGACCTCACCATGGAACCAGCTCCAACAAAGGGAAGCGTAGATGCTAAATGTACTATTGGAAAGCCAGGAATAGAAGGAGGAGGCCTCAGAAAAGTGCAGGTTACCAAAAAACACACACAGATATGCACTCCCCTTTCATCAGCCATTCTTCATACATAACTAGCTCTCCACATTTATTTGAACGAGGGCTGGGGAAAAGTATCCACAGCAGAAAAACGGGGCAGGAGAAAACACACATAATCCACCCATAAGTGTTACTGTGTTGTCTTCAAAGTTAGTGAGGAGAATAAGAACAATTTCCTTCAGAAGGTGATGAATGCCTACCAAAAAAGCAGTATCAAGATCAGCATCTTGAATAGATAACAGTGGCCTTTGCCCCAGGTGTGTCCACTTAATCAACACCTGCCCTCTCCCAGCATGTAAAACACTGCACTCGTAGCAACAAAGTGTTCTAGCAAACCCCAAGATACTATAAGGACAGAGTAATTTAATTTCACACTGCATCAGGGTGCACTAAATTCAGATTTCTTCTCCACAAGCTTTACTTCTCATACCACAAGTGCTGTACCCAGCAAGTCCCCAAGGACCCAGGCCTCACCAGCAGTTAATGATCCATTAGACAGCCACCTTGATGCAAACCAGAAGGTGGCTAATGCTCTAACAAAGTGGTCCTAAACTACAATAACAGACAACATTCAAGGATTACAGCCACTATAAACCAGTAGCCATAGTTAATAACTGTAATATTTCATTAAAATGGCTAGAAATAATGCACACCAGATACCCAAACAATTACAGATGACCGCAATGGTATTAGAAAAGTTGTAATATAACACTGAACAAAAACAAGTTAGACATTTGCCACAGCACACTGAATGTGTCTTCACAGCATAAACTCTTGCTAGTTGTTTCACCATCAGACACAGAAATATTCCATAAAGAACAGAAAATCAGAAAAATAGCTGGTGATATTATTAACAGTCAAAATAAACAAGCATCATCTCTAAGAGTAGTAAGAAGACTTTCACCCTGTTTCTATGCAGCTCAGCCAATAAAACTACGTTTATAACTTCCATTTGCTTACATTTTTCCTGAGGACTAACACACCAGTAGCTATGTCATGAAATATACATCAAACTTTGCATGGTTTAAAAATGTACCACAATCACTTAATTGTCCTTCCATGCCCCTTGCAAATTAATTTACAGACCTAGAACCAGAGTAGTTTAAAAAAAATATAATCTTAATTTAAATATCAAAATTAATTATATTTATGAAAAATACTGTAGCATGGTTTGGGCAATGATCAGTATTGACAAGATGGCAAGGAAGATCCTTTAAATTACAAAGCTACATCTAATAGACTGCTATTGCAAAACATATATATAGAAGGGGGGGGAAAGGGCAAAATTATTATATTAGCTACTTAATTTATGTTTAAAAATCATTATATAGGAAATTAAATTGAGTATTAATAGCATGAAACAATTCTTCAGAAAGCTTTGTGTCTTGATAAATGAAAAGTATACCATGAGTGCTAATGCTCATTTATCAGAATTAGATTGTATTTTCAGTGTTTTGTTGGATAGCTTGTACAAACCACATCCACTAAAAAAAAAAAAAAAAAAAAAATCTAGTTGGAATAAAAGAGGGGAAGTGTGATTTCCACAGAAGTTCTGTAAAACACTATTTTACTGGCAATATAGTTAGCCTTTGGCAATGTGCCATACACCCAGAGAAACACAGGCCCCATAAAAAGCCTGTGACATGGAGCAAAAGAAGAGTTTTAACACACCCTAAAACACACAGATGGCAATGACAAAGATATTTACATTTTGAAAGAATGCTCCTGTAGTTTTGTAAAAACTGCAATCAGTTTCATCACTGAAGGAGAAAGCTTGAGAAGATGAAGTTAAATTAATTTGGTTTCTTTTCTAGCTGGTTTAGAATTTTTAATTGGCTTGTTGCTTTTCAGAGGTGCATGAATTGAGTACAGATGAAGTGACTGCTAGTTTAAAAAATGTCTCCAGATCTTGTGGCATAGCAGGCACTACTGCCTCCCTGGGCAGCCTGTTCCACTGCTCTGCCACCCTCCATGTCAAATTCTTCCCAATGCTGAGGTGGAACTTGTGTTTTAGTTTACAGCCATTGCTCCTTGTCCTGATTCTGGGCACCACTGAAGAGAGTCTGGCAGCATCCCCCAACACCCACCTTGGAGATGCTTGTATGAATTGGTGAGTCTCTCTCAGTCTTCTCTTTTCCAGACTAAACAGGCCCAGCTCCTGCAGTCTCTCCTCATCAGAGAGATGCTCCAGTCCCATCTTTGTGGCCTCCACCAGACCCTCTCCAGAAGCTCCTTGTCTTGTTTGTACTGAGGAGCCCAGAACTGGACACAGTACTGCAGATGTGGCCTCACCAGGGCTGAGAATACATATATTTATGTATGTATACTTGTAGCAGTTATTGAACAACAAGCTGCAGGGTGCTGTCCAGCACAGTAACAAAGTAATTCTGGCCTAAATACAACTTAAGTGTCAGAAACAGAAACCTGTCATTGTCTTCACGTGTCTGATAATCTGTCAAGATACTTACTCCTTTTTGCATCTCCTACTAAATCCTGTCCCCAAAAAGCATGGTACAAGTATCAAGGTCATTACCCACATGGTTTGGAGATATTCAAAGGTCCCAATCATTATGACTTCAGTGGAGGTTAACGCTTGCTTTGTGCAAACCTAGAATACAGCTTTCAGTTTAGTCTTGTTTTCTCCAAAAAGAGTCTAGTCTGCACATGCTTAAAGCAGTTGTAGAATAAATCAGTGATCAGCAAGCAGGGACTTCTGGGGGTTGTGCTTTCAAATTTCATTGCTGCCAACTAAAACCACTAACATAGATGCAGTCTCAGTTATGTCTGACCTACCCAAGGTCAGAAAATGAACAGCAGCAGTTCCAGCAGAACACAGGAAGGCATCAGATATCCTGCTGAAAAAACACATGGTGAAAGTTCACCACTACACCCTACAAGCAGTGTTTACCAAGTCAAACCAGATCCCACAGCTCCTAGACCTGGAGAATCCAAGCCTTCCCTTCCAGGGGATACCCTTTCAATCCTCCATTACTCTCATCCACTGTTTACTCCTGTGCAGTTACAGCTACTCAGGGCGCAGCATGTTTGGGAAACAATGAGATATACTGGGTTGTGTCCTCCAACCATGACTGGGGCAGGTGGGTTAAAAACCAGTAATCACATCCTACTTCAGAGTGTGAAGAGAAAGATGATTATTTTTCCCCCTACCTATTCCTGGAAAAATATTCTTCCTTAAGAAGTAAGAATTAATAAATAAATTTCTTCTAAGTCTACAATTTCAATAGTATTTGTAGGACTGATAATTCTCCTACTCATCAATGCAAACCACTGTGAACTTCAGAGATACTATGAAAAATCTGGTGGTATTAATTTCTGTGGGAAGATTTTAATCATCTCCTCCAAGCAGGTTAAGATACTGCTATACAGTTTGCACTGAAGCCATACCCAGAACTGGAAATTCTTATCATTTAAGAAAACTGAATAAACTACTGTTGTAACAATCACTTTCACAAATGACCATCCAAACCGCTGTTATTACTTTAAACTAAAGGCCCAAATCTAACTAAAATCTTGGAATGAAAATCATACCTTTACAACAAGGTATACCTACATGTCTTACTATTCACTGTACTAGATAAAGAAAAATAGTGCAAAAACAATATTTAGTACCTCTATACCAATTATAAAAGTAAGTAAATATTTTGAAATCAATGAGTATACAGGATCAAAACTAAGTTTCAGCAACAAAGGCCTTACTCATTTTTTCAGTAGCTGCCAGGACACTGCAGGTGCGTTTGCTGTGTAATTCTGATCTGCTAAGAGATCTACATTCCAAGCTTGCCAAAGCTGTTTTTCTGAAGCAAGTGTTCTTCAATCAACTAAAATGCAGTATTTTAGGGCACGCTGCTCTCTTACCTGATGTTAATTTTTGCTAAACAATGAAGAGAATGGAGCAGTTTGGAATTGAAGTCAAAAGCGTCTCAGGACTGCCTCTATTTTCTAAAGCTCCACTGAGAGGAACCCCTTACTTGTTCCCAAATACTAAATGATTATGAACACTTAGTCACAGAGCTTAAAAAATAATTAATAAATAATACATACATTTAAAAAAATTAAAAAAAAAAAAAAAAAAAGAAACCAAACATGTTTTCAACTCAGTCATCTTTTTATCATCTTCAACCAGTATCTGAATGCTACTATGACCTGTCTGAATATAAACCTCTCTGAGGTTGGGTAACATACCCTGTAACCATACAGGTGTTCAAAGACATTAATGGCAGGTAGCAAAACATTCCATTATCAGCTGCCCAAATTTGATGAATTTGTTTTCAGACCTCAGAACAATCATCACTAGATACAAGAAAGCGCCTGACAAATTAAGGATGTTGCAATTCCAAATTACGAAGAGAAAAACTATTTTACTTATCCTGAGTCTGTAAAACAGCTTCATGTGAGGGGGGAAGAACAAGCAGAGAGTAAAGGGAGAGAAATTTTTTGCCGAATTTTTTAAAGATAGCTTCTGAAATACAATGGATGTGTTAAAATATTTTAGTGCACAATTTCCCAAACTAGTTAAAAAACAAACAGAAAAGAAAACTTGCAACTAGTCAGAACCAGACCCTGAGAGCAACACCTCTCTATTAACGTCTGAGACTCCACGCAGCTGACTTTCTTGATCCCACAGCCTGTATCACACCCACATGCACACCACATACACATCCCCCTCTTCCCTTAGGAATGTATACTCACACTGGATTTCTTCCTGCCAAAGACACCTGCATCCTTCTTCTGTTAAAGTTTAACAAAACAAAGCCACCTTTTACTGGTTCCACTCAGGAAATGCCAAGTTCTAAAGTTACAGAGACCTCTAGAATGTGACAGGTCTCACAGAAAAAAAAAAAAAAAAAAAAAAAAAAAAACCACCAAACATTCCCTAAAAGTAGTTGCCTATTGATCGGGGAGGAAAAAATTAACCAGAAGAAACATCTCTGTACAACTTTGGTTGCATACACAATGAAATTATGAAAAGCTAGGGCTCTGGAATAAGAGCTTTGAAAGACATCTCATTCAGGCTAGCACACACCAGTAGATTTTGGTTCAAAAAACCAAGTACTGTAAAGAGATGATGCATATTTCCTTGTTTTCCATGCCAGAAATACAGTACCAAATTTTAAAAAATCAAACATTATTTCACACAGGCCACAAAAAGCAGGGTCCTTTTTATAAAAGTCCCCAGACATCCTTTATATTCTTTCCATGAGCACTGCTCAATAAATGTTGCAACCTCAAGGCTTTTAAATGTGGTAGTGATGATATCATCATTTTAAAGGCACTTTAACAAAACATTAGGAGAAACAATTTATTTTCTCAAAATCAAAATAACAGCAACCAAGCTGATTAAAAGTGGTTTATACTGAAAATATTCACAATATCTACACTTACAGGCTTCTTTATGTAAGAGTAGCAAATATACAGAATTCTGAAGTAAGAAAAAAAGCCCCTTGAACTAATGTGGCACAATAAACACTTCATTTAATCTCCAAGAGATACATGCCAGAAAAGCACAATTTTTGCCTTTTAGTGAGTAAGAATAAATACTAAATAATAAATATTTGGAAGAATATAGTATTTCCACCTATTGTACTTAAAAGCTCAAAAGTGTTTCAATTCCATGCATAGAGCTGCTCTGAAAGCCACACTGAATATATTGCCTTTGTTTGTTTAGGCTATGCACAAATAAATATTGGGATGACAGTTAAAGACACATCCTTGAAGTAGTCTACCCAATAAATTTGGAAAGAGAAAGAGGAGGAATAATAAAATCCAGCTGTATAAGATTCTCTTTGTTGCTTGCTTGTTAAGGAATCCTTCTGGCACAACTGAGGGGATTATGAATTCACATGTGAATTTATCCCCTATTAAACTTTTAGTGAAAGGGTCAGTTAGCAGGAATGATAAAGCTCAAGCACACCAGTCACATGCTGGCAGAGCATCTGTGACTGGCTCTACTCAGGCATGTCCCTGGTTTATAGCTTTAACATCGAGAGGAAGCCACAGGGGTGGGCAGAAAACTGTCCACTTGTGAAAAGATTGGAATAGCACAAAGTACAGTTCTCATGAGCAAAGGCAGTTGATTTCATGACTTCTGGTTGCACTTTTTCACTTGTTGTTTTTTTGGGGTTTTTTTTTGTTTTTTTTTGAAAAGAGCACCAAGGAGGACAGAGCAGGTTAATATCTCCCATCTCACTGGCAAAGGTTCTCATCATCTCTTAGCATTTACACAGCACCTTGGCCACTCAGATCTTCCTATTTTGTACTCCAACTCCATTCACTGGGTTACCTTAACTTCCAAGCAGCATTCCTGGTCCCACACATATCACTGCTGTACAGGTGGTAGTTAAAAATATACAGCAACTGTGCCCATACTGTAGCCGGGTCAAAATTTACATTTACACATCACCTCAATATCATATACTTGCTTTTTAAAACTTATACTTCTATTGCTATTATGCAATGTAAGACAGAGGACAATTCTCTTTGTACCTTCCTGTGGTTGCGTTATTTCTACAAGAGGTTTGGTTCAAGCTTTTGGGATGAAGAAAAAGCAAAGTACAAATGCCAGCAACAATACAGCAGCTACAATCATGATGCAAGACTCACCTTTGTTATGACAAGGGGTTCTGTGCAGCCAGCCTGCGCATTCTCACCAGTCACCACATCCACTGTCCAGGTGCCCTGTCACCTAACTTGTCTTCTTCAAAACTCTTGGGGACTGAGCATTCTCTAGAGTCAAATGAATCTGACCTTCCCCTAATATTCCCCAGCTGCAACCCACACACAGTGTTTGAGCACACACCTTGGTCTCCAAGCTGTTCCAGGGCCACTGTGACAGGCCTGCAGGCTGGCTGAACCCAGCACAGGGAGGGATGTGCCTGCCAGTGCAGCTCTGTCCTCAGGACCATGCTGGGAAACATCTGCTCCCTTCCCCAGTGTGTGACCCAAAGAACCTAGCAGCACACTCCTCACTCCCCTGCACCTGCAGGACCCTAATGGGTGCAGTATTTTCTGTTGAGACTTTCTGAAGTCTTGTTGTTTTAGGAGTCAGCGGTAGTAAGGCAGGCACATTACTTGGCAATCCATTTTAAAAGTACTATTACTGAATTATTTTGCATTAAGTGATGTCACAGTTGAGACAGCCACGATACACTGAGTATGACCATACAATATCAGAATGCTTCAACCCATAGAGTAACACCATACCTCATCAGAAGGCTTCAGGCATCTATCCATACACAGAAGCATCATGACACTTCAGAAGGCTGCAAGCAACTGTCCTTATTCTTCAGCCCAGCCTTTTATCCCCTCATGTTGATGCACGGCACCTGTGTGCCCTCTGCTCCCTTTGGTGGTCGGTCAGTGCCCCCGGGCACTCCACAGCTCATTAGCTCCAATATGATTCACCTGTCCTGCACAGCTGTAGCTCATTGGGGATGAGGCTTGGCCCAGCCCCACCCCAATTACCACAAACTGTGTGCCTACAAAGTGACACAAATACAAAGATAATAAAATCCTGACCTTCAGGAAGTTTTTACCAGGCTTGGAAGGAGGCATATCGTAAAACAGCCCTCTAGATATGTTGTATAGAAAAGTGAAGAGATACAAAAATTCTGATATAATACTTCATTTACCATTAATGTGAAACTTTTTCACAGTTATTCACAAAAGGTAGATAGTGAAACTGGATCACACATATAGAAATTGATTTGAGGTAAAAGAGAACAACTAGTTTGGATTAAACATGTTTTCTGCTCACTTCCCACTCCAAGTAACCCAACTGCCTACAATTATACACTTGTTTTTTCTGCCCATTGTGGTTTGATCAAAAATATCCCTCAAAAAGGCTTCTTTATGCTACTTGGTCAATTTCAGTCCACAGCACAATTTACATAGCATCTATTTCTATTTCCTGCAAGGATGAATAGCCCAGCACTTCTGCCAAATATTTGTCTATGTAAGTTCAGACTTCACTTTTGTACCATTTTTAGCCATCATTCCAATTGCTTCCACCAATAATGGAAAGAAAAACTTAGTTACAACAAATAGGGTATTAATTAATTTATTTAAGTTTTTTTCATATTAAACACAAAGTTTTTCTCGTGTTTGACAGAACAGGCTTACTTAGTCATGTTTTTCTCAACTCTTGTTTTTAATCTTTTCCAAACAGCCGATTTTACTGTGCTGTTGATGCATATGCAATTCCATGCAATGCAATTGCATTGCACGGCTTAATGTATGAAAACAACCAAAGATCAGAACATTAGCACCTGCAAAACAATCTTCAATTACCGTCTTTAGCCAGATAATAAACTAAGCAAATGACAGCCATGTGCCATGCTAATAAACTAACACCAGAGGAAATGTGAAAAATGTGAAAACAACTTTTAAAAATAAGTGGTTATTTAGCATAGTTTTAGGTTCTGGAAGGTGGGACTCCTTTATATAATTTGAAAGGACAGTGTGCAATCTGTAAGACAATGAAGTTTTGTAGCAACTAATCATCAGACGACAATATTTTTTATATCATAATGAGGATACAGTTAAAAAGTGCCTTCACCATTCTAGGCACTGCTCAACTGCTGGGTTTTTTCACCCACACAAAAAGAAAGTGAATAGCCAGTGAAATAATTTAAATATCTTCTTTTATAAAATATAAATAAATAAAGCAAGCTTTCTATTATACAGTTTGGAGAATTTTTGTTGTCAGAATTTGTCTTTTTTTAATATTTAGAAAGAAGACTACAATGAAGAAAAGCAAGTGGGTTTGCCATCAAAAGCATTCATTGCTCTGACACACAAACACCTGTCAGTGGAAAAAGTCTTCAACTTCTTCACTTCTCTTTACTATGAAGAAATGCGTATGAAGCTTTCAGACTATTTTCTTCCAGTGTTTTGAAGTACCTTTCAGTTCACATGAAGGCTAACAATTGCAAAGAAGCAGAAGAGAAGGAAAAACTGGCAAAATGGAAAGACTGAGGAGTAGTGAAAGCCTCCCTGCTTATAGCTATTCTTTTGTTGAACATTCATATGGCACACCCATTTCAAGTACAGCCAAAATGATATACAAAGAAAACCAGGAAAAATATTTCAAATGCTTAACTCCTAACATAAATTTCTTCCCCTGCAAATATTTTCTTCTGAGTGAGTTTTACACATTAACACCACAAATAATGAAATATTTAATGAGCAACAGTAATAGAACACTATTTATATAAAATTAAAATTTACATGCAGGGTTTTTTGCATTTATATAGCAATCCCTAATTACCTTATTCAGTGTGTAAGTGCCAAATAACTACAGCAGACTAAGTCGGTTTCATAGCTAACACTACTACTGAAACAAGAATCAAGATTTTTAGAAAGTGTATGAAAAAGGTTACAGATTATTTTGAAATCACTGTTGCACATGGCCACATAAATGCAATTAAGCTTGCTAATATTGTAAGAAAACAATCCCTAAGTATCTGTCTTTCACTGACATAAATTAAAATCTTCACAAATTTCACATTTTAAAAAAAGAAGCAAACTCTCAGAAGCATCAAGCCTGCAATTTGTAACAGCAAAGCCTACTTCTTGTGGATTAGTAAACCCTCACTCACAACTGATAAAGTAGTTCTTCCTCCAGCTCTCCTTGCTTAGCTGCCCCTATTAATCCAGGGATACCTTTTCTCTGAAACAATTACACTTGAGGAGTTTTGAACTTCTGGTGCAGACTAATCCATTTAACTACAGAAGCACCTTTCAAGCTTCCATTTGACACAAGTCCATCGTTCATCATTTGCTGGTGCATATGCTTTTTGCTGACAGAGCTCCATTACTAGAAAAAGCTCAGTAAGTAAAGCTGATTTGAAACAACTATATATTATAGATAGCCTGCATGAGACACGCTGATTTTGAGTCTAGAAAATCACCACATAAAAAAGGAAGGGGGGAGGGGTGGCTGAAAAGAACTATTTAATTATTAATATACTTTCACTTCATACCAACTGCTGCAATGTGATTTATTAGCGTTAATTTGCAATTTACTTGGGCATGGGAAGAGAAATTTAACTCTATATAGCAAAGTACATAACATGCTTTGGAATTCTTGGACCAGAAATATTTTTGCCTTTGATTAACGCTGCATCAATGCTATCACAGATCCCTACCAACTGTAGCATGTTGTAAGATCATCAAGCTGGAAATCAATATGCTGAACCATAAATTCTGCAGCACAAGCAAGAACATATTTGATTGTATTTTTTCACCAGTGACATAATTTAGGTAACATTAACAAGGCATTTCTGTAGTGTATTTGGCAATAGTGATTTACCAACATGCATTAAGGTTCAGCATTTGGTGTGGTTTAGTATTTTAGCCTCTATTTTACAGATGCAAGTATAGGGCAAGGAGTGGGGTAAGTAATGTACTCAACATCCACATTTTCTTATTCATCATTTTGGCTAATAAACCTTATGGCTACTGGGGGTGAGTATAAGACGGTTTCGCCAGTTTGGTTGAGTGCTCACTCAACCATCAGATTTTTTTTGTGAGAGAGAGTCAAACTATAAAAAATATAATAAAAAATACAGGGAATATGGTAATGAGAGCTGGTAGCAAAGTAAAGGTGAATCAATGAAATACAATTAGCCTCCACAAAGTTCCTTTCAGGCTCCATGAAAAAAAGCACTTCTGTGAAACCAAGGAGGTACATGCTCAGCCTGAATGTCAAGTAATAGTTATATTCCTGCTCTTCCAAGAGCCTTGCTTTAAAAAGGGATAGAGTCACCTCCCCTAACATTCACACATGTTAGGCCAATCTTTTGGGGAAAGAGTGAGACAGAAAAGAAAGACAAAAGAAGCAGCTGAAATAACAGATTTTAGGATCTCTCTTTAAGGTATAGCCAGATAAGGCCTTTTCCCACAACCAATTTTCTTCTCTCTTCACTGACTGGAATGAAAAAAAGAAGTTAAAAATGGGAGCAGAGATGCAGAGTTTGTTGCATCCTTGAACAGGCATTAACTTCTATGCCCCACTTTGAGAGAATGGGACTTGTAAGGCTTACTTACATTACAAATGTTTGTACATAATAAAGTTTTTTCTTTTCAGTTTGTAAGCATAGTACAAAAAGCAACACATGGAAGTAACAGTCAGAAAACACCATTGGGATAAAAATCAGTATCTTGATACTCCATGACTTCTCAGACATTTGACTTCTTTGTTCCAACTGATTTGTTTGTGACACCAGTTACTTTAATGAATAGGAAGTATTCAATCTGCTTATGATGAGCTCCTTATGTAGACATTGTGAACACTTCTCCCAGAAGACTCCACAGGAAGCCAAGACTGGTGTCCTCTTTGCCCTCTTCAGCCTAGATGTTAAAGAAGCTACTTCAGACTGCTTCACATGTCATACAAGCAGCACAAACATGCCTGAGGCATCTCCATTTGCAAAAAACAGGACAAATTTCTCTGACTTTACAGTATGCTTGATACACCACAACAGCAAAGCTAGAACATTCTTGAATACCTTAAGGAAGTTCACATTTATGCACACAAAAACAATCTGCAAATTCAGGACAAGAAATTTGTCTCATTACCTCACTACCTCCCATACTGGAAATCCTGGCAACCATACTCAGTTTCAGAGTATTAAGTTCAAAATAAAATTAGAGTCCCGTTCCACACACTTTTTCCCTGTTATCACCTAAGGAAATGAAGCGACAAGGAAAGTGCAATGTGCACTTCACTGATGCACTTTTTAATAGCTAATGTGATAACCTAACTTAACTAAAACAACCTAATTATCTTCAATTGTAAGGAAATACAATCCCCTTCTCTTCTATTTCCCCTACCAAACCACAAAAACAATCTTTCTATTTAAAGAAAAAAGCTGGTACGCTGACACGTGGGAAACGGTGTTTACTGATTAACAGGTATGTCATTTAGAATGATTCAAATATTTTATTTGTATATTTTAATGAGAGGTAGAAAGCATATAAGCTGCAGATGGAAAAAAAACCAGGAGTGGACAGCAACAAAAAACTGAACAAAGCTCAGATGATCAGACTAAAACAGGGACAGACAGTAACATTTCTGAGGCCATTAGAAGGGAAAACACCCCACCTTCAACAGGGACAAAACCAGTGTTTTCCACAGCCACAGCAACTGCCCAATTATCTCTCCCTTCTCCTGTCTGAGCATCAGTTTCAGACTACTATAAGAAAACTAGGTTAACATGATCTGAGGAACCTTAAGAAGAGTTTTAAATGCTTGCTTTAATAAATCTTTATTTTAGTGAACATGACATGTAAGCAAGACAATAGCTGCTACCAAAGTTCATTCTATTTCCAAAGATACAGTAAATATTCAAGAGTTTAATACCTGTTTTGATCCTCAATATCATTTTCATATTTTTTTCATAGATCTAGAACACAAGCACTTAAAATCTGACCTTCAGTGTAATCCTAATTATATATGCCATACTGGCTGGAAATTAAGTTGTGAAGTTATATAATTATATTTGTTTCTAAAGAGTCTATCTTACTTAAATAGTTTATTTTTGTGTGCACATTTTTGTGTGCACATTTGATGTCATGTTTTGCTAAGGAAACAATTCTCACTGAACAATCCTTCAAGTTGCACAAGAAATGTTTGCCTCACACATCTCTGCCAAAATTAAACTCTGAAGTTCTAAAATGCAAAATATTGATCCTTTGTTAAAGCAAACAAGCTTTAGAACTCCAGGAGACAATCTAGAGATGATCCATCCTGCATTTCACTTCTGACATCTACAAAAATGGGAGAGCGAAGAACAAGATGCTTGCATCTGACAAAGACTGGACCTAAACCTACAGCATGATTACACAGTCATCAAAACCCTTGCTTAAACAAAGGCTCCTTCAGTTTCCATGCATTTTAGGTTAATTTAAAAAATTAAATTATTACAGGCCCCATTTTTCTACAAACTGAGAACGTGCACATTCTTTAGCAGATTACTCACAAGCATGGTCAGGAGTAATGTATATAAAATGGCTAATGGCAATGTTACTCATTTTTTATTTACTACACAAATAGAGCAGACTAAAAATGAACATAAGGTCCTGCAGGGCAAACTCTGTGTTCTGTAGACATAAAAACATTGTTCATTAAGAAAAAAAATCAGATGCAGTGGCTACATTAGAGAACAGTTAAGTGTATAAAGAATGGAAACATACATCAAAACACAACGATTTTGTATTTTCTAGGAAAAATCAACAGTGATGATGATGATATGAGTCTCCTATTTTTCATTTAGTAGGTCTCAACACTAAATTATTAACAGTGGACCACTCTACATCAGTCAAAAAGACTGAACACAAGACCTTTTGCCTGAGGTTAGACTTTGAGACACTCCAATCAGCACATTTAAACTCTTAAATATGATGTTGCCTTCAGTATTTTTTCTATCTAGTTTCAAGAGCAATTTATGAGCTTATGAGAGGCAGATGCCCAGAGAGAAAAAATTGACCTGTCTTTTTCACAGGACGTGCAAACTTCAAGAACCTTGAACCTTTCTAATCCATCAACCAAAATACTTGTCTTCAGTTACCAGATGGGTATTTGTAAAACAAAAATAAAAGCCACACACAATATGGAGACTAGCAGCTCAACAATGAGACAGAATTCCATCAGAATACTGCATGTCCATATACCTACATGTACATACTCACACAAGCAATAGAGGGAGAACAAATGTAACAGAAACGGCATCACCATTACAATGCAACCTCTCCAATGGGGAGTTTACCCAGTTTGTTACAAGAATAAAGTAGCACAGGTAGGATAAGCAATTAAAAATAATTTCACAAAATATTTTTAAAAAGAAATAATGTTTGCTTCAAGAAGAGATCAGAGACTACAATGCAAAAGATTCTCATCGAAGTCAACTTTTTGTAATGGCTACTTACATGCTAATTTAAATGCTTTCCTTGAGAATTATATTGTTCATTATGAAGATACAGAGTCTCTAGCTTAACTCTGTCAGAACAGCTAGAAATGTGAAATACAGAGTTGAAGCTTTACTTTCTAAATAGTAACAATGGTAGAATATATTTGCATATTCCAAAAGGTCACAGCCTACTTTTATTACAAACTGTACATATTGATAAATCCCAGCTCCAGAGTTCAGCAAAGCATGTTTGACTGGCTTCTATATAGTTATGTCTCCATGTGTACCCAAGAACTGAATACTGCATCTACAAAGTAACAGTGATCCACCAGGCTTCAACATTTCTAACCTAGGAGAAAGCAATCCCTGAAGTACAAATGAAGTATGTACTCTGAGCATCAGAGCGCTCTATCTGATGAAGATGTTTTCAGGACTGAAGGGAAATTTATATGCTTAAATTACCACAACTGCAATAGAATTATCATATCTTTTATTCTTTAACACTAGACTGTTCACAAAATATCAAATGGTTTTTCAGGGAGTTGCTCTCTTTTCCTCTCATGTAGTTTTTCCTACAGCAGGTAACTCAAGAACATGCCAACCCCAAATATCTACTCCATGCTGGCAAATCACAAGGAGGAATACACCCTGACTGCTTGCAGTTATAACACTTAAGAAACAAATATAAGCGGATAAGACAAGATCACACTGAGTTACACCTTTGTAGTATAAACAGCAAAATCATAAGTTCCAAAATATTCACAGAGGTGTAGCATCATAAATATATGCTTATGAAAATACTGTCACAGTTTAGCAATGAAGATCATTACACCTTTTTTAGTTTAATACAAGTTACATTCACATGCAAAGGTAATTTAAAAGCATAAAATCTAAGCTTTGCCAGACTGTAAAAGGCTGAATTGGTTCAAATGAGCATTGTTTATTGATTGTTGCTAACTAAGACCAAAATATTTTCAAACAAGGTTAAAATCTAAGAGAAAGGTAGAAGATATTTCTTTAAACTGATGTGAGCTCCCATCTGAACCAACATCAATTTGGCAAGGAAGATGAGCTGGCACATCAGAACACTCCATTAATTCATGAAGACCAGTAGCTTCTCTGTAAAAATATGCAAGGCCCTAATGCACTTTGACAAATGACAAAGGTTATTAAAGGACAGCTTGTGGGAGTATAATTGCTTTGTGACTTGATCACTATTAACAGAAAGAACATTGGTAGAGAGTTAACAGCATGAAACATGAGTACAGGAACCCACCAAGATCTTGACTCAGCAAAGCACATGAGGACATTAATTCCACTCCTGTATTACAAAACAATTAAGAACATGGTTAAGTGCATGCTATATGACTGTCACTTAACTGGAAAAAAACCAGCCATCTTTTCGGAGCCCATGACAGTCTACATCACAGTATACATAGATATATACTATATAGACTATATATATACTGTTTATGTTTTTTATATATACTAGTTTATGTTTTCTATAGATAATGAAACAATCCTTACCAACTTTGCTGTAGTCTTTACACAGATTATACTGAATAACTTACAAGATGACAAAGTGTTCAAGGACTCCATCCTCAAAGCTCTGCCCCAAACATTCAGGGTCTCCCTCCACCACCTCAAAAAACACAACATTTTCTGCATGCATCAGTTTCTCCATGTTCCTCAAAAATACTTACCAAAGCTGAGGTGTAAATCAATTTATATTACAAGAGTTTAATGGTTTCAAAATAGAAGAAGGAGGAATATGGGAGAGAAAGCTGACAGGGTTAAAAGGAAACTGGGGAAAGGTTGAGGCCTAACACATATTAAATAAAAATCAATCATGATGTTTCAAGAATTACAAAGATATAGCATTCTACTGCTCAAAGTGAGGGGAAATGAGGGAGAGGACTCCAAATCACACAGCAGCACTTGCTTTGTACAGAAATAAGATACATTAACTCTTAGCTTCCTGCAAAGCACTGACTCACAGTAAAAGGTAGGGCAAGAGATTCGATGCATTGTACTGAACAAGCTCAGAATTCACCATGAGCCAGAAGCCCCTGCCTTGCTCAGGGGCAACACCTCCACACACCAGTGAGGCTCCAGATTCTGCTTTTGTGGGGACAGCTGCACCTTCCTTCTTTTGTTTTTGCAGCGGCAAAACACTTCATACAAACTCATGGGAAGCATCTTGCCCGACACAACACAGAACTACCAAGTTTCAAACTTTCCTGAAAACACTGTGTGCCACTGCAAACCTTGGCCCTCCTCCATACAATAGCTTTAGCTGGAAAGAAAAATGCACACATGGTATATAGAAGAGTATATAAAAGGGTATATAAGAGAAAAAAATGTTTAAATACTTACTTTATATCAAAGGTCCAACCTACACAACAGGAAAACAATATTCAAAAAACAAACGATTGGTCATTTGGAACAGTCATCACAGTCAGCTTTGTACCACTGGCACAATGATTGTACCATTGGTTTGAGGGGGTTTTAGCACAGATGTGTTGTATAAGCAGCCATTTTTATGCTACTTTTCTTTTAGTAAAAAAGGATGCACTGGATCCTCAGACACTCAGCAGAGTGCAGCTGGCTAACCATTATCCATATGGAAGGATCAAGCAGCATTTATTAAGTGCCAATTTAGACATCACCCCTATGGGTTCTGTGTATTTTCTATTTCCTTGGAGTTAAGAATTCCAACAAATTGAAAGAACTTAATTAAACAGTTGTAAAAGTCCATATTTTACCTAACTTCAAAGGAAAAGGTTTTACAAGGTTTACGTCCCTCTCTCTGGAATCATTTGTATCCCCAGCAGCCAACAGATGGTCAGTGTCCCAGCTCCCTCAGTGTCTCAGCCAAGATGCTGGTTTTCCGACTGAGAATTTTGCTGAAGTGACAGTCTAAGACTTACACAAAGTCATCACATCTTTCCAGCCACTCACACCACTAACCTCACCTCCTTTTCAACCTTATTACCTAGAATTATCTGTAAAACTAGTGTAATCTACCTAACTTATCCAGTTGGGTTTCTTTTTGACCAATTCAACGTTGGAATATTGTCTGCATTTTATTCACCTGCTTTCTTCTCTGCTGCTGCAGATAACACCATCTCAACAAATACTATGACTGGTCTTACCCACAGCATTAGATAGTCAAAGTTCAGTTTAACTAAGTCAGATGTCCACAAATGGAATACTGTTTGAAAATAACCCAACTTTTAAGTAGGCCCAACCCAACTTAGTAGATGCTGCTGCTACAGGTTCTCAGCAAAGGAAACTTACTACTCTAAACAGAATTTGCAATTAAATGTTGTAGGAGTCAGAAAATCAGTATCAACACTGCTATAGCTGGGTATGGCCTCTAGTCTCACAGCCGAGATTATTCTTGCATTACATCAACCCACATGAAACAGCTATGCTTAAGGACTGAAGAAAATTTGCTTAACAACCATTTGCAGCTAGCACCAATATTAAGATCCCTAAAACCAGACAAAGTAGAAAAGAAAAAGTAGGGGTGGGCACTGGTGACAGAGGCAAGAAAAGTCTAAACCAATACTCCTTCAAGAACTATTCACTGATTCTTTATTTCTACACCATAAAAAACTGACTTTCACAAAACGCATTTGCTTGAGTAATACACGATGCCAGCATAAATCATATTTTTATCTTTTGTCAGTGCCAGCAGTTTTCTTGGACTTCTCTGAAGGAGAGCAAGAAGAAAAAAAATTTAAAAACAATAATAATAAATAAAAAAGCACCAAAACTATCTTCCAGCTTTAACAGAAAAGAGTCTTTTTGTTCCAAAAATATTTGTCTTCATGTAACCCAGCAGCACCCTCCTGTAGAAGTCATGCAATGAGAAAGCATCACAAAGGGTTATCAAAATGCAAAGTCAGTTATCAATACCAACTTTCTACTCTTTCCAAACATGAACTTCCTTTGTTGTTATCTTATTTCCTCTTCAGTGAAGTAAATTAATACTTGTTCACATTTAAAAAAAAGAATTAATGGTATCTATGCCAGGACATTGAGACCATTCAATGGAAGAACAGCACTGTGTGATGGAAGTCATGAACTGAAAGTAAGCTACATGTTAACAACAAAGACAAGTATTCGGTCTCCTCTACTTTTGTCCCTTCTTTTTGGCTTTTATGAGATTGTGTACTGCTTTTTGCTTCTTCTTAGTCAACTAATTATTACTTGTCCACTAAATAAAAATTTGTTTTTATTCTGAGTACAATTCTCTACAATGATCTCTGATTATAACACAGCAGTCGCTTTACAGGACTATGATTGTTGATTAAGCACTCATGAGAAACAACAAGAAAACAGAAAAAAAGCCCTTAACATAAGGATTAAGTTTAATACACTTTAAGAATTTTATTCTGATGGAGCTCATGAATTAGAGTAGATAACGTGGTATTTACCTTCCTCCTCTACAGATATGTAAAACACACCTCATTTGTATGCTTATGCAATATAATTCTCAAGCCTCCTAGTTTAAAGTTCATGACCATAACATGCAGTTCTATTATTTTATTATATTAATTGTTTTATTAGATCTATCAGCTTTAACAAGGAGAGAATAGCAACATGTTAATTTTCCCTCCTTAGTTTTCAAATACGACTCTTCTGACACAGCAAGCAGACAGCAGATGTACCATCTACAACAGACACATGTTAAAGAATAACACATATTTGTGAAGAATGTCCACCCAATGTACTGAAAGCAATAACTGTCCCATTGACTTAAAGAAAAGGCAAAAGCACAATTATGTGCTGTAGAAACATAAAGTTGGTAGGCACCACATTATTAAGTGAGATAAGATACCTGGAAGCAGAGGAAACATTTTTGCAGTCACACAGAGCAGAAGAATTTGTGGAAATAAAGTGGAACCAACACAACTGTCCATCACTGGATCATCCAAGGTAGCAGTCAGGCAGCACAGGAATGATTTGAGAAGAACTGAGTACAGAGCAATCAGAAAGGTTAGTACAGTAGAGCAGCACAGAAGTTCCCCATATTTGCAAACCAATACACTATCATAAAAACATATCAAAGCAAACAAGTGAAATACCCACCCTGCACACTTCCAGTAAACCAGAATTCTGGTAGGAGCAACAAAGCCTGTTAGAAATGATGACACAAGACAGAAACTATACATCAGGAGATCTCAAATTACTAAAGAAATATATAACAGAGCCAAAACACTTCTACAAGCTATTAAAAACTTAAGACTGTTGGTAGTTTATTATTGAAATTTATATGTTGAAATTTCTCAGGCCTTAGGTTTCATTTTTCAAACATCCAAGGAAAAATAAAAACAACATTAGGCTCACATTAAATGAAACCTCCACTAAGAAAAACATCTCTGTGAAAGGAAAAGAAATATAGATTACATATACAGGCTTAATGTAATAAAGTTACATAGGCATTTTTTGTGACTTGTGATGAGTTATGAGTTTTAGGCTTAAACTGGACAGAAAAAAAATCAGAATAGTAAACATTGCTCCTTTTAAATGGTAACTTTGATAACACCAAGAAGCCACTAGGTAGATCCCTACAACTACAGAATGCATCCATGCATCTGCATCCATGCTTGGCTCAGAGAATTTTTAAAGAATCATAGACAATTCCTACACCAAAATCAAAACAAAATCCAAGGCAAATAAACATAAAAGGAGACTATTCCTGAAACTCACCATCTAAGATACTCCTAGAAATTCTGCAAGCAACAAATCATCAGTAAGGCTGTACATCCTTACACATTTCACCAGAAGGCTGACATTCAACTTTACTGAAATTCCGTCTTCAAGATCTGTTTCCTCTCCCAGTAGGAATGTTTCCAACACCCAATTCGAAAGCTTCTGCTACTGTGTCTTGTACTTCAGAGATAACATGCTCAGGGCTTTTTAGTAATAATTTCAGTTTAAAACAACTTTGAGATTCTTAACAAGAAGTCACCTAAAGGATGTTTGAAAGCATCAGGCAGGAAAAGAAGCTGCTAACCACCACTGAGAACACTACTGAAAAATATACTCCCAGAAATAAGAAATCAAAACAAAGCAAAATTACTATACGCAGAGGGATCTTGCTTTCAAAGAGATTTATTCTTACAAAATTCCCCAGGTTTGTTTATGCAGCTATCAAGATGTGGACAATGAACTTACTCAAAGTGGCCTATGCATATTTGGAGACTGCTATACTTTTTATATTAGTTGTATGCAGATGTGGATGTAACTTCAAAAGCTCACAATATTTTCACAAAAACAGGAAGACACAACCTGAAACCTGTGATGATTAGTACTCCTGAGTACTATCAAACAAATTACTTCAACAGTTACTACTTCAATAGTTAGAAGGCAAGTTCAGAGTTGCAAACATCAGCATATAAATTTAATAAATATGTATGAGGAAGATAGCTATGGAAAGAGTAAAAGAGCAGAAAACAGAAAACTGTTTTGCAGCACTCCAATTAAGTACCGCAGTACTTGAAAAAAGAAACTTTTGTTTTTAAATAACCCCCCTCAATAGTCCTAAAATAATAGCACGTAAAATGTTTGCAAAGTAAGCAAAGCAGAACTCAGTACTTTGGATTTAAACATCAATCTCTGCTAACGTAACAAAAAAGGTGTATAATCAGATTGCACCTGAAATCTCATCCAGATACAAAAAAATAGTGACTGTAGGTAAGTTTTTGTTAAAATAGCTTTAAGAGCACCCAGGTGAGCAAGGATTTTCAAAGAAAAATTAAAGTCAAACAATAGGAATAACGCTTAAAATGCTGTTTACACACCAACTGTACAGAAGTGGGGAAAAAAGGGTTAATTACATATTTCAGAGCAGTGTTTCATTAAAGTAATTGTAGTCTCAGACCACTGTCTTCTTCTCTGCTGAAATATAATCTGAAGAAGGAAAAGAAACTCAAACTAGCACAACCGAAGTTTTTATAGGTCACATGGGATGCCTGCTGCCATGCACCAGATGTGAATAGGAAAAAGAAAGTGGTCAACATATGATATCAAAAACCAGTGCAGTTTCAAATATTTTAAACATGATGTCAAGTGCATTCAACAGGTCTACAAATGCTCTACATTAGCCTAAATTTAGTAGGTGATAATTGAAATCAGAGATCCAGTCATTACCACTGACATGTTTCTAAATACTACCCAATAAATTTTTGTCTGTTTCAGATTCTGTATGACAGCTGGCAGTCGGAAGGGGAATCACCCAGAGGGTATGAGCACACACATGTACAACGTTTCTGTAGTCATATTCCTGTATCTTCCCTTTCTAGAACTAATTTAACTGTGACAATACTGGCATACAAACACATGCTCCCTAAGCAGAATTCCACAAGCTTCATGGCATCTTCCTGTAAGCACTGGGTATGAAACAGGGCAGTAACTTAACTAACTCCAACTATATGTCCTGCATATGAGTTTTCATTATGAAATTAATTCAGTTCTGTTAGAGAGACCAGATCCAGTATTCCTTCTTATCCTTCTGATCATCTCTTAATTTTTGTTAGAAAAGGAAGAAATAGAAGAAATAGAAACAACAGAAGATACAATCTTAGCCCACATCTTCTTTGCTGTTACGTTTGTTATATCTATAATTACATACCGTTTAACTAAAAGGAAACAAAAATTTTTTCTAGGTCTATAACACTTTTATATAACCTTTCTTTTTAGTCTCTGCTGTATCACCACCTTGTGATACATCCACTATCAGGTAACAAAAAGTGCAGCCAAGTAACACATGAGAATAAACTATCTCTAGGATCATTTCTGATTTCTAAGTGGACAGGTGTCAGCCATTACTTGTCCCCCCATGCAGAAGTGGTTCATGCAAGCTGGTATGAAGAGATGACAATTATATTTGGCATGTATAGACAATGAACAAGGCCTCTTCACAACTCAGTTCTGCCATCTGTAAAATGGAGCCAGTGTTGTCTTTCCACTTCTCAAAGGAAACTGAACTTCAAAGGACATGATGAAAAACTGCCTGAGAAGACATGCCTGGCAATTTAGATACCAACAGCATGGCTTTTGACTGGAAATTTAAACATCTACTTAGAACCAGTGAAGGCTGGAAATGAAAGAACGAAGCTTCCACTAAAAACTTACAGGTATCCAAGGCTCACAAACCTTTGTATACAAGCAGCAAAGACTTCTTGGTCTTCATAGATTATAATATTGTAAAATATTGTCTAGAAAAATTAATGCCAAAAAACTTTGAAAATACTAGTTTTTTTAATGGAAAAAAACCCAAGCAGACCTTCAAGAGAAAAACAACCTTGTCTCTTAGTATTCTTTTTACGGGAAATTTATTTACAGAGCAGCAATACTTCTATCGAAATACTTAAAAGGAAGCTGCATGCTACCCATTCTTAGCTTTTTAGACTCTAAGATACAGAAGACTCATAAAATTACTAGCATCTATTAGAAGTATTACACTCTGTTACTGGTATCAGTAATTAAATTTGCAATCTACATTAACCATGGACTAAAGTGAAAGAGTCAGAAGATACTTGGAGATAAACAGAGTAGTCAAAGACAAACAAAATTTGAGAGCACCACATTAGATGGTGGGAAGGGCAAGAAGAATGCCAGTCTGATATTTTTTCTGCTACTCAATTAGTTGCTAGAAGCAAGTTAAAAAAATGAAAAAAAAAAAACCAAACCACAAATCCTACAAAGTTATGAGTGACAATTTTACCTCCATTAACTAGTATCATACTCCAGAACATTTCAGATTTGCTATATTGACAGCCCTATTTCAAATGCAAAACCCAAGTAACTTTAAAATTAAAACTTTTAATAAATTGCAGTTCAGAGACATCCATCGTGAAACTTCCACTCAGCCAGCCCACCGACCTAGAGTTTGGCCTTCACCAGATTGTGTCACATAGCCCTCAAAATGCCTCAAGTTAAGCCAAGGTCATTTAGAACCCAAGTGACATGTCATTTGGGAAGGAGGGGGCTACACAGCGAGTGTCCTGTACAGCACAAGATTGATTGTAAGAGCTGCTGAAGATAAAAGTGCCAATCTGCCTTTCTTATGACTTTTGATATAAAGTAAAAAGTAAAATGGCAGCATTTTATGACATTTTAATTCTATTCCCCCTTTCTACCACCTCCATTAAAACGTTTTCCTCCTCTCTTCTGTGCTATTCAAGATTAAAAAGTCATTTATTGCAATAAAGGGATTTAGTGATTTGGGAGTAACTTTTATATACTGTACACCCTCTAGACACCCTGAAACTGTGTTAATAATTTTCTTCCTATTAATTGTCTCATCAACTCACAGCTGGCTATGCTTTTTATTTCATTATGTTATTCATCAATCTAAAATAGAACTATAACAGAAAAAGAAATTGGAACAGAGCAATTTCAATATTTCAAAACAGATGCAAATCAACACTAGCGATGCTACACAGCATATTTTTATTGAGACAATTCTATACATGTTTGAAAAATGAACTTGTAATAAACTCATATCCTGTGAAGATATGTTTTTCTTTCCATCTTATGAGCTAATTATGCCAACACAACATAACGTTTTCCTAAATGCCTTATAAACTGACCCAGTTACTCAGAAAGTATTATTTTTAAATTGATGTGATAGATGCAAACTGGAACGTTCGGATTTCAATTCTGGCACCAATTCCCAGATCCCCTTCCCAAGTAATTTAAGGACTTCCTCCCGATAGTTTTTCATATTCTTTTAACTGACATTTTATCTTTATACAGTATCTCAGCAGAATGAACATGCACTAAAACAATGACAGCCCTTCTCTGGCTGTCATCTCTCATTCTGGCAAAGACAGATGTCTTACACTGGCTTATGCCAATAATAGAGCCGACAAAAAACAACAGAGACTACCTGCCTCTGATGTAAAGGCACCAATTCACATTTGTGACACTCATTTGTCAATTAACAGATTTCTTCCATTGTTGACACATGGGACTTAAAAGATGTGGGCTAGAATGTGATGAATTAAAAAAGACAGATGAGTAAGCTATGAGCTGCAAAGTAATACTATAATGTGCTTTAGATAGGAATATCAACTGACACCCCTGACAGGCCATACAAGGTTTTATTTCATTTTGCTCTGTATCTAGGCTTCATACTTTGTCTTCTTTGTTCTCTTTTCATCAAGCTCCTAACATCTCATTCTGACAGCCAGAGACATTTAAGGCACTTTCGTTTCAAATGCAAGTTAGCATACTTGATTTGTCATTAAAATGCAAAACGATTGCCATTGCAGGTAAATGTAGGTATGCTTAAAAGGTTGTATCTGAAAAGTAAAAGCTGAAAACGTTTCTGGCTGCTTTGCTTAACTCTTTCACAAGCCTGAGTTTTTACGAGGCAAGTGTTACCATGCTGCAATAGAAGTGCAGCAGCACCTGCAGTTTGATACAGGGTACATTTTAGTATATTTAAATAACATCAAATCCTAAAGTTATAACATCAAGCATAGAGAGGCACTGTCAAGTTTGCATATGGAGCCTTAGCATGACACACAAGAATCTGAAAAGAGTCTATCATGTAAAGCTTTACATGATAAAGCTTTACATAGGGTCAAAGCTCTCTACTACATCAACACCGAGGAGGAAAAGAGAGGGAGAGTTGTTCACTCTTTTTAATACACTAGTTGTGGTTGAATTAGCTGAAGTCACCAGAGAGGGAATTTCAACAGCAATCTGCTTTCTATTCCAATGCTCACTTTAAGAGAGATGAGGGCCTTAAATAATTAACTAAATAAATAAATACAGACATAAAGTGCTCTGTAGCAAAAGACAAGGACAGAATTTAAAATTTTGCAAAGAAAGAGACCTGCACAGGATGGGCATAAGTAACACTTAGCTTTCTACACAATATGCATAGATGTGAATGCACTCTATAATATGAATAAGGTTATTTCTAGTCAACGAGATAGATTTGAACAAGAATCTCATTTGTGTTCAGCATACAAAATCTAGTGAAAGGAAATATCTATTGTTTTCTGCAAGTGGTTTGAAAAGCAGAAGAACGTAACTTAACTGAGCAAATTTCTTGACACAGAGGTTAAGTTCAGATATTTGATATTAGGAACTTAC
The DNA here is from genome assembly GCF_017590055.1 of Onychostruthus taczanowskii. NCBI lineage: Eukaryota > Metazoa > Chordata > Aves > Passeriformes > Passeridae > Onychostruthus > Onychostruthus taczanowskii. The sequence goes on from NW_024499462.1 coordinate 11,113,029, forward strand.
AGAGAAACCTTTATCCTAAGTTTGTACCTATCTTTTTTGCAGACTTTCTTGTGCTTTTTTACTAGGGAAAAGAGGTGTGAATAAGGTTTCACTCCACTCACTTGGGTGCGAAGTCTTTTTCCCTAGTTTTGTTTTCCCCCTAAGAATGAGAATTGTATGGAAACATGCAATCAGGGAATCATACACAAAACCTGATTTAGATTATGACATCACAGTGCATTGAATATAAGGTAGAGAACCAGAAACATTTGATCTTCTGTGTATAGAATGAAGCTTTTTGACCATTTCTGATGCTATTCTGCCTACTAAGGTGCATCTGCTATAATATAGGAATTTTTTATTCATTCCATATTATGGGATAGTAATAGGTTATGCTGTAAATAAAAACATGTACTTTACAACTAATAGCTGCCTTGATGGGTATCTAGTGCTACTGTTTCTACCCACGCTAGTCTTAAATGCTTCCAGTGCACTTACGTCCCCACACAGAAAGAAAATAGGAAAAAAAAAAAGTGCAAGATTACCTTAAAGCTGACTTCACTATCTCACTAGGTTTTAAAATACTAGGACTACAGCAACCTAGACTTTAATATGCTATACTAAAACACACAAAGAAACACTTGTCCATTCACTTTTAGCTCAATACAGACATTTGTTCTTTCTCCATTGACCAATTACTAGGAAGTGAGACAAAATCTACAGTAACGCATTAGTTGCCTTAATTTTAGAAACTTCTTTTCTTCTGCTCAATCATTTAAATGCAGGTGAACCTCTTGTTTCAAACCACCTCTGGCTGCAGAGTCTATAATTCAGCCGCAAGGTAGTGGCCCACATTAAATGGGTTGAGATAGATTCTCATTAGAAGTACGTCCAAATTTCAAAAGCTCTTTTATTAGTGGTAGTAAGAAACTATTTGATATGACTTATTTAAAGGAAGCCAAAGAATTGACAGTGAAAGAAACTGAACTGCCCTCTGACATTCCCCACTTAGACTGGCAGACAATTTACTAATTGTGCACCTGGTAGAACTAGAACCAATACTGCACATGAACAGAGCTAATGTCTGGCTCCCATTATAAGCAACACAGGGAACAAAAGAGAGACCACTGGCAAGAACGCAGGAACCTCACATTGCACCTGCACCCAAATCTCTCAGCAGTACCTTCAGCAGCCTTCTGCTGATTTAAGGAGATGAAGGCGGTGGGGAGAAAAGGCAGCACAGACTGAGGGCAGAAAGTAAGCTGGACACATACACAGCCTCTCGCTTAGTTGGCTTAGTTTCCACTCCTAGAAAACACAGTACTTGACAATTTTTTCCACAGCAATTCCAGTATAATCACCTTCACATATGACTGTTTCTGTGCTATTCCAAAGCACTTCACTGTCCAAGATACAGAGTGTATTAAATGCAAGATAATAGGTAGAAAGTGTTCAGATCCTTGAGCAGCTGTGATTTGAACATTCACATACTGGACTGTCAAATTATCTTAACATAACTATGTTGGAAGCAGAGCTTTACGAATATTCAATATACTGTTAATCCTTGGCCTGTCTAGAACATTTTTCCTTCAGCCTTTAAGTGCTTCAGAATAATCACTACACTTTATCACTTAAGTAACTACATCAACTATGGTAAGTTTTTCTTATCTTTTTAACTAAAATGTCTTGAAAGTCCTGGGGGTCCAAAATACAGCATCCTCATCCAGTGCTTTTGTGGCCACACGGCCTTGAAGAGTCACAGCACTTCAGCAAGTCTTGGACCTTACACATCTCAAATGGTTCAAGGACAGTTCTGCTGCATTTTCTTGCACTTCAAGAGATTTTGCACTCAAGAGACTGAATGCTTTTTGAAAGTAACCTCTAAGTAATGTGTTCCTTCCTTCAAGGTTATAAGTGAAAAGGTTATAATTGACAAAGTCCTACCACAAGTGCTGAATCAAAGTAGAAAAATACTTGAGCATCACCCTCAAGTTTATATAGGTTATATAGATTAAAAATATAATTCATATACGTATAATATATATACCATACTTATATATAAAGGAAATATACATACATCCTAAAGATCTTTCTTCATAAGATGTTATTTTTTGCGTGGGGGTAGGTATGTCTTTGGGTGTGCATTAAATGCCAGTAAGCTGTCAGCAGCAGCCAACATACACTATGCTTTCTATGAAAAAAAATGAGCTGGCCTTGTGCATACATCCAAGCATTACTGCCAATACAGCTCATAAACCAACTGCACAGGAAAAACAGCAGACACCTAAGCACCTGAAGAGAACTATGGGCCCAATCTGAAAGAGCCCATCAACCTCCCTGACTTTTGGACCAATTAAACTACCCCCTAACATCAGAACTCTTACTTGTGTTCTTTTAAAACTTATTTCTACCACCGTAGTCTCTCATCATAGCAAGGCTTCCTACAAACATGAGCAATAAGAATGGCTGCATTATACAAAGAACATTCACCACTTCCATTTATAAACTCAGCAAGCAAATTAAATTAAAAAGGCAAAATAAAGTATTAAGAAAGGAAATAATCTTCCAGCTCTACCAGTGAGCAAACCACTCAGGTAAGCATCATCAGAAGAGAAGGCAAGGAGAAACAAAACAAAAATATAAATAAAAATTATAAAGTGTCACATAATTGCAAGCATCAGTTCATGGGTAAAGCCTGTGACTGAGCTATAACACTGCATTAACCATGACCCTAAAGACAGTATAATTATTGTATAGTGTGTCTGGTTTGACATGCTGAATCCAGAGCCTGAGAAAAATACATGGCCCTTTTGCACTTCTATGCTCCTCACTCTTCGTGCTTGCACAAGAGAAGGGTTTGGGGACAGCCTTTTTCATCTGAAAAATCATCTCCAGGATAATTTATGCAAAGACCTCAAAAACAGCACAAACCATGCAAGACCACATAAACAAACAAGTGAAGCCTAAACAGAAGCTCCATAAGTATTTTCCTGCCAAATGCCAAGTAGCTTTTTGTACCATGACCACCAGCAGGTTTGTTGAACACTGGAGGACCAAGGCCCTCCTTAGTGATTGGAATCTGCAAAACTAGTCAAGTTCTTTACCTCTTATATGCTGAGAATCTTTTATATTGCTCTAAGGTGAGAAGAAGATACCTTTCAATAAAACAGAGAGGAAATGACAGAGACAATAATTCCAGGGTTAATGCAGGTTCTTCCCTTCAGCCAAGCTCCTTGTACTCAGTTATTTCTGCAGTCCTTCGCTCTTGTTTCACACCAGCAATGATGAGAAAATACTGTTTTAGAGTAAGAGAGAATAAGGAAGTCAGAAAATAATCATGATCTATCTGATGACTGTACTTAACACATGCTCTTTATCATGCCCTTTTCTTTAACCCCCAATGCTCTTGGAAAAAAAGTCTTCTAAGTCTTAAAATCCAGATAATCCTGGACTACCCAGGAGCAGTCACTAGGATTATTTTCAATCTACTGCCATTCTTTGAAAACTAAAACAAGTACATCAAACTATTTATCTTCCAAATGCCAATACTTTCCATAGACTGTGATAGTCTTCCATTTATTAACTGATATTCTCTCAATCTAACATAGATTCCTATTGTTCAGAACAGAATTCAACACAAAAATTGATTTTAGTTTAGGACTGGGTTTCACAAGAGGAGTTGGACTGACTGTGCCAGTGAATTAAGTGCTCTGGGTACCCAAAGAACAACTGCAGATTATGTAGATTTAGCATCCAACATCACTTCAAAATCCAACTTGAATCTCAGATCAAGAAAAAGCAGTTCACTCCCTACACATTCAAACACAAAGGAAATTATGTGATACAAACACCAGTTCACTGGGAAATGCTCTGCCTCAGTTAAAATTATTTACCAACAGCCTTGAGTCAATGGATGTTTAATACGAATCCCTATCTCTGTTCAAGTCCCAGTTTGTCACTCATCTTTGCTCAGAAGTACAGATTTCACCTTTCCTCATAATTGCAACAGACCTTTCAACATGTATTTCCCCAAAAACAACTTTCACTAACCAGCATAGCAATATTCACCAGCTATAATTAAGGATGTAACAATCAAAGATCACAAACTTATTTTACTCAATGTCAAATTGTGCTGTTAGTTTAATTTTTTTTACCAGATTTCAAGCTCTAGCAATCCTCTCAAGTATTCTCCAGCACACAATATGAACCTACACCATCATCTAAGGTAAAAAGTTTCTGCCCAGTTCTACCACATGATACACCCTTTAAGACAACTCCTTCCACTATGTTAAGCCTTCCTGAGGAAAGCAGAACAGAAAAATCCTGTGTTCTGATCTGTCAGGTACTGTAAATCAATGGATAATGGCCAGCATAGGGGGTCAGAGGTGTATAAACAACAGTGTTTTCACAGTCTGTTAGTGACTATGTGGCCATAAAAAGTCAGGCAAGGATCAATGGACAAAAAGAGAGGCTGCTGGGACTAAAGAAGATAACAGCCACCCGTACTGAAATACAATTTATAGTAGTTATTATTTACATATTACTGAGTTTGGAAAAATAACTTTTCCATTAAAAAAGTACAGCTTACATCCATGGTATAGTCTGCTGAAATCAGTGATATATTTAAGTGCACACCATATCCCATTAATTTCATATTTTTAACAATAGTCATTGACTTATCCCCTTCATAGCAACAATAAACCAATGACCAGAATTAAGTCAAGCAGGAAAATACACAAGTCACAAAAACACACACAGATAATGCTTTGTAGTGGCAAATATTCTATAATCACATTTAAAGTTGACAGAACAACAGAACACAGGCATGGCTGTTGCATGAGAGACAAGGTGCACCTTAATAGTTTTAGTATTTCCGAAGTTTTAAGGTGGAGGAAAAAAGTTCTCCTTATACATTAGCCAGATCACACCTGGCTCCTGCTGAAATGTCACTTTTTAAAAAGGGGTGGCATGGTGGGAGGGAAAAGGAAGGGAAGAAGAGAGCAAGGAGTAGATTTAGCTTTGATGTCTATCAACTGCCCGAAGTAGAGCTAATAGCTGAAGTCTGTAATTGTTTTTGTTACTGGTAATGCTCTCCTTCTAGTTTTCCAATAGTTACACATCTATAAAATTTTATCTTAGACAACTCCCTAGGTATTACCCATGTAGAAGGAACCCATCAACACACTTGTCTTCAGTCCATCTACTACAACAAGAAGTTCTTTCAGTAGGAAGATAATTACACATAACGTAGTCCACAGTGATTAATACACATGTAGGACTTCAACAGAAAGATTATTATATCTGTAAATAATTGCAATGCTTCCCCATGTATAAATATTTAATTCAGCAAAATTATTCTAGGAGCTGAATTGCTTCTAAAGACTGACCGCACTTAGCAGTGTTACTCTACAAGTATTTTTAAACACCCATAACATTTCAACATTATTTAAAAAACAGCATCTTGTGCTTACTGTAGGACATCCCTTTAAGGGTAAACTTTGAGTACCTACCTCAAACTACACACCTACTCATTTGAACTTGATACATTTACTGCAATAGTAGAAGAAAAATTACCAAGATTTTATAAATTTCAGACTGCTTAGCCACATTATCTCTTTGCTGAAGTCTCTCTATACAATTCCATTTATCTTCAATCAGTAAATAATATCCAGTATAAAATTTACAAACATTTGCAAATTATTGTTTCCTTAAAGAAAGAAATATCAACTACTACTCAATATTTTTCTTAAAAGAGCAATACAAAATCTTCAATACTTAAACATATACATTCTCCTTTCAAGTAGTAAACAGTCGTCATGCTTGAAAGAAAATAAAAAAACAAGAGAGTGAAACAGATTAACTGCATAGCTCCAATACACTTATTTCAGACAAGATACCATAAATCATCTTGAAACAAAACAGGCAATTATAATGTGCACAAATGTTATGATATTATGCATCCCTACTGGTCCAGTGGTTTAAATTATTGAAACTGATGGTTGAACAAGGGCATACTGTTTCAACACACTTAGATTCCTTGAACAATTCTAGCTTCATCTATCCAGTGCTCTGCAGATCTCTGACATCAATAAAACAGATAGGTAAATGTTTCTTAGATAATTCAGGCCACATCTAAGAGGATTAAAATGTATGTCCAGAATTTCTCTAGCAATATCTTTTGCAAAGGATCACATAGGTTTTTCTCTTTTCAATACTGGAAGAAGCATCTAAAATTAAAGTAAGTACATACATCTTCCTTCAAAGCATTCAGTGAGGACCAAGCAGCTCCTTTCTCCTTGTAACCATTACCCCATATTTCAATCCTCTTCACCTCAATGTAAGGGAAACAGTAGTGAGAGCCACAAGACAGAATCATTTCAAAACACAATCAGCTATTTGTAAACACTCTTTCCTGCAGAAAATCTGCAACTGTTGGTTGCAGGAAAAAGCAGCACGTAAGGTAAATCAATTAGCTTGCTAATTTCTCACCCTCATTCATTTAGCTCTGCACTGTATTTGTCGTAATTGACTATAATTATGTTAATTACCAACTCCAGCATAATTACTATATTTATTGTCATTGAGCACACTATGTACCCAAAGCAAAGCTGGCATTTGTTGGGCATCAAAAAAATAAATAAATAAAACCACACAACTGTCGGGAGGGGTTTCTCTGAAAACTGTCTGATGTACCTTCAGCAAATGAAAGGGCAAAAGAGATTTCATGCAATGCTAGTTTGAAAGCATCAGTTCATTAAGGATATTAATTTTCTGATAACTACACATTTAAGCATGACACACAGGAGCAGTATCTACAGGATTTAGCAATTATTAATGCGTGACAGTTTCAAATGCTAAGTGAATCAATTAAACAGCAGCATTCACAATTTGAGAAGAGATAACTGCTTCATAACTGCCTAAGACTACAATTTTCACATGACAAAAAAGGGCCATTCAGGCTCCTTCAAAACCTGACAGGTCAAGAAAGAAGTTTGAAACAAAAGCACCTTATAACCATCATCTCTCCTCTTTACTTGTCAGATCAACTTTGCTAGTGTCTCCGCTGAAATGGCATCACCATGCCAGCTGCCACAAGGTGATTTTTCATGTCTTGTCAAAGAAATCTTTTATTCTATTTGCTCTGCATTAACATGTTACATTTATTGATCAAGCCCTTTCTGCAGCCACAGCAGGGCACTGTGCTCTTATGCCTAAGGGGGCTTTGATGTCCTGGTGACATTCTAGACCGAATAATGCACATACTAAATGGATTTAATGCAGAAATGTGTTTGTGCATGACAGCTACATTAATAACAGGCCCTCATACTGATAAATATGCAATTGCTACGATTAAGAGTTACCCAATTATGGTGAAAATATTTTTCTACCTTATAAATAAAACCATCAAAAAGTTTTAACAATAGTGCATTTCCTTCAACATTTTAAAGTGCTATAAAGATGAGTCTAAAGACTTTAAAAATATGTCATGCTTTGTTTTGAATTCTGGCTTTTATTTCCATCTCTCTTTTGTTGTTCATCCTCCTGTTCTGCATGTCTTATTGCTGCATAGACCGGGAAGGTGGTTAGGGGGGGAATAAAAAAGCCTTTCTTTCACATACTCAACTTACAAAGAGGAACATGCCCTGTAAAAACTGAAGCCCATTTTCAGGCTGCCACTTGAATATTCCCCCAGGCAAAAAAACAGGAGGCAGAGGAGAGAAAGAACAATACCTAGTCTACAGAGAAGACATTACAAAGCCTCAGCCTCACAAAAGTCATGGAGGAACATTCCAGACTAGGATTGAAGTTCAAGGGAATGTTTTCATACATGCACCCTCTTCATCAGACAGTGGAAATTATGCACAATCACATACTGGGCAAATTATTCAGGCTCCTAGCAGAAATAATCTGCACCCTAGAGAGAGGGAAGAGATATTTGTATCTCCATGAGCACAATTATTGGATTAATCCTTCCTCATTGGCCAAGATTAAAGATTCACTCTCCCTTTCACCTCATAGCTTAGACCGAGAAGTAGTCTCTGCAAGAAAAAGGAAAAGAACTCACATGTTTAAAACTACTGAGGACAAAACCAAAAGATGGACTTCTCAGTGAATTGAACTGTAGATGTTATTTACAAAATCATGGCACCTGTTTGTACAAAACCACTGACATCTGTTATTCAAGCACTCGAGTGCATTTAGCTTTGAATGTGAAAGGAAAAAATTTGAACACAGTCATCTAGGACAAGTAAAAAAAAGCTTTGAACAAGTTGTGGGTTGTTTGGGTTTTTTTTTTTTCTTCCCACAAGATAGCAAGATGCATCTAAACTAAAATCTTTGTATTTCATCCAAATCTCTACTCCCTGCCTCTATTACATCCTTCCTACTCACTTGCTTTCCTTCACCAGTGATTACTACTTACCTTGTTCTTTTTTTAGTGAAATCTTTAACTTTCCATGATCAACAATAGTTTTTCATTCCACCTTGAAATCCTTTACAAGTCTCCAGGTAACTCACACATCACGTCTCTTCTTCCCATACTCTACGCCTTCACAAAATGAGAATTGGGGAATGTTTTCCACATATTATGAAAGGGCTCTGTTACTAGGGAAGGCTATCAAATACAGTTGCCATGAGAGGTTCAGGAGCAGATTTCCAAAGCAAAACATCTCTGCTCCTGAAACATGCCTTATTGAAAATACACATCGTAAAGAGTTCATTTCTAAGATAGCTGAAAATCACTATGAAATCAAAAGAGCTGCTACAACTCAGGCCATATCACACCATTAAAGCTGCAGAATCACAGCATAATTTAGGCTGGAAGGAGCATCTAGAGATCATCTAGTCTGATTCCCTGCTCAGAAAAGTGGGATTTAAAAATTTAGATCAGGTTGCTTGGAGTTTTGTCCAGTCGCATTTTAAATACCACCCAAGGTGGAGATTCCACAGCCTCTCTAGGCACCTCTTCCACTCAACCTTCCCTGAGGTGGCTGGAAATTCCCTTGCTGCAGCTGTGACAACTGCCTCTTGTTCTTTTGCTGTGCATTTGACAAGAGTTTGGCTCCGTCTTCTTCACAACACCCTCTTGGCCCCAAAAGGAAACAAAAGATATTAGAAAGTATTCAAACAAAATCAATGTAATGAAAACAGCATGAGAAGAAATAAGTCACAAGTGGACTACAGTTGGCTGGGACTGAAGGATTTCCACCAGCCAGAGACACAAGCAGGAGGCAATCCAGTGGCACCACATCCTGCCAATTACAGACAGCATCTTTTAAGCACACACACATATTTCCCTTTGCCTCACACACAACAAATTGCTGTTACTCCTCCTCTTTCCCAAAATTCCCATTTAAGTTCCCTTGTACCTTTCACCTCTTTCTTTCCTTTCCCTCCCAGGGAAAAGGGGAGATGTGTCACCACTGCAACTGGTAACAGTCACTTTGACTGCCAGAAGAAAGAGCTGGATCCATGTACTGCTCAGGGGAACCCAGGAGAGACACCAGCTCTTGGAAAAAGGCAAAGAAAGACACAAAAGCAACTGTTTGTGATCATGTATCAAGTGCTGATATTAGACATACCACATCTGATGCAAAGATAATTAAGCATATGCACAGCCCCTAAATTTTATTTAAAAAAGAGGAAGGGGTTCTAGCCTGGGAAGAATTCTGAAGTCAGAAAAAAAATGGTGAAAAATGTACACTTCCCTCTGTATTAAACTGCCAGTTCAAAAGAAGTAACGGCAACTGTCCCCTCCTCTGTTATATGGACACATCCCAAGCAAAAAGAAAATAACCAGGGAAATATGAGTAACAAAACCACCAGATGTAAGAACATTTGTTTTTCTTTTTTCCTTTCAAAAACCCACACAAACAAGCTCTCATCCAATAATAAATCAAGTTATAATGAAAGCTAACATCTTTACTGCAAATAACTACATTGCCAGCAAAACACAGTATTCTCTTCGTCCTTTCCTATATTTTGATCACCTTTGGTCTTCTTCATTCAACTCACACCTTTACCAAGAGACATCAAGTTATACTAAAAAATCAAACTCCTTTCTAAATCAACATTAATTGCAGGCATCGTTTCCTCACTGAAAACAACAAACTAAACTTTTCAAATTAAGCATTAACTGACAAAAATCTTAAAACTCATCACTATACTACAACATTGCTAGATTTTTAAGCAATAACACCTGTTTAAAGAAGATGTCACTGCTTATACTTGCTTCAACAGCTGCCCAAGACATTATTCTATATTCACATTCATTTAAGGTTATGACATTTATTCTGCATCTTTTCTGACTTTCTCAATAATTTGCAGGTACAGGGCTTATATATGAGCACAGACCAGTGTGAACAGCTACTGTATCATAAATACTTCACTCTTAGTTTCTATATGCTTAATAAATCTAAACACTACTCAAATGAGAAATCCTTACTGCTCTCATCCCATTTAGTATTAGCTTCCCAAAGGGAAAAAAAAAAAATATATATATATATATATATATATATGTATATAAAATAAAACCACACACCACACTACTTCTCCCCTTTCCCAAATCTGATTTCTGGTCTTAAAATACTTTTACAGATTTACAACTACAACTTCTCCTACATTACAAGCTGATTGTTCTTCCCCAAACCTCAATAAAACCAAATTATATCCCTTCTGAAAAACAAGCTAAGCATTTTGGGTAGAGAAGAAATGAAGGAAAGAAAACACAGATTTCAGAAATACAATTTGTGCTCTCCATGAAAATATTATCAGAGTTTTAAAGGGGTACCTTACATCCAAATTGAATGTTATTATTTTACTTTATGAAATGCAACAAATTCAGATAACTGTTCTTCAAATCATGCATTAACTGAGACAAACACTTTTTTTCCCAGAAATGTAAAGAAGGAGCAGTCTTGTCAGCATGTTAAATCTTAATGTCATAAAGGTAATTCAAGGCCTGTATGTACAAAAATTAAAAAATTACTATTTGATCCCCTCCCCCAGCAAAATTCTCTTTTCTGATTACAATATCCAGTGGTACAGAGTCATGGTATAAGACAATAACAATCCACACATTTACTGTCTCCTTTGCTCGGCTACCCCTTACATGTGTCATTCAGTCTTTCAGAGTTAACAGAGGCTCAGAAGAACATTTATGAGTGTTAAGTAAGTTAAAATCAATGGTTGTTTCTTCTAGGAAAACAGGGCACCAGCATGCTACTTTTTGTATTAGTCTTCACGAGCTACCCCCTAATAGTGAGCTTACCCCCAATAAAATAAAAGGAAAATTAGTTGAGTCCAACCCCACCTCCACAAACCTGATTTTTATTAAACAGACAATTGCACTCAAATTCTTTCTCCATACTTACCCACATTTTTCAACCTGAAATATACTCTGCTGAACCTCAGCAGGCTCTCTTATAAGGATTAAATGAAATGGGATGCCGTAGTAGCTCACAGCAACACTACAGAATCTTAAACCAATCCATATATTAAAATACTTGGAAGGAATTACAAATTCTAACTGAACTTAGCTTTACCACTTAACTACACAGATGCACAAAAATAAAATCATAGAACAAAACACATCATCTGGGAAAAGAGCATTATACAGCATTTATAGTGATAACCAGAAATCCATAAATAAAATTTTTAGAAAGAGAAACACATACTTACTTCTGTTGTGGTTAAGGAAAATTCACTTTTGATCCCATTCTTCACTTCTTCAGGTAACAACGTTTATTTTCCAATTTAAGTAGAGAACAAAGCATAAGCTTCTCAATGAACATCATTTATGTTAACACATATTAGTTTTCCAGACTCACCTGGTTATTTGTGCTCCAAGTGTGGGAGAAAAGGAGAGAAACATTACCTATGAAACAGTGTCATCTACTTGATAACAATTAAATGTACCCAACATACATTTTTCTACTTTGAAAAAAACCCCAGTCTATTTTAGGAGTTGGAATTCCACACTGCACTTGAAAAACTATATACTGCCACATACCTTAGCAAGTTGAAGCTAAGGTCTAGCCTTTTTGCCATGCGTCCATATTTTCTTCCTAGGAATTCTGGAATTTCTTCACAGTCCTGACTAATGTAGGACACCTGAGAAACAGAAGCAACAAGGAAACATTTCACCAGTAGATTTAGTTCCCTGTCCAGATTGTGTCTCATTGATCAGATGACAGCGTGCAATACAGTGAGCTGGCATTAGAGCTTTAAACTACATAAGTTTTACAGCTATAAAATCTACCACACAAACTCATTTTCCTATTGATACCATCAACTTAATATTGATTACATCTATAGTCTTTATGTACATTTTGTCTCCTTCCAGGTAAAAGCACTTCAATTAAATTGATTACATTTCTTCTATTTCACTGTTAATACTTTGATCTAATTTTACTTCACATTACCATTCTGACATGCTCCAGAAGAAATTTGTTTGAAGGATCAGAAGCCACCTGAAAGATCTTCCAGTTTGGCTCTTCATATACAATAAACACAGGCTGTTTTCTAAACTTAGGTGCAGAGATACCTCAACAGTGCACAGTCAATCCATTCTAACCATTCCTTGAGAAAATTATTACTCCCAGTAACACACTAGGGATAGTGCAAAAGGGCTGCCCATGACCATGAAAATGAGGCATGCAGCTTCTTTTCAGACAGTCAGGGAAGCCTTAAAGATTTATGGCTTCTCGTTACCCTCATGTATAAGTAATCTTTTTCATACCAGCTCATCTAACCCATCTTTAGCAAACACAGGAAGAATTAGTGGTAGTACAAAAAACAGTCTACTCAGATTCTGTTTGTTTTTATTTGCTCTTAGTTGGGACGAAGTGAGTGATAATATCTCCAGAAGAACAAAAAAAGTAAAGCAGCTAAACTTTTTCTATTATTTCTGCTGTACTGTTTTAGAAGTCATTGGTTTGATGTCTTCAAAGAAATCCCACAAACCTTTTCAAAACTATTGTCAAGAATTCTATACATCTATATTGGCTCATCCTTTCTGTGTTCAAAATACTGACATTTCAGATTTTGTGCTGCAGAAATCTTAGTTTCCCTTAATGACCAACTAGCAAGTTAAGTACCATGTTAGACCACTATCTATACAACACTGTTATTATCCATTTGTTTAATTATAAAGTCAATTTCAATACCATATTCCACAAGTCTAAAATATGCTGGATGAAAAATATGCAAAAAAAAAAAATCCATCAAAATTGTTTTGATAGTATTCCACCTTCTGTTAAAACAGAGACTCCTCTGCAGAGCAGACTGACAGTATGTACTTCTGCAAGTCATCCTGATCTCCTACGCTCTAAAAATGATTGCATCTGATAATACTATATGGCATTCCATTTAATTCATTTTGTTCAATAACTTCAACAGATAAAGCTGACAACAGTGAAATAATTTTTATGAGCAGAAAACAGGTAGCTTGAAGCTCGGTTTAACAACTTCTTCCCCTTGTTAAATCAGACCTGCTCTTGCAATATATTCTCTTACCAGACATACACACAACTTGAGCAAATATAAGAACAAAAGGGAAAGGAACTGTTTTGGGTAGTTGGCATCCTAATGGTTTGGATAGAACAGAAAATGTTTTGCAGAATTTATTGAATTAAATATGTCAAGGTTTTCCTCCAGTTTACGTCTAAGATAATCACAATGCATTTTACAACATACACAAAGGTATGCATAAAACAACTGCATCATTCTTCACTGAATTTTAGATTTCTTTAAATTAATGTTTGCAAACCCTTTGAAAGACATCACATTAACAGCTTAACATGTGGGATTAAGCATTTGGTTCAATGCAACATGTTGAAACAGAAATTACTAAAACATGATGCCCACTAACACTGGGAGGACAAAACTGTCTTGAGGAGCTACAAACACAGCAAGAGCACAGACCCTCACTTGGCCTTTCACCCAGGGAGCAGTGGCTGAGAAAGAGCAGGGGACTCTGGCCTGCTACACACTGCTTCAGAAACTTACCTGGACATCAAATCCCCATCCATGAGAACAGAAATTGAATAAGATTCATACAAACATGAATCTTTAGAGCACACATGAAACAAAATACATAAAATGTTGCAAAGGTTCAGCCTTTGAACAGTTATAATATGCAAATATTTTACACAACTGGTGCAAACAGATTATTCACAGGCGTATTTGCAGATGATGTATTGTTAACATGGCCTTTCAATGCTGAGGACTTGTAAAGGCATTTTACTTCCACAGAGTCCACTTCAGCACACTCAAAGTACAATGCTAATAATAAAATGAGATGTCAGTAGATAGAAGAAAGAATATTTCTTCATTTTCATTGTTTCAGTTCAAAATCATTTACTCAGAAAACAATAAAATGTACATAATTCAGTTTTCTTCCTTTTGCTTCCATTTCAAATACCCTCAAAATGACTATGAGCTTCCCAGTACATATCCAGAGATGTCACCACTGAGAGATGAGAACAAGCATACCTCTCCCAAGACTCCAGCTCTTTGGCTGCAAGACACATCAGTAACAGCAAATTTCTTAGATTTTTCTATACCAGTCACAGACCATCACACAGGATTAAAAACTGGATGTAGAGGTTTCTGTGACCTAATTCTCCAACTCAGATATAGTGAAGGTTGGTCACAGTCAGTCATTACTGGTGGCCTATTCAATACGCCACCAAAATGTTCAGTTTCCCATAAAGGCCAGCACCAGATAGGTTATGGAGGCCTGAGATATTCTTTCAGACTTTTCAACACTTCATGCAATTTATTAAAAAGATATGTTCTTACAAAACATTTAAAACATAAGTTAACTATCAATGGCAGTTGCACCTTCTGCTTTAGTTTCAGAGGATATCACCATTTAGTCTCTGTGAACATTCTACAATAATCTTAATAACCCATACAGTAACATCTTTATTAAGGAATGTCACCAAAAAGGTCATGTATGAACTCTCACTACTGCATATTCTCTCCCATTGAAGGGAATTATATCTGGAGAATATTTCCAGTCAGCTGAGCATTACATTTCACCCTATGCAGACAGAAGATTGTACGCTGGGCACATAGCCAAATTAAGGGGCTCAAGGCATGCTCAAGGGAAGAAGGCAGCATGTCACTCAGTGCCAGAGTGCACCACAGAGACCACAGGAACTGTTTCTTACAGCAGCTTCAAAATTAGCCAATTAATTGCCTTCATATCACACACATATTTACATGAATTCCACACAGAAATAGTGACCAGATTAAAGGAGCAATTAGATGGGCAGCACCCTGGTTTAATGGCAAACTGTTTTCAAAAATAAGACAAGCTTCCTTTTCCTTAGTGGGGAAAAATAAGTTCTAATTTTAACGACAGGTCCATCACTAACGTCATCAACTTTCAGCCAGAACTGTTTTCAGTAGCCATACAATGCGCTGGGTAAAAGTCAGCAGGATGTGTTACATTTCCCAACTTCTCTTTAACCAAACCGAAACATACATAAGCAGTTTCAGGAGGAACAATAAGACTTAGCAGATTTCACTCCTTCTCCCTCAGCCCGCTCCCGCCGCTCCCAGCCGGGCAGAGCAAGCGCGGTTCCGATCAGGAGCGCATCCCGCTGGGAGCGCGCAGCGCGGGAGCCTCGGGGGCGCGCCCGCCGCACGTGAGCGGCACACGGCAGCGCGCCCAGCCCCGGCCCGGCGCTCCGTTATCGGCCGGCGGTGGGAGCGCAGCCCCGAGCCGCGGGACTCGGAGCGCACCCCCGGCACCGCTCCTCAGCCCTCTCCCTTCGGCGGCCTCGGGACAGCGCTGCGGCGACGGAGGCGATACCTGCGCGGCGTCCCGAGGCGCGGTGCGGCTGGAAACTAAACCCTGCCCCGTGCGCGTCCGCCGCCCCCACCCACCGGGAACGGCTCCGGCAGAGAGGCGGGAGCCGGCGCGGAGCGGGACCAGCCGCTCCCAGTTCCGGGGGCGCGCTGCCCGCGGCAGGTGGGGCCGCGGCCAGCCGGCCTTGCGGGCCGGGGACACCTACCTGTGCTCCGCTCACCACGACCCCGGCCATGCTGCGGGAGGCAGCGCCGGAGGTTCCGCGGGCTCGGTGCCGGCCGGGCCGCTGCCTGGCAGAGTCAGCTGACGCGGGCGGAAGCGCGGCCGGGCCGGGGGTGGCGGCAGCGCGGAGCTCCCGCCGCCTCCTGCGGCCGGGCCGAGGGCGCAGGCACGGCCCCGGGCGGCACCGCGCGGGGCGCCGGCGGGTGACAGCGTGAGGCTGGCGTGTCCCGAGGTCTGCGTGCCCAGGGCACGGTCATCCTCATCCGGCGGCCGCCCCGGGCCCCGCTGCGACATCCTACCTGGAGCGCGAGCCCAAAGCGGCACACGGCGATTGCCACTGCTCACAGAATCGGCTCGGTTGGAAAAGGCCTCCTAGGTCATCCAGTGCAACGTAGGACCGAACACCACCACACCAACTAGACCATGACATGAAGTGCTTCAGTGTTTCCACGTTCAGTGTTTTCTTAACGCCTCTCGGGATGGTGATCCACCACCTCCCTGGGCAGCCCATTCTTATGTTTAATCCCTTTCTATGAAGAAATTCCTCCTAATGTCCAGTGTAAATCCCCCCTGGCCCAGCTTGAGGTACATCCTGTCAGCAACTACCTGAGGGAAGAGACCAACCTCCACCTTTCTAACCCTCCTTTAAGCTGCCCCCACCCTCATTCCAAGCCTTCTCTGGGCTAATCAACCCCAACTCCCTCAGCTGCTCCTTGTAAGACTTGAGCTCCAGACCTTCCCCCAGCTTCTTTGCCCTTCCCTGCGCCGGGGCAGCACCGTGTGCTGGGCTGTAAGGGTACTGGAATAGGCCATGGGAAGAAGAGATGGAAATAGCCAATTTGTGACACTGACAGAAGGATCACACCTTGGATTTCAGTTCCCATAAGATGCTAGATTACTTGGAGCATTATCTGTACTGGCTTTCCACCTACTAAGCAGTTCATTAATTTGTCACATAAAGCATAACTTGCCTTTGAAGAGATGTATGTCACTGGTAAAGCAACACCTGCAGGGAGAAAAAAACCAGAAACATGCTATCTCCAGGAAAGTTCCACATTCTCATAGCAATTTTTTTTTTTTGTCTCTAGAACACAGGACAATTTGTGTGAAAACCAGAAATACCTTGGAATTATCAGAAAACCCTGTCAAATTAGTCTTTCCAGGACACAAGAATCTACTAATTAAAATAACAGCATGGTGGTAGGTTATCACTGTTCAGGAAGACTAGAGGAGCTGCAGGTTTTCTGTAAGAATTTTATATGAGACTTTTAAAGGTTTCCCAAGCTTGGATCCTAAATCCTATTAGTCATCTACCTACCTCTTCAGCTGCCTAAGCACCTTTAAAAATCTGGCTCATTTTTCCCCTTTATTGCTAATATAGCATAACTCACTCTTGCTGAAAGTGGAGGCACATGCTGTGAGGGGAAATAAGTTTCGGGAGGATATGTATTCCTCACTGCAAACCACTTTCTTAAGTTTATTCAGCAACACAGCAGAAACCAATACTATACTTGCTGCTCTACCTCTTAGTATCAACAGAATAAATTCTTGATACAGCTGTGGCACTACACCTTCTCTACAGCCATCCCGCCTTTCTCAGTGACTGCTGGACAGGAAACAGAGCAAATAGCTGAGGAAAAAAATGTTCTTCCTCCCTGTTCTTTTAATGTGTTGTGTTAGAAATGTCAATGGGCCAACATGCATAAGGATCAAAATATGGCCAATGAATAAGTCACTCCAGTGCTTTGCGTGATCTAATTTTCCTTGTATCATGTAAGACAGAAGAATCAAACCCTTCAGCCACAGCAAATAAGCTGATCCTACACTGATGAATAAAAGCTCTGTTCCTCTAAGTAAAAGAGTTTTCCATCCAGGCATACTTGCTAGTTCAGATCATCACTCAGCATGCTTCAAACCATCAGGGCCTTTATTTATCTGTTAGATTATATAGTAAATAACATATGCCAAGAAAAACAAGTACTACGTGAACTGTAAATTTAAACAAAGCAATACATTCTCCTCTTTCTGTATCTACTTTTTATCTCTCTTTTAGCTACAAGCATGTGGTTCCCACCAGAAGGAACACATACATACAGCTCAAGGCTCAAGGCCCACTGCTACAGTATTTGTCTTAGTGGAGTAAATTCAGTTCAATACTACACTCATGTAAAATTGGAATAACTACATTGAAAACAATTTAGCATATCATTATCTGCATTATTAGGATTAATTTTAGTAGAGTGTTAGCTGTCATTTTAGAGATATCTATGAAGAAAAAAATCCCTGCCTAAATAGTTTACAAAATAGCCCACACAAATAATAGCAAGTTTGGGGGGGTTTTCCAGCATCTTACATTGCCAGCTCCATTAACCTGCCATTGATCCTCCTACTTACTAGGCAAGACCTTGTCTAGAGGGAAAAGTTGCAGGTGCAGCTCCCTAAACTGGGTGACTTAAATTGACTTTATCATCTCTTCAATCAGTCGAGCTGAATTTTCTAAATTACAAAAACAACTTAAAGAGGTGGCAAACTGTTTTAAGTGCATCAGGCTTATAGTCGTTCTTTTGAAACTAGTTCAGCGTTTTCTTGTACCGACATGGCCTAGATTGTTATCTGCCATGGATAAATAATAGATCCAAGTCCCATGGTGTGTAACAAAAAGGAAGTGCTCCCGACCCCAGTGACAAAATGGGACTATTATACTGTAAGGAAGGGAAAAACTAAACTCCCTGGAACAGAGGAAAGGAGAAGAGAGATCACTGTCTTATTGTGGTGCTTCCCTAGATTTTGAAAACTTACATCTCAAAAATCCTAATTCTGCTGCCAGTTTCCTACACCTTGGATTACTGGAGACCTTCTCAAGCTTTGTAATTTTAGAGTCTGCTTTATTCCCTTATTTCTTAAGTACCCATCACTTGCGTGTAATTTTCAAAAGCAATGAAAACTCACAGCTGTCTGCCCCTGAAGGACCATTTTGTAACATCTAATCTGCAGTTGTAACAAAGTTATAACATAGTCTCAGATTTCAAGTATATGAGTCGATGTGCTCATTAGTTTGTGCCCCATGCTGTTATGAAGCTAAAATCCATCACAGTGCAATGTAAATACCAAAGGACTTCTCCAGCTTTTGAGCCAGCTGATCATCAGTGTCACTTGATAGCACAGATCCCAGATGAACGTGAGGCAGCCTCTGGGTTTAGGCTGTTTTTCACCTTACCATATGTATTTGTATTTCTGAGCATCTCACAACATTACCTTCTTGAGTCCTGGCCCCACGCAGCCTGCATCGTCTGTAGGTTTTATTTAGCTTTGGTAGAGCTGCCTATATGAGTAAAGCTTCAAAGGACTAAGTTTGTACTTACAGAATATACTTTTCAAGGGTTCCTCAGAAGCTGAAAGTTTTGTGAGGATTCTTTGTAGAGGTTAAAATAGTTTATGTGACAGTTGGTCATAGTGGACTTTTGAAATGTCTTTTTTTATAGTGTATTTATAGGAAAAAAATAAAATCTCTTGTTTATTTAAATAATCAGTTTCACTGCAGTTAGATGCAGAAGGTGGCACTTCTGTACAGGCCATTCAATAAGATTTCCTAAGATTTTTAACAGAGTATTGCCAAAACTGCTTGATATGTGAGTTACATACAGACAAAACCAACATGGACTTTTAAAAAAATAGGGGTTTTGAGTTACACTAATATGCTCAGTACATCTTTTATATACACACATATGTATATATGCTGTCCTGTCCTTTGAATAAAGAGCATTATAAATTCAAAATAATACCTGGAAACCAGCTCCAAACAATGGGAAAGCAATGTGTTGGAACCATGGTAGGTACCCAGCAGATCTGCTTCTTATAAATAAGTTCTTCATATAATATCAGAGCTTTGTACCATTTTAGGAGTCAGTTGCTTAAAATGTGTACTCAATTACAATCAGGAAATCTTATTGACCAACTGATTAAATAATTAGCTAGTAAAACCCAGTAAATTATGGCATAGCACTAAGCACCTGATGAATTATGTCATTTCATATAAAGCGTTTGTATGCAAGCATTTCCCCATCTTAAGTGAACACTGAGCATTTATAAGAGGAAATAATAGCAATCCTGACTTTTTCATTAACTGAAAGTTAGAAAAATATTTGAGTTAATCAAAATGGTCTGTTTTCCAGCTTGCAGCATACTAGGCATATATGCATCCATGTACACAAATACAATTATCCTATATTTCAGAGTAAGTCAAATAAACTATTGTCTTCTTTAAAAAAAACCCATATATATATATAGTTTCTCTTGACAAAATAGTGTGTTTGAACAGTTTTCTGAAGCAAATAATTTCAGACAAAAAAATCTCAGCCAAGTAACAGAATTTTTCCAACTTGACCTTCAGAAAATTTGGCTCACAGTTTATCCATAAAACTTATTTTGTTGATGCTAACAATGAAAATATTGTCTCAAAATATTTGTTAATAAGTATCCACAGAAATATGATGTGAATACAAACTGAATCAATTCAGCTGAGAAAGACTGACTGTAGTGCAGACATTCTCCTCTGTATTGCCAGAGGAACATTTTATTCATATGTAGCTTCCCTTACCTGTTTTTAATCACAAAGAGTTAAATAGGGTGTTTAATGTCCAAACTAATAACTTCAGATTTCTCCCAGGAAACAGCATCACTAGCACTCCCTGCTGTGAAACATGCAGGAAAAAAAACCCTGACAGAAAAAAAGATAAAGTACAATAAAGTGTGTACTTTAGTCCTACAGAAAGAAATACAGTAATGATGACATCATTTGTCGTTCCTAAGTTGAACAGCTGCAAATTAGGTTTCTTCTTTCCTGTCTCCGAACTAGTTCTCATACTGCCTCTAATAAGGATATTTAACAGTCAATGTTAAACAGGTTAAAGGGATCTGAAAAGCAAGTTCTGCATATGTATTCAATACACTGGTACATCTTTTTTGATCAGTATTAGTATGGCAGTGTGGTATAGTGCTATAAAACTTAAGAACATCTAAGTGGCATTAAAGTGTTGGGTTTTTTTCCAGAAGTATGCCCATGCTGGAGTGTTTGAAACTCTGCAGGATAAATTAGTCCAAAAAAGCAGTCAATGAAAATTGGTTATCTCCTAATACTGTAGGCTCATGTAACAACTCTGGGTTTGCTTTCCTACTGTCAACTAATGGCCATGATTTACATTTTTCCATTCTTGTGGAGACTCATATGAGAAAGATAGGGGGGTTAATATTTCTACATTCATCTAGAGTTTTTGAGTCTTACCCTTTCCTGCTACACAAAAGCAGAGTGTCCAATCTGATATATTTCCTACTTCTTGCATTTTGGCTCTTTCATTCCTCAAGTGTCCCCAGGAAAAACAGAATTATGTCTAAAACCATCTCTGGGATATATTTGGTTATTATTTTCCTATTATATGGCAGAAGTGTGATATGAGCACAGTGAAACTACATGGGAATTGTGAATTAATGCAGCCCATAAGCTCACTCACTGTTTTATTGCAAAGGCACCCTGAAGTACAACATCTTCTGATGTCTTTGAAAAGCTTCATTTTGTAACATTGTTAGCATTCTTTTAAGGTAAGTTTATGTATACACTTCAAAATGCATTATTCTATAAGCTGAGTTTTCAAAAAACAGAAGATAAAAGCTTTGATGGCAGAAAAAAAAACCCTTTCATAAAATTTGTGCTCAGTAATCTCACCACACTTCCAATAAAGGTAATGACAGTTTTGTTGACCAAAATGGTACGACCCAAATACAATTAAAAATCCCTAATGTTACATTATATAGCACACTATTGCTATTAGGCTAAAATTATGTTTAATAAGTTACATCCTCAACAACTAAGACCTAACAACAATTAATCGTGCAATTTATTTCTTCCTTCTCATAGGATATGATGCTGACATGGGGCATCCACAAGCTTTGTAGATTATTGCAAGATTTGGACGTGTTGTCAAAACTAAATGTATGGGACAAACCAAATATGAGAAATTGTATTTTTCAGTCCCTTATAATTTATGCACTCTAATTTTTTTTTTTTTTCATAAAGCCATCAAAAGGATGCCAGGCTTTCCTTCTGCCAAGTTTCAAAGTCCTGTTGCTAATCATGGAGGCACAAAACACTTAATAATAAGATCATAAGATTTTTTTTTTTAAATTTGAAAGAATTCAGTAAGCTTTGTATGGAAGCTTTTGCTACCACTTCTCCTATAATTATATAATTATATGTTGCACAAATACACAGAGATTATTTTTTTCTAAGCCTAAGACAACTGACTCACAACATACTTGAAGTGCTATACTTCCCTACAATCCGTTTTGTCCAGGTGAATTTCAGGTTGGCTGGCTGCACAACTGTGGAAAAGTAAATTGCAATGCTGAAGCAACTGTACCTCTGTGGGCACTGATGCTTCCTCATAAAAATGCATTAAATCAGAACTGGCAGGGGGAAGGGTACTAAAGCTAGGATAAAGTCTAATTTGGGGCCATACAACATTGCAGTTCTATTCTAAGTAACAGATCTGAGGTTCACAGAGGTATTTTCTTGTTACAGATCTCTGTCACAATGTCTGGGGCAGCAACTGTCTGTCACACTGTGCTGGTTTCAAAGACAAAACAAAATTATTGCAGGAAGTGCTTGAATACAAAGGTCAAAAACAAAGGAAGTGGGTGCAGAGGCCACAGCAGCTTTTGTTGAGCTGCTCTCTCTTGTTCCAGCAGTCTTGACAGCTCACTGTAGAACTAAATTACCAGACTAGCCAGAGGTGTTTTGGGTTTTTGAGAGGAGTTTATGGGGCCTTTTTTTTTTTTTTTTTTGGTGGGGTGGGGAAGGGGAGTAGGGGGGGATTTTTGTTTGTTTGTTTCATTGAGGTTTTGTTTAGTTTTAATTTTTCTCAGAAAGAACTATATTCACCTGATTAATCCAAGAAGACACATTCTGCATCTTGTTTTGCAAACAGCACTGCATAATAAGAGAGACCTATCTATAAATAGGCATGTACTATTGAAAATACACATTGGACGGGGCCTGTGCCCCTAAGAGCCTGTGCTCCTAAAGATGTGTCTCCAGCCCAACAGAAACTTGTCTGATCAGGAAGGAGTTCAAGCCAAGGTGTGGGAATACCTGACATTAACAAACAGGTTCCTTCCCTGCTTCTCACGGCCTCATTCTTTAATCTTCCATCTTTGAGCAGGTTATACCAGCAAAGGGGAGAACCACAGCCTTCCACAGAGATAACAGATAGATGATACTCTGCTGAGAAGAGTAGTAAGCAGGAATAGAGTCCAATTAGTAGTCAACCTCCTACACTTGAATATGGAATAACTTCTGTATTTTAAGTAGCAAATGTTTTTGTTCCCTATTGTTCAGTTCCAAAGCAGTTACTGGTTTTTGTTATACCTTTCAAGTACCAAAGATTCCCACAGAAACGTATGGAAGTTGGTAACAATTTGGATGGTTAAGAAAGAACACAGCCGAAACAAAAGCCACCATCCTCTGCAGATTGTTAAACAGCAACTTTTCCCATTACTCACTTATTACTTTCATCCACCCATCCTTCTGGGTGAGGAGGGATAAATATAGCACAGCCAGCATTAATTCTGCATCTCAAGACATCACTAGGAAAAGAACATGCACACACATGATGCAAGAAGGAAGAGCTGAAAGCTGAAAGTTCCAGAGGTCTCCACAAGCAATATATTGTCTATTAAAATAGAGAGACATACATAAACATGAAAATTACAAGAAGCAGGTTTTACACTTCTTGAAAATGTGAGAGAGTACATGGGAAAGCAGGGTGGTTTAGTTTAATTTCACTCTTCCTGAATGGTGACTTTAGTGATTTATTCCTTTCTTCTACTCTCCTTGCATAAAAATATACACTAACTGAGAAATCCTTCCAATTCAATAACATGCATAATCACCTTTCCTAGGTAAGATGAAGCAGAAAGAGTGACTAATTGTAGATTGTAGATTCTATAGTACCTGCTGGTCCTACAAGACATTTCTGTCCTAGGTTATCCAGGTTCTCCTGCCTCTATCACAATTTAGTCACACAATTTTCAGTTCTTAAAAAAAAAAACCATGGCATTGCTGTGAACAGGAAATGCAGGGAAAAAAATCCAACTTGTGAGTCAAGCAGTCCTGTGATATAGGGATTAGATTCATTACAACTTAGACAATAGTATTCCACTCCTTCTTCACAAAAACCTGTTTCTAGACCCTTTTCACTATCCAAGTGGGAAAATAAAAAGAAAGTAGCTGAGCCAAAGTAATGCATCATTCATTGAAAACAGTGGCCCTCCGTAAGTTGTATGTTATGTTTTAGTCTCCATACCATCTGTACAAATAACAAAAAAAAAAAAAAAAATCCTTTGATAAGCCTTCATTTGGTGAGAAACACAATAGAAATAGCAGACTAAAACCAAAGAGATTTCCTGTTTATACTGTAAAGATTATTAGAGACAGACCAATGCTAAACTTAAGGAAATTCTTGTCTTAATTTTGGAATCCAACTTTGACTCCATACGTACAGAAGTATCCAAAAACACACTGATATTTGGCCATCATGCTGAAGAACTTTTCCACAATCACAAGAGAATGATTCAGAGCTTCAGATTACTAAATGTTCCTCTCAAGTAAAGATGAAAGTGGACTGATAACAATATAGTAGAAGACTGATAACCATATCATATAAAGCTTTCCATGCTGATGTTTCTTGCTGGAATCCCACTCAGTAAAGCTACTGTCAGCTGACGGTGTTGGAAAACATATATGACTAATCAGGAACAAACTATTTTGGTTCAAGCAGAGAAATGTCCACATTACAAAATCAAACCAGAAACAGATACCAGTGGATATATTTGCAAAAGAAGGCAATGATTGAACGGATATAAAAAATAAAATCACTTCAAACTCTCCCAGGGTTTGTCTCTGGATCAAAATGGAGATAGCATGAGTTACACCATGATGGTGTAAGAGTTCGGTTTCAAAGTTGACAGTGTAGCACATTTTAATACCATTAACTTGCCACAACCAAAAAACACCACAGGGTTATGAATTGGGATTTATTTCTGGTAATGATTATACTGGTGAATCTGAGTGACAGTCATTCACATGACTCTCTGTGAGTTAGACCACTCTGATACATTTGGGTCGCATGGGGAAGGTTCTGTACCTTGGTAAGACAAGGCTGGGTGAATTCTGTAATAAAAAGTGAAGGCTAAAAGATCTAGTCACAGATGATGCTGTGGCTTTAAGACTTAGTCACAACATTATTAAAAAAGGCCTCATATCAAGCTACAGAAAAAATGTTCAGGAAGCTTAAAATATTATTATTCATAAAACTTTTGCAAATTAATTTTTCTCTCTGAGGAGAAAAAAAAAAGCCTACCACAACAACAACTTTGTTGATTTTAATTGGAACAACTTGATTTATGTGACAGAACCCAGCGAAAAGGGGCCTGTCATAACATATATCATTATGGATCAGGACAACAGGACAGAGGGATAAAATACAGCACAAAATAATAAAACACAACACAAATTGAGTTCACAGAGAAGTAGCAGTAACCAACAAAAACTACTTTATTCTCAGCCCATATTTCTTGAGAAATATGCACAGTTAATTCTCACAATAAAAGGAAATATCCAGATTAGCCAGGCAAGTTTCACTTTTTTCTGGATTTTTCAGTTGACTTCAACTTCCCTACTGAAACAAGAAAGAAACACCCATTAGGCTGTACTTGAAGAAGATGTTGTTTGTAAATAGCTTTGAAAGCAATGCTATGCAGTAAGAGAACCTGGACAATTTTACGGTCAAAGAGCCGTGTGTCAGAGATGAGGCTATGCAGTAGCAGTCATCTATGGTTATAAGCAGTGTCCATTGGCCTGTTTAACCTTATGTCAATTCATTAACCTCCTATTAAAATATTTATTGATATTTCACTAAGATTTTTAGCAATTAAAACTTCTTTTTCTTTTCTTGAGGATGTGATACACAGTCAGGAAAGGTCTCACCTGGCATCCCAGACATGGTACCGAAGCCTTGTAACCCCAAAATACAGCTTGACGCACACTTCAGATACAGCAGCCTGGATACAGCATGTGGAGTTTCCTGTGGAAAATCCCAACAACCTTGGACCTAATAGCTAACTTGGAGACTCTTTTCCTATTTTTTTGATCTTACAGTAAGTACAAGTCTGACTTAAAAGAAAATTAATTGGAAAAAAAAAATTAAGCTCTTCACAATGTGGAAAAAAACATCTGGTGAAATAACCTCAAAGGGGCAGCAGCATGATGAGTATTTCTGCTTATTCCAAATGTTAATTCTTATAAAAGCATAGCAAGATGTTAAATACAGTTCTTCCCTACCATTAATTTTTCATTATGAAAAATACAAATATTACTGAAGCTACAGAACTGACCGCACTGTCACAAACAGAAAAAAGCTCTAATTTTAAGGCAACCACAAGTCTGAAAATCTTTAGTTCCCTAGAAAGTTTGAGGGTATCTGTTTTATACTAACATTTTAAATTATTCTGTTACAGCAGAAGAGCTAAGACCAAAGCCTTCATCAGCTAAACAAGTGAGCAAAAAAGAAGTCAAGTCCACTGATTTTAGAGATTCTATATTAAGCTTAATGACCATTTATATATAATGAATATATATATTTCATCATACTGGCCCATAAACTGACATATTGAAAATAATATTTTCAAATTGCTATCGACAAGGAAATTTATTAACATTCATATTCACCTTCTAGTGAATGGAAATGCATGTTAATTCTCTTCTACATTTACCACTTCAAATTGTATTCACTGTACAGTATATTAATTTGTCTTTCAGTGGAAAGATAAGTAAATGTGTTTGTAAAAATTGTTCATAATGATCAGTTCTTGCTGCTATTTATACTGGTTATGTTAAAATATAAAGAAAGTCCTACCTAACACTTCTAAAATGTCATTCACCTGTAAATTTCATGACATTTTACATATATTAATCAATTAAGCCCTACTATACCCATCTCAATTAAGCATTAATATCCCAATTTTACAGTTAGTTACACTGAGGATAGCTTGAAAGGTTGGCTGTCTTGCTAATACCACTCAGGAGTGGGGATAAAACCCACAAGTGATAATCACTTCTGCATGTGTAATTAAAAATGAAAAGTATTTTCCCTCTTGTAGCATGGAAAGTATAAAAAATAAAATGCAAAATCAATGGACAGCTGTAACAGGACTTTATCTTTTCTTGCGAAACAAACTATTGCTTTACAAATTCTTGGAGAGAGGTGAATATGTATGATCAAGAGATTTCTACAGAAGTTACACAAGATGTGGTCCTCAGATCAAAGCAAAAATAGTGGCCCAGAAGTACAGCCCACACTAAACTCTCCCCACTCCCCAAGCCAGGCTAAGCATCTCACACTGAACAGACCTTCCACTTTACACCGTTTGGAGAGGTTTTTTCAGCTGACTCCCTTAAACTAAGTCCAGGCTACTTTATGCTTGTTTTAACAACAAAAATAGATGTATCCAATTAACACAACTGTATAGCTTCACATCATATTAATTCTATCAAAATTTCCAGTCTAATGCCACTAGAAAATAATTCTATTTCATTGTTAAGGTGAGAAAAATAAAGGTCCTCATGTTTCCCCTGTTGCTGAGGTACTATAATTATCACTGACTACAAAATGGCAAACCAGTGTATTGGCAGGTGCACATCCTAAATGTAACCCTTATTTAACAAGCATAATGGCATAACTTTTCTGTATACTTTTAGTACTAATATCTAGTACTCATAATTTACTGGTTTAAAAGTGCATTTCTTATTAATACCTTAACTTATAATCCTTTATTGCTTTTAGTCCTCTGACTTGGTATAGAAACAGCTACAGGTTTCTCATTTTTTATCAGACTTCTGTATGTTCTGCGTCGGTGAAAAAAAAAAATAATAGGCTACTTTGCTGTATTGTGCTGCTACCATGCCTCTCAAAGGAGTCAGTGACAAATCATGATCTCTTGGCATTCTGTCTTGCAGATTTTGCACCAAATGAGGCAGGGATGATGTAGGGGTGATATAATTTAATCTTCATTAACACCTCAAGACTGTCATCACATCCATGAACTAAACAGCAGAACCAAGAGAGTAGATGCAACCTCTATTCTGGCAAAAATTAAAAACTTAATTTTTTTCTATGCCCAACCTGGCATTTTATTAAGAATCACTAAGATAGCCATTGACATTCTGAGCCAGATACTGAAGAGTAAGTCTATAATGGCCTTGCAGTTCTTCCTTGTAAGAGAAGAAAGCCTCAGCTCCAAGTCCTGTGGAACGGGCTGATTTCCAAACTGGCTCCACAACTGTCCCTTACCATCTCCAGCCATGGGCCATTCTAGTACTGCACATATCCTGTAATCACTTAATCAGTGCATCATGTCTAACACAACCTCTCAAGTGTGCTCTGTAAAAGCAATCTGACCCAATGTATCAGTGACAGCACCCAGCAGGTCAAAACCTGTTAGAGGACACCCAGAGGACAGCCATAATGCTATGGTGTCTGGAACACCAGTTCTTTATACCCCTGCACAGTCTGTATCAGCTAGAGGTTCCTGAGGCCATGCAGCCTCTCATCCACCCCAGTGCAACAGATCTTTTGATATTCTAATGCCCACACTGAGGACAGGTAACTGGAGATATCTGTAGCCCTTAAAGATCTTTTTTTCCCCCTAATCTTCCACAAGCAAGCCTACATAGGCCTTCTGGGAAGATATAAGGGCACTACTGACATCCTTAACTTTTCAGTAGGTAGCTTTCAGGGCTTTTCCCTCAGGATACTCATCTCCATGATCAGAAGCAGCCATGCCAAGGTGCCACTAAGTCCCCTCCTTTTGCATGCTACTGAGAACATTTTCCTCAGCACTGGCCTGGGCTACTTCCAGCAAGCCAGATCTTCTCAGGTCTCATTTCATACCGGTGTGTCTCTACAACATCATAGTTTTGTTTAGTCATTGGTTAAAAGTCAGAAGGCTAAAAAATTAAAGACCACATTACTTTCAGACAGATTTCTACAGTTTGGTATGAGACATAAAATATGTGGTGCATGTCTGATGGCACTAAAGGGACAATCAATATCCAAGGCCTTCTGGACAGTGGTGTACCTCACATGAATACAGAAAATGAAGCCCAGCATGAGTCTATATGGTCCCAGTGCAATACCCAATGAAGTGAACTGACTGCTAAGCCAGCCTCAAACTTTCTGTTAGCAGGAAGGAAATTATTTGTTCCTGGGGGGAAGCCTAAAAGTGAACAGTGTATGCAAGCAAAGCCTGAGAGCACCTTAAACTGGCAGGGCAGGCACAGCCTCTGATAGGCTTGGCACACCTCAGAGTCCTGGAAAGCTGAAGGAAAGCTTTTAACAGCTCCCAGCAGTGACAGTTCACCCTCTCCCAGAGTGGTCACACTGGGCTCAGCACCACTGCAGCCCAGTGTGCCTGAGCCATGTTCCCTCCTTCACTGGAGATACTTGTTCTCTCCATAAATCTCTACCACCTAAGGATTCCCCACAACTAGGGAAAACAGAGTTATCATTAAGGTTCCTCTCCGACTCATTGGCACCTCACAATTCACACACAAGGGTAAGGGGAGGGCTTTTTCACTTTGTAAGTAAGAAAATGTTGTTTTACTGTTTGATTTGAAGCAAGAAAAAGAGCTGAACAGGTTTTATACAGATTTTTATAATGCAAGACAATTGCAGTGTTTTGGGTATAATAAAAGCACTCAGGTTAGTTTAGTAATTTGCACAAGTCATTTAAGTTATGCTAGAAATGTATTATGACCAAAATGTTGTTATTAGAAACCAACTCCCTGAAAAACATGAACTACTGAGAAATTATTTTCTCTACTTTTATAAATTATCCTAGTGTTGTTCCTCATCCATTACTGACAATAATACCTGAGTGACATGCATTATGCATTAAATATATTTATGATAATTCAGATCTATTTGTATTAAACAGTGATATTATATATTCACTTAAGATTTAAAAATGTGTATTTGATAGCGTACATATCAGAATATCATAGATTAGATTACAGTGGATATCTTTAGGCAATTTTATTTTATATGGAATAGAAAGGCAGAAGACTAAGCATTTTTATTCCAAAACTGTACTCACAACTGACCTAAACTGATAAAAATCAAGAACTTCATATCTGAACTTGTCACTTAAAGGTGAAGCAAAACTCCTTAGCAGGAAAAGGGTAAAGAATCAAAGTCATCCATAGTATATGAGCAAAAGTAAAAAATTCAAATAACTTTACATTTGGAAGGTAAAACATGGAGCCAGTAACCACCGGCTATTGTCTAAAAGTCTGTATAAAAGATGTTGCCACGCTCCAGCTCTTAAATAATCTGTGAGCTGAATTCATAGGCATCTCCATCGCAGAAGTCCCATCACACGACTGATATTTTTGCAGAAACAACAGAGAGGATATGAATGAACTGTTCTCTAATTATTCTGGCAAGGCAGGGGAGGACATTCTGCGCTTCATTCTCTGGTGTCATCAATTTGATGTCTTTATAACTGCTAAATTAATTTTTCTGTACTTCAGGAGTCTGTTTCAGTTCTTAAACTTCTAAGGATGAAATTCACTCTGCCTTTCAAAGTCTTAGGAAGTCCCCTGTGCAACAGATCTTTTGATATTCTAGTGCCCACACTGAGGACAGGTAACTGGAGAAATCTGTACTCTTAAAGATCTTTTTTTTTTTTTTTCCTGGAGTACTTAGTAATATTCCACAAGCAAGCATACACAGGCCTTCTGGGAAGATATAAGGGCACTACTGATAAACATTTGATCTATCTAGAGACATGCAGCCAAGATTGTGGAAAAAATACCAAACCATCTTTAGCAGAACTCTCCTCCAAGAGGTAGCACTTTTTTTGTGTGTGTATATACTACAAACATAAATATACCCTACCCTGGATTGGGTATTTTGGCATCCCATGATTATTTACTGTTCACTGTAAAAATGTTACTGCTTTCATTACTCCATAATAAATACATAAATAGAACTACAGACTGCCACAGGAAAGAACCATATTTCCTTTCAACTTTTCTCTGCATTACACCAGGTTGCTCACCCAGAACTCAGCTGAACTAATCTTGTCCTTGGCTACTGAACATAACAGAGATCTTCCATGTCATCCTAGTCACAGAAATTTCAAATGCTAGCCAAAAAATCAAGATCAACTTATCTCCATATCCACAACTGAGCTCCAGTTTTCTTTATTGTACAAATGATTTTAAGAGCCATATTGGAAGGAGATGGCTCTGCCCAAGAACAGTTTTTCCCTTCATGAAAAAGAGCCTATTACAGCTCCACAGTTGTTTATATGAGTGCCATAATTAGAAATAATACCCTTTCAAAAAATCCTGTCTACTTTACAGAGTTTTCATGATGAGTAACAAAAAGGCATCCAGATTCTTATTTTTCCTCCTTTGGTTTATGAATATTACTTACTATTAACAACAACAGATACAAATGGATACCAACAGTCCAGAGAAAATGGAGCATCTTTTTTAAATGAGTTGTAATGTTTACTGTTTTTCTTAAATATTATCATTTCAGTTCAACCATTACTCTTTCTTATTAACATACTTTGTTATTAAATATCCATAATAAATATGAAGGCACCACACTTAAATTTGGGAGTTCCCATTCAGATCATGTGGGAATGTGGGAATGAGACAATGGGTGATTATTGAATCAAAACAGCTGCTTACTACTGTGCAATTGTTTTCATACACAAGTAAATGAGAAAATTTCATCTTTCAGTCCATGGAGAGAAGGTGCAAGCCCTAACTGGAGTAGCCACAATGCCATTATATTATCCCTGTCTTAGAGCTATTCAACCAAAGAATACTCTTGCACATTGTTAATAAATTACATTTCAAAAATGGTGTTTTATTAATTGATTTTCCCCTTGTATATTAATGACATTCAAACAAGACTGCCAGTACAATATAATAATAGCATTTGTACCTTTGTCCTACTAGCATAATTATTCATGATTTCAAGGTCACGGGTAAAAACATCTTTTTGTATAAATATAAAGTAAGCAATAAGAACACTAACTTCAGATATTATAGAAATAGGTAGCAACTACTAATTCAAAGAACCAAATGTCATCATTACATGCCTAAGTAGTATTACCTCATTTCATGAATTTGAAAATTAGTGGAGGAATAAGAATCCTTGATGATGCACGTTTGTTTCCAATAACTAACGCAAAACACCGAACTTGCAGCAGCACCAGCATATTTAATTCTGCCAAGAAATCAAGGCATTCAAACAGGAATGAGATGATCCTCTTGATTTCACTACACTATTATACAGCAAATCACACCACATAATGTGGAGCTTTTCTACAGGCAGTATGAGATTATGTTCTTGTATTTTTCTGCCATGGTAATGCACTAAAGCCTTTACTGTCTTATCCTGATTACAACTCTTTGTAATGGAAAACTAAATACCAGGACTCTATTTCACAGACACAGAGCCACAAAAGGTAGTTGAACACTGTTAATGGTAGACCTGGAAATGAAACTTAAGTGTCGCTAAGTCTGTCTAGTCTCTGTTCTTCAATGGCCAGAGTTTAAGAAGTTTACTTGAAGAGAATTTACTGTAAGGACTTGTGTCTTTAATCTCTACTCATAATGCTAAATGTAGTACATATATCAGAGCTAGGAGTACCTGGATGAAACTGGTCAGGGAAAAACCTCTTCACACTCTCGTGCTACTGCCTACTTTGTCATCCATTAGGGATATGAACTTTCTGTGAATGATGTAGAAAAAGAAGAAAGAAATCTGTCTGGGTGGGTTTTTTTATGGGAAAGAAAGTACATAAAGCAAAATACCTTGTTCAGTTAATGAAAAATAAAAAATTACAATTAGATGAAATAGCACATGTGCTTAATCATTCTCAGCAAACATGCAAAACTCCCCTTAGACATTACATTGAATTTAGAAGAACAAGTTTTCATTGTTCAGGTGTTGAGAATAGTGATCAAGAAGAAATGTTGCTACAGGCGCTTGTTTGCGTTTTCTTTTAAACGTGGGAAATTTTGCAAGCAGAGTTTGTATTGTCCCTTCATAAGTAACCCTCAAATGTTCCTTCTGTCATCTTGTAAGATTTTAAACTTAATCATGTAAGTTTTTTCCTTCCCTCTTTACTAGTGTTTCAGTCTTTTCAGCTCATTTGACAGCAGGATAGAAGTGGCTGTGTGCGCACTTTTAAGCAGAACTTACATTTTCTAATATTTGGCACATTTTCTTACTATCTTTTCTTTACCTCCAGGTAGGCCACATAGCACAACAATGAGCAAAGAGGTAAGACTCCAGCTGAAATGATGTAATGCTGAAAATTAAATTTATACACAAGTGTTCCGAGTCTGGGTCATAGCTGGGTCACTCCTCTGAGTGGGAGGCAATCCAGCAAGGAGCACTGGATAATGATTTCTCTAAGCTGAGGCCCCTTTCAAGAAATATAGCACAAAGCTTTACCTTGATATCTGAATCTAATCTGATTCAATGTGTGTAATTACTGATATTTGTTGTGTGGTAGTAAGAAGTGATATTATTTTGTTATATGCTGTATTATGTCTCCAGTTCCTTTCAACCTCCTAGCACCCAGCAATAGCCTTTCCAGTATCTGAACCCTTACCCAGAGATAGTGGTTTAGATAAGGACTGGCTGGCTGAGGCTTTTTACAGAACACATATTGTTTAGCGTTGGGGGGATTCATTCTTTTTCTTGAACTAAGAATGGAGTATGTCTTGGTTGTTTAAGCACAGCTACATATGGCCAGTGCTATTTTTTTAGCTGTATTTATCCACTGTGTTCATTTGCTTCCAGGTATAGCTATCACACACTCCTTCCTAACCTTGAGATGAGCTTTTCTGTAACGGCTTCTAAGTGGGCTCCATCTTGGGATGGTAGGAAGTGCCAGCAGAACATCTCTGCTCACATACAACTAATCAGTCCCTCAGGGAGACATGGGTTCTTCTAAGCGGTCCAGGCTGGTGCAACAGGCTTTGCAAAACATCTATGAGTCTTGAAAACACAATCACATCAAAAGGTAAAGCAACCCATATAGTTTCCTTCTGTTGTGCCAGTTGGCAGCCTCTTGCATGTTGTGTCGCCAATGATTTTGCACTCTACCTGCAAGGTTCCCTGCTGCCACCTGACAATGCTGCAGTCAGCCACAGGCTGACAACCACAGCACCACGAGAGCGGCTGTCAGGGCCATTTTGCATGAAGCACACGCAGCTCCTACCCAGCGAAGCCCTAATGTGTTGATTTACAGAGTCCTCTTGGCTGACATGGGAAAATGAGTCTGGTCATGGTTGATTTAACATTTTATGGGCAAAGAGTCAGCCTGCTATAGTAAGTTTGGACTAGTGCAAATATTTTACACATTTACACACAAGTCCGCGAGAAAAAAAAATGTTCAAGATACTCTGTGATTTTGATTCTCACACCCCTCGAGCTCTACTGAAAATAACGTGAGTTTCAATTAATTTAATACAAAGGTGTACGTTACGGGTCAGACCCTCAGGATGAGTAAGCAGCTCCCGCTCGGCGGGCACAGCCACCGGGGAAAGGAGGAGCTCGGCCAAAGGCTGCGATGGGGCGCCGCGAAGAGGCGCGGCAGCCCCCGCCAGTGCCCCGGCCAGGAAGAAAGGCGGCCGCGGGGCAGCCCCGCGGTTCTGAGCGGCGGCGGCCCCGTTGTGCCCTCCCGCAGGCGTTGCTGCTCGGGCTTCCTCGCCGAGGGGGTGGGATGACTTTGCCCGTAATCACCTAAAGCAAACCAGCAGCGGAGCGCTGGCGGTGTGCTCGCCCCGAGCCGGCGGCGGAGCGGGCAGGTAACCCCGCGGGGCCCGGCACGGGCAGCCCCGCCGCCCGCCCCGCGCTGCCGCGGAGAGCCGGGAGAGCGCCCGGCCGCCCTGCCCGACCGCGGGGCGGCCGAGCCCGCTCTCATCAGCCCCCTCTCCCGCCGGCACACCGGCACTCCCTCCGAGACGAGCGCAGCTGGACGGAAAATAAATCCAGGGGAAAAAAAAAAAAAAAAAAAAAAAAAAAAAAAGCCTGTCAAATCTACCTCCGGCTAGTTCATCGCCCGAAAAGAAAGGGGGGAAAACGCGTATGCCTGCGTGGGGGTGCCAGGAGAAAGATGAGTGTTTCTTTCATTAACCGAATGGTAATTGCAAAAAGACTCCCTTTTTGTCAGCTTCACCTAATCAAAACCGAATATCTGTATGTGGCACTGACAAAATCAGTAAAACTTCACCTTCGACTTTATTGATCTGAACAGACAGGCAGAGTTTTCTATGGTGTTCAATTTAGGGAATTAAAAAAAATCACTCCGCTAACAGCATTTGGTACATTTCTAACCCATATGTCACCTCAGTGCTTTAAATAATTATATTTGCATGCAGGGAGTGATTCATAAATATGTCAGGATTGTGAAATATAGGCAGGCATTTCAAACTTTCTATTTAAAAAACATGAATTATGGCCACGAAAAATGTGTTCCCATTTAAGGGTGATACGAAGTATTTGGTGTCTAGTACGGAGGCCCATCCATCATATAGACAATAAAGAGAGTTTTTGCCTGACGTTGGAAATTTATGGTTGCCCTTCTCTGCCCTAATAACTCAAGCATTGTGTCAGCCCGTGACAGCCTTTGCAGAAAAACAGCAACCCTGTTATCAATCAAAAAGCCCTTTTACATTTTTAGCAAAACTCTGATCATCCAGACACCCTTTTAATGTATATATTACATCATTATAGATCATTCTGCACTTTTACTGCAACTCAACAAAATGATCCATCACTTCAGGACAGTCCTGATGAACGCTGATGTAAATTATTTGCACGTCGCTAGTACAGTACAAAATGAAAAATGTACTTTAGGTGGAATTAATTTTAGGGTGTAAAAAGCTAAAAATGAAAGCAGTGGGGATTAGAGGAGACCTAAATGCACCATTAGGGACAACTGAAAACAAGCTAATAGTTATTAAAAATTAAGATTATTTTAACCTTTTGGGATCATGGACCTAGACTGTTTCAAGAAAATAGCGAGGATATATTACATGCTTCTTCCTGCCCCTGCCAAACATAGCTGTTTTGTAATTGAGTCGAGGATCATTGTTCATTTGTCATTAGGGTGTTTAGATAAGGTTAATTATTTGGGTTCCAGTGCCTTTTCCAGCCATATCCTCAAAACTCTTCCTCATATCTCGAAGGACGCTGTTCCTCCCTGTTGAAGACGCATCTGGTTGATCTGCACAGTTTCCATAACAAAGTTGTCAATAAACACTCCACATTTGGGATCCGAGTGACAAAGCTGGAGATCGCCTCCATTGTGTGCCATGGTTAATTTCTGAGGGATTACTGTAACCAAATATGTGCTTAGTTGGTACAATTCGCTCCCGTAGCCTCCAGGCTTTAGCAGAAGATAAACAGAAAGATGCCTTTATGATTGCTGAGATGGAGTGATCAGACCAAGGTGTTACAAAAGCTACAAGACTTTTTTTTTTCCCCTACTTTTAGAAATCTAGACGCCAAATACCAATTCAAGTTACTTATGTACGAATTAGGAAATGTGTTCACTCGCTTTGGGCTCGACCATTTTAATCGTAGTACATTTAAAAACATGAAATGACACTAAAAATCTCCATGCACTTAACAGGAAACATACCCAGCCGTGCTCGTGTCATTGCAATTATTTGACTTGCTCTCTCCCTCTCCAACTAGAAAGTTACCTTAAGGCACATTTTAAATAACAGCTGTTTGCATAAGAAACACCTTAAACATAAAAGAGGGTACATTTGGAAAATAGCTGTTGGCAAACGGGTTTCGACACGGGAGTAAAAATTTTCACACTCACCCATGAAACAATGTCAAGAGGGAAATCTGTCAAAGGGCTAAAAAGAGAACGGTTGGGGTGGGGTTTTTTTTATTATTAGGTGCATTAATCTCTTCCATATCTCGGTGTAACAAAAGGAACAAAATTAGACAAACGCATTTGAAAACATTCTAGGTGAAGCTATATTTCCGAAAGCAGTAAGCAACCAGCCAAACAAGCAAACAAAAGTGATTTTCTGCTCGTTTAGTAAAAATGCCACTGAGTACTAAAATTCACGTTCGCTTAAATGTGACTATTATTTTGAAGATGGTTCTGAAATTATCACCGCTTATAAAACGATTACCTACATCTCATGCAGAGTAAAATATATATTGCTTCTATGTGTTAGGAAAGTAATTACAATCATAAGGGTAAATATTTTCAGGTACTATGCGAACAGGGGAGAGGTTTGGAAATCTTACTTCATGTTGGCAAGATTTTCATCTATTTACTTTAACAACATTCTGGAATAAATACCCCACACCTCTGCTGGATACCTGGGCAGACGCATCAGTTATTAGCTGAGCACATGCAGTCTCGCATTAAAAAAAACAAAAAATAAATAAAAAGGGAAAAAAAGCCTCTCCCCAAATGTACCATATCGTGGTGGTGTATTTCTGATAACCCATCATATTTCTTATGTTCTTATACGAAGTACTATCATTCTTGTGAGAAAAAAAAATAAAAAGGAAGAAGATGCAGCATCTACAAAAATGTATTGCAGTGTACATCTTAATAAAAACCTTGGGGTGGATAGTGAAATGTAAGTACTATCAAAGGAAATAAATTTGAGGCACCGGATGGACAGACATGTAACTGAATTGTGTTACACACAGAAACACAACCCAGACACAACTCAGCAACTCTGCTTCTGCTAATTAAAATCTTAGTCTTGTTCGGAAAGAGAGAAAATAAAGGGGGGGGGAGAGAAAGAAAAACAAACAAACAAACAAAACAGCTAAACTGAAGGGCCTGTAGGGTTGTTGCTGTTCCGTTTAAAAGACTAAACGCCCTTTTCCAACATGATCTACAGAAGCTGACACTTAAATGGCAAGAGAGCAAGCTCTGAGAGCAGGCACGCCGGTGTCGAGGTTTCTGTAGTTCGCTCTCCCGAGGGAAAAATAGTCAGTCCGGGTTTTTTGGGTGATCCTGACCAGGGTTTGCAGCTCGCCAGCCTGACCTGTCAAGCGGATTATTTTAGAGGGAGATTAATAGGGGAGGCGGGCTGCAATAATAATCGTTTTGTTTGATGTGACAACTTTGATAGGCGTTGATTTACTTACAAACTGATAGGCTTTTAATTGAGCGCCTCCATCCAGCTTGAGATGAAAGGAAAACCGCATTGAAAAGCTGCCCGAGTGCCCTCGAGCCTCAATACTGATTAGCCATCTCGACAGTGAATAGTTCAAGGCATTTTCAAACTTTTTTTCCTCTCTCGCTCTCGCTCTCCTCTCCTCCTCAAATATCTGCCAGCCCACTCCTTTTTAAGAGAAAATAAATCATTTCCATTGTGTGCAAATAAAATCGACTTGACATGCTTGCCAATAGCTGGTAGGTAAAGGAAAGTGTGGACTGGCACTTGTTAATTAATTCCTCCTTTGCTCTCCTTTTTTTTTTTTTTTTTTTTTTTTTTTTTTTTTTTTTTTTTAAGTTACAATTTTCCTTTGTAAAAAGAGGAAGACGGGTTCCAACCCTTGGAAATTTTTTTTCAAAGGAATAAAAGCAACAGCCACCAAAACTTCAACAAGACTACACAAGTAAATGCCAAACAGCAAACCGTCTGCACGGACTCATTAAACAAGAATCCCTCGCGAAGGTAACGAGCAGGACAGAATCGCTCTTCTTCGGCTCAAGAGAGGAAAGGAGCCCGCAGCGGGCAAATCGCAAACTCCGCACCGCTCTCAAGCTGCAGCCCCGCCGCCCGCCCGATCCTACGCGTGTGCATCCTAACTCCGAGCCCCTCGCTGGGAATCGTTTTCTGCGTGTGTTAAGCGCAGTGAATAAGCTCTCATAGTTCAAAAATGCTTTGGAGGGCGCAAAGGGGAGGAGATGTCTCGGGGCTGATTTTTTTACAAGGTTCTACATTAAAAAGTTTACAGTACTGAGTGAGATTTAAATCTCATTTCAAAGGCTGAGTGGAGAGAAAAAAAAAAATAAAAGCAAATGAAAAAGCTGTCCTCTGAAGTTGCTAATTAAATTACCCTCTGATGCTTCTACTTCAGCCAGAAAGATCGGGGTTCGTGCTGTTCCCCCCGCTCCGTCCCCCGCTTTTCCCTTCGGTGCGCTGCCTGTTTTATACATGTACCGGCTATCGCCTTTGCTTCCTTGGCTTACAAGTAAAACAACCCTTTCCCGAAATCACCCTCACCTCCACAAGAAAAGAGAGAGGGAAGGAAAAATGGGGAGGGAGAGCCTTCCCACAGCTGACTCTACCTTAAGACAATTAATCTTTAGTCTTTCACCCTGGGAGGCAGGATAAATACAACGAGAAAACAGATAGGAGTCTCCCCGGTCCTGTAAGGAAAACAGCTGTTCCAAGCACTTTAATGCAAATGAACACAAATGAAGGTTTCAGCTTTTTTTTTTTTTTCTTCCAGAGTTTTACTGCACTCCATTTATCAATTGGACTTGACAACAAAAGAAAGAACTGGGGGAAAACCTGGGGCAGATTCAAGTCACTTCCACTCTAGATAAAGGAGGGGGGGCGGGGGGGAGTTCCTTGAGGGCAAGTTGTGGGTCTTGTCAGTCCTATTGCAATATCGTGGGTTTTATGCAAGATTTCTTTCTCTACCTCCTCTCCCCTGCCTTTTGGTTTTGATGGTCTTGCTAGATGACCGCGGTGATTGCAAAATGAAAGTACGTTTATGATTCTCCACTGAGAAGTTGTGCCAATAAACCTTATCTTTCGGAGAAAATATAGAAATTTAAAAGTTTGTTAAAATTAATCGCATCTTTATTAAAGCTAGAGGAGTTCCGTGTATTTATCCTACTCTGTACACTGTAGTAAAAGAGTAAAGTGGTTTAAATAAAATACAGCAGATATACTTACTGCGCTGCAAGATTTAAAGGGTACCTCTTGGCGGGGAAGGGGGGGGATACCGAGGAAAACCTGCCTTACATATACCTCGTAAGAAGAGCAGGTCATTAAAGACTATCTGACACATCTGTTTAGGGACTGGGGCAGATCGGTGTTTCAAGGGAAGAAAAAGGACTGGGTTCAGCAAATCTAAACGTGAGAAAGTGAAAGTCCTTCCTCTCGTCCAGCCCTTCCAGGATCAGCGCCTGTTCTGGTTGGAGTCCAGGTCAGGAATTGGACGCGACCCCTAAAGCACTTGCCTTGTTCTTCACTTGTCAAACGTGTTTTATCTCTAAGTGACCTTTTTGTTAATGTTGTAGATTGTGTGGGCCACCATGTCAGATCCGGAAACAAAAGTAAAAGATTGATTAACACATTTTGCCTGTGAAAAAATGTTATGGGATGAGGAGGTGGGGGGATAGTGGGAAGCAAAGTACAAAGAGAAAAGAAAAAGGCAACCCAGCGACTTGAAGGGCTGCGGATTCCGCTCGGGGCATCCGCCGGCACCGGTAAAAACGGGGCTGAGGGCAGCGGACTCGGTACCCTTCGGGAGCGCACAGACACAAAGCAGGACGAATGTAACGCCCGGACGGACACCGTGTGCGTACCCAGAAGGCACTCAACACAGCCTAGCTGAAAATCCAACACATAAATGGCGAACCAGTGCTCTGCTTAGGGCGAGGGGCCGCCTCCCCAGGCCCCCGCTGCCAGGGACCGGTTCAGCCCGGCGGGCGCAGGGACGAAGGGCACTTTGGAATAGGACGAAGAGGGAAGGGGAAGAAGAGTCCAGCAGCCCTCCCCAACAGGGCAGTGAGGGGCTGGGGAGGGCTACCGGTTGCTGGCAAACAAATCCAGTTTACTCCAAGGATTTATTCCGTAAATTAAAAGGCTTTTTCTCCCGAGGAACCCGTCTCTCCCTCTGTTTTCTTTCCTTCTTCCTCTTTCTCCCTCTCTCTCCTTCCCCCTTCAAGTCACACCAGGCTTGTAATCAGCAACAAAAGCTGACATAAATCAAGGGCGGATTGACAGGGGCTGACAAATAACTGATTGATTGCGGTTGGGGAGCACTGACAATTGACGGTGGGGCGGAGAGTCCCGAAAGGCGGCGGCGGGCTGTGCGTGACAGCCCCGCGTGTGACGACCTCCCCCAATCCCGCCGCGCTCCCCGCGCCGCCGCAAGCGCGCCGCAGCGCCCCGGCTCCCGCCCGCTGCCGCCGGCGACGTGCAGGCCGGCGCTCTGCAGGTTCTCGTCCGGGCCTCCCCCGCGCTGTCAGGCGGGAGGGGCGGGAAAAGCGCCCCGCGCCCTTCCGCGGGTCCCGGAGGGGACGCGGCGCGGCGGCGGCCCCGGAGCGGTCCCGGCGGGCTGGCCCCAGGGAGGGGCGGCGCGGGCCGGGCCCGTAAGCGCCGTGCGCGGCGGTCGGCAGGTCGTGCTCGGGGCGGTGTGCGNGGCGGAGCCGGCAGCCGCCCCCCGGCAGGCGCGGCGCCCCCAGCCCCGCGGCCGCCCCGCCGCTGCCGCGCGATCCGCGCTGGCTGCGGAGGAAGAAAAACGTTCGCAGCGCGTGATGTGAAACACAGAATTAACGCCCATCCCATCCTAGGAGCGAAAACAAGGAAGGAGGGGAGGGGAGAGGGAAGGCGGACGAGAAAGGGAAGGGAAAAAAAAAAAAAAAAGAGCGAGAGACCATTAAAAACGGAGGAAAAAAAAGCCCAGAAAAGGGAACGTCACATCCCCTTGACCCTCCAATCACCTCAGGGTCCCATTTGATTGGAAGGCGGCAAAGGCTTTAATCTCAGACTAATTCAGCTGCTTTTGAAGTGAGTTTCTTTGCCAGATCCCGGGCTGGATGGGCAGCGGCTCGCATCACAGCTGAGCGGCGGAGGCGAGCGCTCCGCGCCGCGCCAGCCGGGGGAGCTGAGAGCGGCCGAGGGGGACCGCGGCACACGCTCGCAGCCCCCACCCCCGCCCCCAGCACAGCCCAAGGATTACTCGGCTTTTTTTCCTCCTCTTTCTCTCCGGCCGGCTCCCCCTTTCCCTCCCCCTCCCCACCCACGCCCTCCCCGCCAGAGAGAGCCACGGGACATTGTATGTTTGTTTTTCTGCTCGGGGGGCGTGTGGCTTTTTTCCTTTCTCACCCGCAGAAAGCGAGCGCGCGTTTCCGAGTGCGAGCGGCGCCACTTGCCCCAGTTTTCATGCGAGGTTTTGGGTCATGATCACATCGCCCTCGCTTTCTGCTATAAGAAGTAGTAAGCGCAGCAGCAGCCTCAGCGAGCCCGGAGGCAGCCCCCGCCGCAGCCGCAGCGCCGCCGACCTCTCCGGGCCGAACGGGCACGCTGGGAATAACGGCAGCAGCGCCGCCGCCAAGCCCTGCTTCCACGCCGTCCCCCCCTCGGACCCGCTACGCCAAGCCAACCGCCTTCCCATCAAAGTCTTGAAAATGCTCACGGCGCGGACTGGACACATTTTACACCCTGAATACCTGCAGCCTTTACCCTCCACGCCCGTCAGCCCCATCGAGGTAAGGACCCGGCCCCCGTCGCTTTCTCTCGTCCCTGCCCGGGCGCTGGCTGTGCATGGCGGCTCCGCCAGCCGCCCTCGGCACTTTCCTGCGCTTTGAAATGCATTTATACCGGGACAGGGGCTTTTTTTGATCTCGAGTTAGTGCGAGGAGCCGCTCCTGGGTATTGTTTCCGTGTTTACTGGGATAATGTTTAGTTCTTGTGTAAATTAATATTTTCTTTTTGCTATTTTGAGCCTTTTTTTTTTTTTCCATTTTGAGAGGAGGGGTGGGTGGAAGGAACCGATCCACGCTGGGGTCACGATCCGGCCACGCAAATAAGCAGCGCTCCGAGCGCCAAACAGCCTTGCTTTTGCAGGGAGTGTGTTGGGGTGGGAGGGGGGCGGGAGGGGGGGACACACACGGGACGGGACGACACGACGCGGAGAGCGACTGGCTCAAACGTGGGTGCGGCAGGATAACTATTTCGGCTCGCCGACCGATTCCTTTCAAGTACCGACAGGGATCTGTACTTCGGGGCGCCTGTTGGTGCCTTTCTGCTCTGTCGAGGTTGCCGGTCCCCGTCTGCCTTGCTCGCTGTTTGCGGGACCGAAACTCGAAACAGAGCTGGTGGTGGGAAGGGTGTGTCCGTGGGAATGAATGATTTCATTAAGGTCTCTGCGGAGCGAGGACACTCTTCTCCCGGGGAGCCCTGCTCGCCGGCTAGCTCGGGCTCCGTTTATAAATAGTGCCAGCAGTCAGGGTGCAGAAATGCTGCTGCAGTCGCTATAGTTCACGGGCGGCTTTGCGGGCCAGCGCGGCCCGAGCGACGCGGAGACGCCGAGCTCCGCGCTGCCCGGGCCGCTGCCGGAGAGGCTGGGGGCATTGAAGGCGGCCGCAGCGAGCTCGCAGGGATACGAAAATCCCCAGCCCTTTTTAAAGGCTTTATGGAAAATGGTGCATTCAAGGGAGGGGGCTGTCAAGTTGATGAATGCGCACAAACTGTTCGTTACTTCCAGGCTGTATGCTGCAGAAACCTACGGGACGAGAGTCCTATGTAAGCAATGGGGGTTTCTCAGACTCCGATTAAATCTCTTTCTTTGTGTGTCCTTCTGATTTCCGCAGCTGGATGCAAAGAAGAGCCCCCTGGCCCTTTTGGCACAAACTTGCTCGCAGATAGGGAAGCCGGACCCGTCCCCTTCCTCCAAACTCTCCTCGGTCACCTCCAATGGCTCCGCAGGTGACAAGGACTCCAAGTCGGGCCCCTTGAAGCTCAGCGACATCGGCGTGGAGGACAAATCGAGCTTCAAGCCGTACTCCAAGCCGGGCGCGGAGAAGAAGGAGCCGGGGGCGGCGGGCTGCGCGGGCGCCCCCGCCGCGGGGGTCGCGGCCGGGGAGAAGTCGGGATTCCGGGTGCCGAGCGCCACCTGCCAGCCGTTCACCCCAAGGACAGGCAGCCCCAACTCCAGCGCCTCCGCCTGCTCGCCCGGGCTGCTGCCGACCGAGGGCAAAGGCGGGGAGGACAAGAAGGACTCGGAGGGCTGCGGAAAGAGCGGCAGCTCCGGCTCGGAGGGAGGCCCGGGCACCACCAGCATCAGCCACAGCCGGATTAGCGTGAGCTGTGCCGGGATTAACGTGGAGGTCAACCAGCACCAGGAGAGCACGCCGGGCTCCAAGCCCATCGCATCGGACTCCGCCTCCTCCTGCAGCAGCACCACCGCCACCTCGTCCACCTCCGTTCTGGGCTCCGGCCTCGTGGCCCCCGTCTCCCCTTACAAACCGGGCCAGACCGTTTTCC
The DNA here is from genome assembly GCF_017590055.1 of Onychostruthus taczanowskii. NCBI lineage: Eukaryota > Metazoa > Chordata > Aves > Passeriformes > Passeridae > Onychostruthus > Onychostruthus taczanowskii. Next base: position 11,157,419 of record NW_024499462.1, read on the forward strand.
CCTTGCCCCCGGCGGGCATGAGCTACCCGGGGACGCTGGCTGGAGCCTACGCCGGCTACCCGCCACAGTTCCTGCCGCACGGAGTGGCTCTGGACCCCACCAAATCCTCCAGCCTGGTGGGGGCCCAGCTGGCCGCCGCCAGCAGCCTGGGCTGCAGCAAGCCGGCGGGGTCGAGCCCGCTGGCGGGCGCGTCGCCGCCGTCGGTGATGACGGCGAGCCTGTGCCGAGACCCGTATTGCCTGAGCTACCACTGCGCCAGCCACCTGGCAGGCGCCGCCGGAGCCTCCTGCGCCCACGACCAAGCCCTCAAGTCCGGATACCCCCTCGTCTACCCCACCCACCCTTTGCACAGCGTCCACTCCTCGCTGACCGGCGCCACGCCGCCTTCGCTAGCCGGCCACCCTTTGTACCCCTACGGCTTCATGCTCCCCAACGACCCCCAGCCACACATCTGCAACTGGGTGTCGGCCAACGGACCCTGCGACAAGCGCTTTGCCACCTCGGAGGAGCTGCTTAGCCACTTGCGGACCCATACTGCCTTCCCGGGCACCGATAAACTCCTCTCCAGCTACCCCAGCTCCTCGTCGCTGGCCAGCGCAGCGGCTGCGGCCATGGCGTGCCACATGCACATCCCCACGACGGGCGCCCCGGGCAGCCCGGGCACGCTGGCCTTGCGCAGCCCGCACCACGCGCTGGGACTCGGCAGCCGCTACCACCCCTACTCCAAGAGCCCCCTGCCCACCCCCGGGGCCCCCGTGCCCGTGCCCGCTGCCACCGGACCCTACTACTCCCCTTACGCACTCTATGGGCAGAGACTCACCACAGCCTCGGCCCTGGGCTACCAGTGAGCGCAGGCGGCGGGGCTCTGACACAACACAAAGTCTAGCGGTAAGGGAAGGAAGCCCTGCGAAACTTTATAAAAGTTGGAAAGAAAAAAAAAATCTGACTTTTTATAAAATAGTGTTCATTTGAGGACTGGATCCATGAGCACTGTATTTATTTATGTTAGCTTCAAGCGGGACAACGAATCATAAAGTGCATTACTAAACTGAGCTCAATAGGTAAAAGTGGAACACCCATTGTAGAATATAAATAAAAAGATAGAGGTCTTCTCTTTAATGTTACTTTAAAATTGCTATGATTGTATTGTACGTTCTTATTTAATGTCTCATTGAAACAAAAAATTTACATGCATGTTTGTTACTAAAAACAACTCGCAATTTGTCAGTTATAATTTCAAATTGCAATTATTTTTAAGGTGTATACCCTTGAAAGAGAATTGGTATTTTTTTGTATGTATTCTGGAAGAAAAAACAAAAACAATTCTATTCCAAAAACCTCATTTGCCTTATTTTGTTCTTTAAAAGGAACACTTAACTATTTTTAATTTTTAAGTCCACCCTGTAAAAAGGGTTAAGTAAGGTTTACGTCATGTACTAAAATAGACAATGTATCGCTTTAAAGATTAAAATTCCGTATATTTGATGTATTAAAAGGTTTTACTTTTTTTTTTAAATACGCTTTGATTCTGTTATAAAACCCGAGTAGGTCTTGGATGGAGGTGACTGCTAATTTCTCCTTAAGCGTTTATTCAATTTTAATTAAAAATTAAAAAAAAAAAAAACAACCAAAGTTTTTTTATTGTAACCCCAGGGCTCTCTTAAAAAATAATCAGACACAGTTGGTTTTTTTCCTCGTCAGTAGAATTTTCTGGCACGAAATAGGAAAACTGAGAATCGTTTAAATCTCTTTCCCTGTCTTTAAAGAAGGTAAACGTATATTTTAAATGTTTTTACTGTGAAATATCTGGCTTTTAAAACTAGTTTTCAACTAGAAGACTCCATTCTTTCTTTAGAAAGAAACGGGGAAGGCAGGACTGTTTTGTAAAAGTGTAAGATGATTATCCGAAAGCTCTTTTTTTTTTAACAATGTAATGCATACCTATTCATCTCTTTCTAAATGAGAAGTTCAGAAGTAATTAGGGAAGCGCTGTTTGAGCTCATCCAGTTATTTTCAATTTCTCTCTTCAGTTCGCACCGCAGCACAAAAGATCGTCACGTAAAAAAAAAAAATCGGACAGCTCTGAAAAACTCTTTTTTTTTAAAAAAAAAAGGGAAAGGAAAAAAAAAAAAAAAAAAAAAAAAAAGAGAGAAAGAAGTCATCCGTTATTTGGGCCGAGTTTGCTCTTCACTGAAGTGCAATGCCAAACTTGACGTGATCCCGAGAGGGGCTGCCCCTGCCTGCACCGCGTCTGTGCCTCCCCAGCCCGGCTTTCCTCCTAGCGCTCAAGGGCCACCGCCCAGCTCCGGCTCGCCGTCCTGCGTTCAGGTAGGAGCGGGGGCTGCGACCGAGCAGCCAGAGCAGTCACCGAAACTGCGGAACGAGCCGTTGCCGCCGAGATAGTCGGAAAAGCGCTAGCCAAGTCCGCGAAAGCAATGCCAGCGAAGGGCTTTGCCCCGCGCTCCGCCAGGCGCTCGCAGCGGAGCCGAGTACCTGCTGCCCCTCGCTCGGCCCCGCTCCTCCCGCCCCGGCCCCAGCGCGACGCACTGGCGGGGGGCAAAGTTGCAAGCGGCGACTTGGCTTGAAACATCACTGGGTTTTCTCCCTCGTTCTGGATTCCCCCCACAATATAATTACTGTTCAGAGTTTCCCGTGGTGCCCAGATGCTAATTAGTCTAATACATTTACTCCAGATAATTAGTGGAAGTTAGTGTTAATGTGCAAAGGCGAGAAAAGCAGCAAGCTGCTGAAGCTGCAGCGGCCGCCCGGCCGTCCCGGCACGGTTCTGCGGGCCAGGCCCGCGGCGGGGGCCGGGACACACGCGGGGAGGCCGGTGCTGGGCCGCGCCGCGGCTCTTTGGGGACGCTGTCCGAAAGCGGCACGGGAAATGCTTGCGGTTTAACCAAATGTGTTCCCCCCCACCCGCCTTAAATGGGAAAGGGACCTTTGCGTATCTCTGCTTTAGGAAATGTAAAACGAGCTCTCGTTCTGAACCGATGAGTTAGAGAAAGGGAGGAGAGGGCAGTGCTGTTAACTGCACCAAGTAAACTTGAGTTATAAAATAAGAAGCGGATGCAAACACAGAAAGTAATTGAAAGAAGGGCTTCTCGGGTCGGGGGTGATGGTGGCGGAGGATTCATCTGGCGAGCCCGACAAAGGCAGAACAAGCTCACAGTCCTCTCGCTATGCCGCACGCCCCCCGCTCTCCCCTGCAGCCCGGCCAGACTGCCTTCCCCGCTTTGCTATTTTAACTACTCTTAATTTGAAGAAAATTACATTTCAGGCTCCATCTGGGTGTGCAAGCAACAATTACAGCTTTACCGCGATTAAAACACCACCATTGCCACGTTCCTCTCCTGTTCGCGTGTTTTACAATTACGGATCTTGAACAGCTGCAGCTCAGACTTCGCTAGCCAAATCCCATCGCCCATCAGGTGTTGCAGGGGCGATTTAAAAAGAGCGAGGGAGGCATTTGTGTCCTGGAACCCTAATTACAGTTTTGGGGATTTCAGTTCTGAAAGGTTACACACAAAAATTGCTGATGCAAGTGATGAAATGAACACTTAATGCTATTATTACTGTTTTGCTTAGATACCGTCCCCGAGGTTAAAGAAAAATTAAAACACCTTATTTTATATGTAGAGTGGTGATAAGTAGGTCTCTTTTCCAGCCTTGTTAAGTATATGACCTAGCAAGTGCCACCTAGGATTTTGATATTAATCTATGAAATTCGCCCTTTTTTCTAACAGAGATTGACTTATGGACATTAATGTTTTTAGGTAAAAGGACTACATTTGTTATTCCTCACCACCCCCCCCACCCCCTCCGTTCTTACTAACTGGATGGGTTGTGGATTTGACAGCAGCCGCTGGTCCATGCCACCGAACTAAAATAATTTCACAGTGAAAAACCAGTTTGAGAGGACAAGCAACAGAAGGGCAAAACCCATCAAAACCCAAAACTGTGATCAACCTGACCAGAGGCAGGCATACATTAGTTTAAATTAAACAGTTTTGTCTTTCTCACAAATCTTTTTTGAACATTAAAGATAGAATCATGTAATATTTAAATCAACTCTTGTCAGATGCTAAGTGCAACTGAAGAACCAAAATAAAAATTAATGCGTTTCCATCCACTCTCAAAAGCTTACTTTGGATGCTGCTTCGACAAAATACTTCTGATAAGACACGGTTAGAAAAGAAGGGTCCTGTTTATCTTATCTATGGGGAAATGTAATTAAGGTAGTTTTATGAAACAATAAAACACCAGACTCCACAGACAGCAAAGGAGTCTCTGTAATATATCTGAGCCTAGATGGGCATATGTATCTTGGCTTATGTGCACAAGTCCACACCAAACACATGCATATACATATGCTTGCCTGGTTTTAGAAGGCAAAATGTATGCTAGAACTAAAATACAAAGATGCCTTTATTACGGGAAGGTTTTCCTCAGTGATAAGAGATTCCATTTGCTAAGACCGGAAAGTCACCCACTGCCCATTCACCTTTGCAGCCACCCTCAGCGCAGCCAGCTGGGCACACGCAGTGCTGTGGCTGGGGCTGACCCTCCTCTCCCTAACCCGAGGTTAGTAATGATCTACCCACATCCACAGTCCGAAATCACTCAGGCAAGGGGAATCCCGAAAGATACAAACTTTCCACAACAAAAGTAAATGTGCATTCCTATTCTGTAAAAACATTCATCAAACTTCATTCTTTCATACTTAGAAAAGATGGAGAGCAATGCTGCTTTAATGCTCTTGGCTCTCATTGCAGGCTTTTGGTAGACAACAGTTTAGGGTTTTTCAGTGGTCGTTATTTTTTTATTTTTAATTTTGTGTGTTTTTTTTTTTTTTTTGGGGGGGGGGGGTTTGTTTGGCTGGTTTTTGGTTTTGCCTTTTTTTTTTTTTTTTTTTTTTTAAGAAACGATTCTGAAGTGGAAAACCGCTGGAGCTACCAGCACCGAATTTCCTTTTCATACAGATTTTTGGGTATAATTTCGGACATTTGTAACACCGTGTTGAGACACCCCACCACCCCTGATTCTTTCTGCACCATGAAGCACAGCTAGCACTGCTTCATGAACAGACCTGAGGCAGGCAAGCAACCAGTTCTGATCAGAGGTGTCTAATCCCTGCTAAATCTCTTTCTCAGCTCACTCCTGGAAAATTCAGGGCAGACTACCTTTTCTTTTTTTAAGGTAAAATTTTGTTGCGATGAAGTACAGAGGTGTCAGAAGAAAAAACACGGACCCTGAGTCTGTATGCTCTCACCTCTTCGGAGGCGGAATGCTTTGGCAGCAGAGACGTGGCTGAAATTTGAGCAGATTATACACTTGAGCTTGTGCATAAATGCGAGAAGACTGTCCTAATGCTGGATATTTCTCCATCAACATCAACCAGGTGCTGTTGTTGCAAAAATCTCACCTCCAACTGCTTGCTCTGTGCGTGTGTGCACGCACAGCGATGCACAGACTTTGTTCTCTCTTCATGTCTGAAATTCATCAACTACCCACCCCCGTTCCCAGCCCCACGTCCCCTACGTGGAGAAGAAAAAAAAAAAAAAAAATCGTTCAGGCTTTGAATATTGTGTAAGAAGCCTTCTGTGTGTATTTTTTTTAATCTTCAAATGAATTAAAGACAACCTGACAATGCTGTCATCTGTCTTCAACGTCACATCAAGGCAAGAAATAATGATAACAGAGGAGCAGAAGGACGCCCACTGAAACCTGGAGGATATATATACACATATATATACACACACACATATACATGCCTTGAAACAGTTTGAAAGAGAACAAAATTAGATTACCGCTCTTAGGCTATCACGGTAAAAACGTGTGGGATTTTGCGTGTGTGTGTGTGTGTGTGCGAGAGAGAGAGTGGCTCATCTTTCCTGCCTCATTTTGTGAAGCGCGTGCTACTCGATCCAAACCACTTCTGTGGGATGGGACAAGAAGACGAGCAGGCACATTCCTCGTTCCCAAACTACCACGACCAAAGGAAGCCCAAAAATATCTCCCCTCCCCCTCCATCGTTTCAGGTTCACGTTCCAGTTAATAACAAACGTTACTGCTCTCCTGAGGCGCAGGCCAGAGCGGGCACGCGTTACGCGGAGGCCCGCGCGGGCACGTTACGCGCAGCCGCCCGGCGGAAGAGGGGCTGCTCCCGGGGAGGAAGAGCGAGGAGCGGCTGCCCTTTGTCTGCGCGGGCCGCGGGCCGGTGCCGCTCCCGGCCGCCAGGCGGCGCTGCGGGCCCCGGCGGAGCGCAGGGCAGCGGCCGGAGCGGAGCCGAGCCCGGCCGGGAGCCCACGGACACCGCGTGCTCGGGCACCGGGAATCGCCCCGCAGCCCCGGAGGGCGGCATGCCACTACAAACGGTGTGCCCAGATAAAAACAGATAGGCCGGACCAAAAAAAAAAAAAACTCTCAAAAACAAAACCAAAAATCATGGCGGTTGGGTTTGGAGTTTTTTTGTTGTTGTTGTTTTTTGATTTTTTTTTAATCGCGCTTGTAATCTCATTCGCTCTGAAGGGTAAATAAATTGCAGTTGTATGAAAAACAATTGGTGCTACATGTGTTCATAACAGATGGGATCTTATCACAGTTTAACTGTAATAAATCCTGACTTCTCGAAATTGTAATTTCTACTCCATGCTGGATGTCTCTTTTCTACTGTAATAATAGGGCTACGAAGTCTTGAGAGCAAGCAGAAAAGTTTTCTCTGCTAGCATTGCTCAAGAGCCAGGGCATCTACTGCAGCCTCTTCCCAAGCGCGGCTCTTTAAAAGTTTGCGTGAAAACGCATCTGAAAATCAAAAGGGAGAGAAAACCCTGGCGTACAGGGAGACAAACAGCTGATCCTTCCCCCGCCGGGTAACATTATTTACTAAGGCAAACGATGATAGTCCCTAAAATACATGCAGAAAACCTAAGAACGAAGCCCTCTGTGTGAAGAAGCCCAAATGACAGATCACGGTTTGCTTTGTCAAGTGAAAAAATGCGAAAAGAAACCGAGCCCCCGAGGAAGGGGGAACCAAACTTTAGATTAATCCCCCCTCGCTTCAGCTCACAAAATTAAAAAATAAATTTGAATAACCACTGAAAGGATAAAATTATAATAATAAATTGTCCATATTCACTGAGGCTGCGGGACTAATTATTTTCACCATCTCGACTTCCAATTGCTGTTTATCAAGTCGCAGGATAAACGCTTGTAAATCCATTACATTTCCATAAATCCTTTCGCCACTTTGTTTTTGGCCAATGCTTTTGCAACATTAATTGATTTTATTGCACTTTCTGAAGTCACTGTTTATTAAACTCAAGCAACTTCTCTCTGAAAGCTCTGAGTTTTTCCATCGACATACCAAACACGCGAACGGGAATTACTGGGGTTACTACAGGATCTAGTCCCTTTTTTACACCCCTGCTGTGATTTTGATGGCAAATGCGAACTGCGAATTACAAATTTCTAATAATCTACGCTGTTACAGAAAACAGCCCCTTTATCGCTGTTGAAAAATTAGTCTAAATCCAAACAGCACCTTTCCCCATTGTTTTTAAACGGGGGGAAGCATGAAATGCTACTGGGCGACGGAGATCTAACACACTAAGAAACGCTCCGCGAGTCTTTTACCTTACTTGGTGGGCAGCAGTTATTTTTAGGAAAGGATTTTCGATGTGTAACTAGAAGTCCAATGCAATTTGGAAATGAGTACACAAACTCCAGGTTTCTCAAACCCTTCTCCCCTTTTCTTCAATCACCTTAAGAAAACTGGCCCCAACCAACCTCAAACTGATAAATGATTTCTGACTTAATAGCAGCTGATTTCCAGTTCCTTTACCAGTCACGCTAGCCCCGTGATCATTATTTAAAAGCGTGAAAAGCTAACGCTGGTGTTCGGAGCGCTCTCGCCCGTGTCACGCTGCGCCCAGGCACCCTGGGCAGCGAGCCCTCTCCTCTGCCTCCGCCGCCCGTTCCATCACACCTAACCAGGAGGCTCCCTGCCATCGGCGGCTGCTGCGGGGTCACCTCGAGGTACTTCAGTGACGCAAGAGTCTTGTAAAACGCAGATAATTGCTACAGATCACAGAAGACATGTAGAACTGCCTGTTTGAGGTAGGACAATATAATGCGGTTATTATGAACGTACCCTTTGTATTACAGGTTCAGTGTTTGTAGCCTACCCTTGGCTCCTCAGCCTTTTTAGTCACATAAGCTGCTAGCCACGAAGACGTTTTGGAAAGGCGAACGCATCAGCTGTTTGCGATGCATTACTCACACTGGGGGGAGGAGGGGAAGGACAGGGAAAGCAAGCCACGGAGCTACCCCCTGCCTGCGCCTGACCCCCGCGGGCGGCGGGCGAGGAGGGCAGGGCTCAGGGCCCCCGCCCCGGGCCAGCCCCCGGCCCTGCCGCGGCCCCTCCGCGGGGCTCCCCGTTCGAGAGGCGGCACGAGAGAGGCCGGAGCGTGCCCCTGCCTTCCTTCTGCTCGGGACGCGATGGGGCAGCGCTGCAGCCCGGCGCCCTGGCCCGAGCAGCAGCCACCTCGGCACCCTGCCGGCACGACTAGGAGAAGCATTCGGCTTTTCACGGCAAAGCGACCTGTTCGGAAAAGGCCACCTCTGCAGTTCATCCACTGCCACAGCTTTAGCAGGGTCGGTTCAGCCGGGACGGGGACAGACAGCTCAGGTGTGAGGGACTCGCACTCTGTACCAGAAAACCGATCCCACTACTAGCACCCTTTCAGCCATCACAAGACCTAAAACTGCAGCTGCAATGTAATGGTTTACTTTCACCGACATTAGTAAGCATCAGCCCAGATTCTCAAGCACACCAATCTATCTTAGAGTTGCCGGGAAATCTCTCCCCTCTCGTACAACTCACAACCCTTAATATTCTCTTTGTGAAAATGCATTTTTTTTTTCTACCAGGAAAGATCAACTACTACCATCATCTGCTGCATTCTTTCTCCTTGGTTGAAGTACTCGTCTGGAGGCAGAGGAATATGCATCAATTCCCCAAGCCAAAAGATTTCAAACCTGCAATCCTCACCTCTTATTAGGGTTCCTCAGTCACCGGGATAGTCTAATGTGGGAAAAATCTCCATTTGCTCCTTTGAAGGCATTTCACTTTGCATAAAAGTGCACTGAGCCAGAGGGAAAGTGAAGGAATTAACAAGCCAATGGTTACAGTGCTTACCAAAGCCCAGAGCTCAGGTGTCCCAGTCAGTGCTCAGATCTAATCATGTTCCTACCCACTTTCTTTGCCCAAGAAAAAGCTTTAAACATTCCACACACAAAGAGGTAACATTTACGACATGCCCTTTTCACTCTGAATGGTAATTAGAAGAGCTGAGTCTCTTACTCTACTCAAGGAGAATAGGAAAAAATCCAAATCTGTAGCCATCAAGTTACTAGATAAATAGCTAAAAGAATAGGCACCTTTGAGTGACCATTTTTCAAAGAAAGTAGAAACCACCATGGCATGTTAGGTGACAGCAAGCTTTGCCTGACAAGGCTTTAGTAAAATGCAAGGTTTCCCACTGCATGCACTGATCACAGAGCAAAGAAAAACTCGTTCTTGTAGTAGAGTTGCCAGCTGTGCAAGTGTAAGAATTTCTCCTTTTTGGCCTGTATTTTTGTTACTTTATCCCACCCCATATGGAGCCACTGAAGACCATCCCCACTAACCTTCTTACCACTGCCTAGGATCAGGCTACCACAGAAATTCACTGATGGAGATCAAAACAAATCCAGTCAAAATCTTACTTGTCCCTACATAGTTTTACAAGAAGATTAAGTTAATTTCGTCAACTTCTAAAAAGAGTTGCCTTATAGCCAGTTTCCATCATGAAATACTTGAGCTCATGAGTCTGAGAACATTCATAAGATTTTTTTTCCTATTTCCCCTTCCAATTCCCTTTCTTCTGAAGATCACAATTTCCTTACATATATATTGCACCAGCAGGCCCAAGGAATGTGTTCCAGATAAAACAGATGAGTAGAAATAAGTGTAAGGGTTTTTCTGTTTTGGTTTTATTTACTTATTTAAGAAGGATCAGCTGCTAAATACATTTCAGTAGAGGTGTCAAAAATTTAATGATGAGAGCTGATCACATTTATAATTATGGTCTTCAGGCTGACTTTATGGAGTTAGGGTAAAATGGTATACTTGATCATAAGCAGATATCCTTCATACATCAATAGGTTTATAAAAAGATTGAGAAAGGAATTTAGACCAGATGCAGCAACTAATTTTTCTAGTTTAACGGTGAAATTTGGTTGAGAAACAAATGGTTGTTGATGTATCTACAAAACAGGTACTGACAAATTCTCTGAGAAAACTGGCTATTCATAGTACCTCCGTCTTGTTTTAAATAAACTGGGGAAGTGTTATAGCAGGTCTTACCTCCTCAATGACTGGTTAACACTTTTAATACTATTTTAATGTACCTATTTCTAAAATAACTGAGTAAAAATGGTGCAATTTCCTACATGTAGGTACAATTAAAGCCAGTAAAAATAGTACTTAACTCTACCCCTACTGATAGTTATAGCAGTATTGTTTAATCCCTACTGGAGAAGGCACTTGCGAATCATCATAGCTGTGTATAAACTAGGTCACAGGTTATGAAAAAAAGCTAACTCTGTAAGGGAGAAAATATTTATTCTAACTAAAACACTTAAACTTGTATAAACACTGTTCCACATGGTTAATTGTGTTTGCTGGTTAATGGGATTGTGTCAATTTACATTTATACGTTGAAGCTATTAGAACTTGCACACACCCTAAGCCCACAACCTAATGTGAAATTCTAGTCAGCCTGAAATCAGTAGAAGTTTTCTAGCAATTCTGAGAAAGGCAGGATTTCCCCTGTGACAGAAAAAGCCCTAAAGCTTACAAATTCTAATTTCAAATGTAAGAATAGGTAACACAGTTGTACAATTCATGACTATTTGGGAAGGGGCCTGGGAACACCTTGGAGCAAACTATGGGAATTTTGATTTTCTCTCTCTTATGGTTTAGAGGACAAAATCTGAAGAGGCCATGCAAGGTACATCCATGTAAATAGGTAAGAAAGAAAACACTGAACTCATATACAGAGAAGAGCTGGTTTTAGCCATTGTATCACAGACTCAGTCAACTTGGAACTGATGCCTGTCAAGAAAATAAGAGCACAGGGAGTTTAACCAGCACATCTGTCTGACCAGCCATCTCTCATGTTTTAACACAAGAAATTGTTTCATTTCAGCGATGGGTGAGATGTGTACATTTTTATTTCTTGTATGTCATTTACACAAAAAATGTCTCATCCAGGTCTTTTCCCAAGAAAATAACAGAATAATACTTTTAACTTAACTAAAAAGAACCCCTCAAATACCTATGAATTAGTAAGAAAACCGAGGACTGTGAAATGTTCTACAGGTTTGTTTGGTTGTTTATGCTGAGCACCTCTGAAAATATCTACATCTGTTCTGACAGCTAATAATCTTGGATGAAGCAAACCAATAAAAATTAATTACTGAATAAGTAATTTAGTTCAGCTTTTGTATGCATAGATACACAGACTAGTTTACACATGGAGTACTAGAAGAATAATGTAGTTAGTTGTGCATCCTCATCTTGAAAACAATTATTGCATAACCACGTCATTTCATCAGCTATTAAATGGTAAACTCATTTGCGCAACATTTTCCCAGTTTTTCTGTATTGCAGGCATTAAAATGAGGACAGGCATATTTCTGTGAAGTGTCTTTTGATGTATTTTGTAATAGTTTCCTTTTATCTGTTCTAAAGCTCACAACAGTTTTTCCTCCCCCCAGAATTAAACTACCCTCTCCACCACACCCACATCACAAGCTGTCCTTAGGAATGCAAGTACAATCCTGGAAGTGCAATAATCACCATCTTGCTCATTACCTGGAACCTCCAGGGCTGACTCACAAACCTTTACACCTCGAGTTAAATATCCTAGCAAGCAGCTGGAGCATACTCATATCCGCTGCTGGCCAGATGCAGCCACAGAGAGGGATGCATAGCACAGTGAACAGTGGGTTACATATGCATACCCACTCAAAGGCAGGTTAAAGATTGGCTAGAGACTAATCCATTTTATAGGCTCAGAAATTGATTTTCAGAGAAGCTGAACTACAGGTGCTGAAGTCTGTTAAAAAAAAAAAAAAACAAACAAACAAACAAAAAAAAAAAACCCAACAATTCTTAACCCCAGCCTAACTCCGGTGGTACTGTTAGCAGGATTCACTGCAGCAGAGGAAAGCATGGAAACATGGAAACATGACCTTGGAGTCTGGTATTCCCTAAGTCTGGGTCCATTGTGTGCAGCATGACACAGTTATTCTTTTCCTGGAGTGGTGGCTAAGGGTGTTTTGCTTATAACCACAAAATTGGGGACAAAATGGACTAACATCCATAGTACTAACATGCAGTTATTTTTTGATGCAATGTACAACACACTTAATCAAATCCTCATCAGAACAATAAGAGGTGACAAGATATATCTATGTTACTGATAAGTAGTGAGACTGTTAGAAAGCAGCCAGTTGTAGAAATCAGCTCTGGACCAACTCAGACAAAACTGGTGTAAGTTAAACAGGAAAATAAACTAAGTAAGTGGATCTCTAAACCTTTCCATTCCAGAAAGGCAAACTTTGGTGCAGTTACATCAGCTGGACCATGGAGTTATTAGGTTGAATAGGGAGCAAAGTCTTGCTAATACTTCACATAAAGAATGTTTAAACAGAAAGAATCTACATTCCAAACACAGTAAAAAGAAAAGAAATGCAGAAGGAGGTACTCCAGGCCAGACTGGACGCACTACTCCCCCAAGAACTGTTAGATGTGAAAAGAGGAACAGACAGAACACATGGGCAAAAGCACTTGTGTGTGCTCCTTGGTCCTTAACTGAGAAGCATGGGATGCAGTGAGTTCCTCCAAGAGAGGAACTGTGCTAGGCTTGGCAAAGGATATTAAAATAGACAAAGATATTTTTTTCAGTTACGTAAATGAAAGAAATGAATGCAGTAAAGATTAAGTATAATACAGGCATGTTCCAACCTTGAATTGGTATGTTGTATTCATTTAAATGAGAAGAGCAATACTGAGCATGGGGAAACAACTGATAAAAAAGGGGAATAACTGATAGGAATGACAGTAGAAAATAAAAATCAGATACATCAAAAAGAAATCAAATCTGGTGTGGTTCCAGACTATAGGAGTCTAGCTAATCTCCAATCCAGCTCAGAATTCTAGAATTTAAGACCACAACAGCAACAAGGAATCTCTACCAAACTTGAACCAAACAAAACTGATACAAGCCAAGTTATAAGAATTGAAATATGATGTCTGACATTGATATTTTTCATTCTGCTTCCAGTAATAGAGAAAACTTTACAATAGCAAGTTGAAAGCAACAATGCACAGATAATAGATAAAAACATTTAAGAGATATAGCCTAGGATTATTGAAAATAGATGACAAGACATTAAATTTCTCTGGTTTAAAGACAAACCTCAAATCTATAATGTGCTAAAAGAGCATAAATGGTATAATTTCTCAATATTGATAGGGTGACTGCTAAAATACCATGATTGTGGATCACCACTGTATGGCAGCTGGTGCAACTTCCAACAGAGCCAGGGAAAAGCAACAGTGTTGTGTAAAGGTCTGAGAAGAGCTCACCTGAAATACTGCAGTCAGTCTGGTCACCTGAATTTGAGAGATTAACCAGACTTACAGACTTAGAGCAGGTAGAAGAGGACTGCTAGGTAGATAAGGGCAATGGAAAGCTTATTTTGTAAAATGAGATTAAACAAGCTTGATTTATTTAGTCTACTATAACCAAAGCTGAGAGAGGACAGGATTGCTGTCTAACTTCTAGTTAAAAAGCTGAGAGATGGGAAAAAAAATTAAAAGAGGATTTTGGCATGAGTCCAACTGGACTTTAGCTGGCCATGAATTTTTTTAAGTGTATGGTGCTAGCTCATTGTTTTTGACCTTATCCCAAATCAGTTCCAATGGCAAATGGCTCACCAGCAATGTTGTAAAGCAATCACATTCTGTAACAGCCATCCTCTGGGAATAGTGGGAATAAACCACACAAGGTTCTTAAGATAGAGTACAACACACTTCAAAAACAAATTATCCAATGTGACGGCTGCAGTAGGGAGGGCAGGACTCAGTAACCCAGCGAGTGCTGTCCTGTTCCAAAGCCTTGCACAATGGAATTGGTAGATGGAATTAAATATACCATGATAAAAATAACATTTTTATGACACAAAGCACTGTATAATACCAATGATGAGGTAAACAATAGTATAAAGGCTATTTTCCCTTTTCACACTTAGGAAGCCCCAGCTTGTTATTTAAAAACAGAAGAAAGTCGCAAAACAACGATGTATAGACAACCACATTACACATAAAAGAGTTACAGAATTCCCTTCTGAAGGGAAAAGCCGTTATGACAAAACTTACTTTTTCCTGTGGAAAACAAGTTATCAACAAAACCCACAGAATCTTAAGTCAAATGCATCAACTTAAAATTTTTTGAACAAAATAAACCTCCCAAAAAATTGAATTCTCCCTTAAAATGAAATACCATACTGCAAGATACACAAGTCACAAACAACCTAAAGACTGCTCCGATATAAAAATTCAAAATCTTTGTTTTAAAGGAAAACTGATCTTTAGGAAAAAAAGTTTGCTTTCAATAAAAAAGATGATAACATTTGAACCAAAGAAGACTTAAGCAGATGATGACTTGTAAAGGGATTTGTCTTGATACATACTTTAAAAATCTCCCAAAGAAGTTAACGTGGTGACAAACATCCTCAGAGAGAAAGGAAGGAATGGAATTCCAGCACTGACCTGCTGGCAGCCGCGGCGGCCGCTGCTGCCCCCGCACCGCGCCTTCCCTCAGCGCCGGCCGAGGGCCGGGCTGCCCCGGCCCCTCACGGCCTTTCCTGCTCCGAGGACAGCGAAGCTGCTGCTTCCATCTTCACAAGCAGCCAAACACCGGCTTCGTGCACCGCAGCACGCCGCAGCCATTGCTGCCAGCTGTGACGAGGGCTGATCATCCCCAGGTGAGCACCTCAGAACGCCCAGGTTCCCCCCGTTATGCCCAGTCAGCGCTACTCGGTGGCCCGTACTGGCACGGAGCTGGTGCCGGGGCAGACTCCTGCGAGGCAGCCGTACATTGCGGGAGATGCCTGCAGCGGCCGCACCCAGGTGCTGTACGGCTCAGGCTGGGTTTTCTCCCGCCAGTGACCGGGGGTGGGACAGGCACATCCTCCCCGTCCTTCTCCAGAAAACTCCGGCTGATGCCTCACGTGCCTTTGGGCCCTCACTGCTGAGGGGAGGCGCGGAGGAACCTTCCAGAACCCCCGGAGGTGATAGTGACTCGGGGCTCCTGACACTTATTTAGAGAACAAAAACATATCTAAAAAATGAGGAACTCTGTTGACTGGTCCTATTTCAGAAATCTAGATTGACCTCCCCAACAAGAAAACCAACTGGTCTTGGGCACGTGATTCTGAAAAATGCCATCACGGAAGGTTTGTGTAATGCCTGGTAGCTGCAGCCCACTGTGACATTAAACAAGGATGCAGACTCCTGCCCACAGCACAGAAACTGTAAAAGGGATAACAGAGCTGATCTCTTCCTTCCAGTCTGCTGGGGAAATACCAGGGGGAAAAAGAGAGCTGATCCATCTTCATGGGCTTTTCAGGAACTGCTCTCTGCTGAGAATACAGCTGGGATGAGTTCACATTAAACATGCCTCAACAGCACGTCATTTCTTACGGGCTAGAAAGTTTCCATATACTTTTTCCTGTGGGAAACAAGTTATCAACAAAACCCATAGAATCTTAAGTCAAATGCATCAACTTAAAAAATTTTTGAACAAAATATAATGTCCATATAGTGACAACTTTTAGGTGTAATTGAATTAAAAGCTACAATTACTTACTCATTAAAAAGATGCCAATAAGGCCATTTGTGCTTGAAATGTTGACACCTGAATTAAAGAGGAGTATGAAAGTGGAAATACAAGAACTACACAAAGTAGAAAATGAACTATTTTAAGTACATATTAAGAGTTCCAATGGATATTTTACATCACGAGCAGCAGATCCCAGTTGTACACATTCATTAATCTTGTCCCTTCCCTGAAATGTATAGCTTGCTGTTTCACTTTTCTAAAAAGCAACCAGAGCTAAAATCATTTACAGATATAATTGATAGAAATGTAACAGTGGAAGTTCTGAGGCTTGGACATTAATGTTTTCTTAAGGCTTTGAGACAGTACTCGTGACAGAATTAGACAAACATAGGTGACAAACACAAACAGTATGAAGAAAAAAAAGTCTTTATGGTTAAAAGGTCTAATATGTAGGGGTTTTTTACTGAACTAGAACAAAGATTAATTTACTCCCCCTACCCCCTTCCCAAAGAAAAGCAATTCATATTTTTTTTTCTCCTGGACATATATATAAAGTTGATGTCACACTCTAAACCTCTTGTTTTTGGCAAAAAAAACCAACCAAACAAACAAACAAAAAAAACCCAAAAAAACCCTCTTGCTTTTTGGCAAACAAAGGAGGAAAAAACCTTTTCCATCTCTCCATAGCATTTATTAGTTTGCTAATGACACTTAACACAAAATATAAAAGATATTGTGAGCAAAGGACACAAGTAGTAAGCTAATAGGGGTGAGAGCTTGGAAGATGCCTACTTCACAAACAAATGTGTCCTTTTCTGATCTGTCAGCTGTATCAGAGATACAGATTTCCTGTAAATGCAAACAGAGAGAGACTGACAATTCATCTACATACAGAGCTGTGGTGATTTGACTGAGAGCTTGACTGCACATGGAATTATTCAAGAATAAAAGCAGCATCCTTACTGAATAACTGTCTCGTGCAGACATGTTTGTTCTAGAATACAAACTAGAATAAGATAATTATGTATGTAATAAGCTTCTACATGTAGAATAATTTTGTAGGGCTGTGACAATTAGGTTCAGATGCTGCCTCAGCCTGAAACAGTTTTCAAGTAGTATCTTAAATGTGAATTTTTGAAAATTTCTTCATTCAAAATTCTGGGAATCCCTTCCAGGTTTTGGGTTTTTTTTTTCTGTTGAAACGAATTTGTCTTAGTTTGATTGAGAACAGGTTTTAAGTACATTAAATCACTGTAGATTTCCTGTACTTTTCTTACAAATTTCATGTAATCCTGAGCCTTACCTGAGCTCAAGCCTCTGAAATCTGGATTTAGTATGGCTTGAACTCATGTCCTATCATTCTAGGGATATTCTGACTTGACAGTCTTCCAGTATCAGTTCCACAGTTCCCTAGAGTGAGGATTTCTGGCCCTTCTGTTTACATATTCCCACACTCCTTCTCTGTATAAGACAACACATATTCCAGCTGCCTATGCCTCAGCAGTCTCTGGTCAGATGTCTCTATGAAGTGCTAGGAGGATGGAGACTCACAAGTGAGCTCCAGTTGCCTTCTGGTGTGAATAGAGCAAAAAGTGCCATTTCAGGAGGGACACCCACAACTGTGGTCTGCAGAAGTTTGTACAGGAAACTGCAAAAGATGTGATAAAATAAATTACTAGTCTTTAGCTTGAGAGAATAAAAATTTCAGTATTGAACCCTGCATAATGAAGAGACCGAAGCAGTTCTAAAATGTTTCTATTTCCTATCTCTGTTGAAAGGACTATGAATATCCTACCTTGTTCTTCTTCACCTCCCAGTAAGCATGAAAGTTGCAGTGAAAAGTCTTTAAAGCACTGTGAGATTTAGGACATAGAAGGAATGGTCCAAGGCAGAACTAGGGAATCTAGACCAATTGATCTATACATTAGAGGGTTTTCTGGAATGTTACTCACAGAATCATTGTTTATGGTATATCACAATATGAAATACCTTAACTTCATGAGGCAGGAAGACATTCGACTTCCTTGGCACCACACTTCTTATATCATAACCCCTAGCCCCCCAAGTTAAAGTGGGCCAAGATAGCTGCAAATCAATGTGTTAAATATCATATTATTATTTTTAGCTATACATAAATTGATTACTTTAGTTGTTTTAAAATCAAAGCTGGAAATATAACACAAATGTCTGTATACTTCATACACTTCCACTGTAAAACTTGTCTTACTGCTGCACTGCAAAATGTAGTTTCAGTAGTGGTATCTTTATGGCATAATCTATGCTGTGTCAAAGTGGGTTAAATTAAATCTTAAATTAAGAAGTTCCTTAGTGTCTTGCACCACTGGTCTTTCCCCTTTCACAAGGGAAAAAATGGAGATAATGTAATTTGTAAAATATAAACACAATTTTAATATTTATTGACTACTAATTGTTAATGCTTGAGAATTTTTAAAGACGAAAAAGTTAAGACATCTGAAGATTCTGTGCAGGTCAAGCATGGCTTGTTCTTGGAGTCCCCTGCTATAACTAATCTGCTGAGAAGAGAGCAGCAATGGAAAATCCTTTTAGTATAGGTGCTGTCCAGCTACAGAATTTAAAAACCTTAGGTATAGGGATTAGCATTATTTTAGGAATGATGGAGGAAAGCCTGCATCCAGGGGTTTGCTAATCTGAAAGAGTAGTAATGTGTCAGGCTTTTAGTCTGATCCTCTTGTGCCATAGTCACATCTGACAGTATTTTGGGTTTAGGTGTCTTAAATCTACAATAATTACCAGTCTGTCTGTGAGTGAGTAAACTGGATGAAATAGCTTTTGGACAACTGAATGCTCAGAGATGAAGTAAAGAAATATTAATTATGTAAAATTATCAACTTTTGGCCTTGCAAGCTGCTTAGTAGTAGAAGGACTTTTTCTGTCTTTCCAAGGATAAAAATTCCTTTGTTCTTTCCTTGCTTTGTTGGGGCTTTGTACCTTAGGTAGGTCTGAGACAAGCACCCAGATTACTGAGAGCATATGGGGAAAGAACAGGGACATTTTTCTTGGATGACCTATGGCAAGAAATGCCTAAAGGCTTGTAATGCAGATTGAACCAGCACTTTTCATTCATCGAAAAACGGAGAACTATAAAAGAGAAAGAAGTGAGGAAACAGGGATGAAACTGCAGCCCTTTTCTCTGATGCTGAGCCAGAAATAACTGGGCAGAACTGGTAGCAGCAGGAGGATTGAGCCCTTACTGCCCCACTAACTCAAGTGCCTGAACCCTGCTCTAACGTCTCTGGGTACCTGTGGGTTGTGCTTCACACTCACAGCCGTGCAGTGACTGACAGATGAGGAACAAGTCCACGAGCTTGTGCAGCAAACAGCTATTCCTGCTTCTCACCAATTCCCATGCAACCACTCAACTCTCCACTACCTCCACTAGTGAGACTGTGTTGCTGATTATTAATGTTCCTTTAACACATACCTTTCAGCTTTGTTGTTTACTACTGGTAGAAGGGATTCTTGTAATGTTTTACATTACAGTAGGTATTTTAACACATCTTTATTATGAATACATTGATATAATTCTAAAATATTTTAAGGTGCAAGTTCATGGGGAAAAAGGAAGGGTCATGCAGTCATACCAAAAAAACTTATATAATATCCAAACTATTTTATAACATTAGGAAAAAAACCCCAGGAAATAAACAGTACTTCACAAGAGAACAATACGTTCCCTTTTTATTCCTTCATACAGGTTACCACTCATTGTGAGGATAGGGCACACAGCCCTACAAGGATTAGACATCCTTTTTTCAGTGGTGGCAGATGCTTTCTTCTTGCCAGTACTGAATATTTTCTTAGTAGCAGTTTTGACTCTGCATCCAATTTCCAGTCTATGGATGCAGCATATCAAAATACAGATCACTGTACATTTCAGCATCCTAGCATTATTGGCAGCAACACTTTTCCTTGGAAAACATTTACTGTTCTGCAACTGTGTTGCTAAGCTTTGTGCAGTATGCTCTCAGTAGACTTGATTCTGTAAAACAGTGATAAGATACACTATTATTCAGAGAGTAATCCCATAATCTTGTCCTGATAAATTAAAGAGTTGGCCTAAGGACACTGCACCTTCATGTTGAAAGGTTCTCAGTGCCTTTGCAGTCAAATAAGACCTGCATAATAATTAAATAATACCTTTTAGATATCACATACACAAGTGCTATTGATTGAGATAATGGACTTAACAAAGCTGGCATAGTCACATAGTTTCAGAGTTATTATTTCAGATATCTTAAAAGCATTCTCTGTTTGTGGATATATCACATTTATAGCAGCTTCACAAACCACTGCCACATCACAGTGTTTGCCTTCTAATAGTGAAGTCCTTAGTTAAGTGCACAAGTCAAGAAAACCAAATTCTGCATAGCAAAAATGTAATTTTATATATCAATATAAATACACACAAAACTTTTAAAGATAAAATTTACTTCAGAACACTTGTTCCATTAATTGAAAACTGGAACAATGTTTTTCCATTGAAAATTGTCTTCCAGTAAATTGAGACTTGAGGGTGGGTGGTTTTTTTGTGTTTTGGTTAGCAAAACCAAGGTGAGTTAAGAAAAAAGTAAATTAAAATTCCTTTAAACCAGAAAGATGTTTATACTAACTCTAAACTCTGATAATAGTTGCATTCTCTTATGAGGAACAGCTGGCACATTGATTGTACAGTGCCTGCTTGACTTGGGTTTGCAGTACCTCTATGAGTTCAAGAGAAAAAAAATTACTCTTCCACTCTATTCCAGGTTGCAGCTAGACTTTGTAGTGAAATGAGCCTGTTAAGGCCAAGTCCCAACTCAGTCATGTGATTTTTAGCTCATAACAGAGCTGCTTAGCATAAAATCCTCTTTTCTTGGAGTATTTTTTCAAAGATGCATTAAAAGAAAATGGAATGTTTATGTTAAAGCTCTTGTGGCTATTCTAGGAAAATAATTGAGATAAATCCTCTGCTCATGAAACAAGTGCACTGTTAACAGGAACTCCCTTCACTGGATGGGCTTCTTAAGGATACTCCCCCCTTCCCCACAAAAATCACCAACAACACTGGAAATCACCTTATGGCTACTGCAGGATAAAGACTAGTGTCTGGTTTTGGTCTGCAATATTGTTTTGATAAGATAAAAGCTTTTGCATTAGTGTCAGGAAGCAGCAAGGGCAGCTGCTCTCCCAGGGAACAGGGAGCCAAGGGCAATGTCACCAGGGCAGGGTCCTGGCTGTCCCAGTGAGGAAGCAGGGCAGGACCATAGACAGCAGCTGATATTCAACCAAGAGCTCAGACAATTGGACAAGTTTGTGGTGATGAGGCAAACCCAAGGTCAAGTTGGAAGTCTGTCTGCAGGTCAGGATCAGACCCAGTGAGTGCAGCTGGAATCATGACCTTTGAGCAGGTTTGGGGTAAAAAAGTGAGGTCAAGGCCATCAGCCCATGGGTCAGGCTCACCATGGGTCAGGCTCAGGACCAGTGGGGCCCATGACCGTGGTCTTGCTCAGGCAGGGACTGAGGAAGCTCCAGAGCCTGTGGACAGAGACTGGGGGAGACCACAGGTGAAGTTTTTGAGCTGTGAGGGTCCTGACAACTACAGAGTAGAGAACTGTCACAAACTCATGTCATGTGAGCCGTTCAAAACTCCTTAGAGATGCTAGGAATTTTACCTTGGGATGTTTGAAGGCTTCTGGAGATAAAAGAGTTATCCCAGAGTTGTCATGTTCTCTGAAAAAAGTGTTAAGAGTTTTATCATTCCTGTATATTATTTAAACCTGACTTACTGCTTCCATTCAAACCCAAGTTACTTTGCCAGTGAAAGAAGAATGGAAAATGAAAATCACTAACCTATAGAGACATATTTATAATTCAGCATATGCCCAGAACTCAAAATTTAACAAAATTATCCCAGGGTCATCTCTTTACTAGTTTCACTACAACAACAACTGAAAAAAAATGCAAGTCTAAAACTTTGTCTAAAACTTTCTATTCATTTCATATAGAACAAGCCTACTGACTGACACATGTAGGCACTTATCTGAAGGTAATGATTAGTCTTACTACAGAAGTGTGTGAATTTTATGCTGTTAACAGACTTTCAATTTGGACTCATTCTAAGGTGATTCACTAGTGAAAAATTATGGTATAGAAGAGATTTTCTGCTTATAGTGCATTTTTAGGCAGTTCATACTGGCTTATTTTGTGTAAATAAACAAGAATTGAGAAATCTAAGTCTAGGTAGAGGTCAGATTTTGTCACTTAGGTTCTATTCCTAAAAGGCCTCTCCTTGCAAATAGTACCTCATACAGAATGCACAAAAGTGAAAGTTTTAGTCAATTAAGTTTGTTTAAATGGCACTATGGGGGATAAGCCCCAACTGTTTCAGAAAGTGTTATCCTAGTGTTCAGAGACCTTGTACTTAGGCAGTCAGCCAGAATCTATCACCATGGATTCACAACAATCAAGGCCTTGACAAGTTTTATGTCTAAAGAAAACCAGTTAGTCAATTAATGGTTAAAGACTTCAAAACATCTTTTTGTTAGTATGACACTGATTCAAAAGATAAAAGACCAAGGAAATCTTTTCAATACTTTTCTGTTCTTTTCCCCAAATCTTCTGAGGAGAAGGAACGACAAAAAAAAAAAAAAAAAATCCAACCACAAATCCTGCTAGAACACATAATAGTTAACTAGTAGCCAATCGTTTAGAGTAACACTTCCATTAGCAATTGGTACATTTCCCCTAAAACAGAAAGGAACTTTCAATGGATTTTACGGTTTCAGACTTCAGTCTTGTCTTTAATTGGATGTGGCCATTTAATTTTGAATGAAATAGTTTTTCTTTTATTGCATTCTGATACATGCCAGCTTTGACAGAGAAAGCCAGCAACATAATGCTCATATGGCACATTAAGAGCCACACTCTGTTGTGGCTTTGCACTTCAGAGACCCTAAATTCTACAAAATTTGTTCATTAAAAGGCTTGACTACAGCAGTCTCAATAATTGAAGGAGGGACAATTGCTTTTTTGCAAAACCTATTTTTGAACTCTATGAAGGGAGAAAATAACAAATTATCTGCCCCAATTTCCCTTCATATTCTTTAGCTAGCTCAATCAGACACAGTTACACTTATTGCAGGTGCTCCTCAATGAAATTCTGTGGCCCCAGAAATAAAGAATATCAGATTGCATCATCACAGAGATTTTTGCTCATCCTAAAATCTAACAAGATATCTTTTAGGAATCTATATTTCTTCCGAAAACACATGGTTCTGATGCCTAAAGTTACTCAGAACTCACCGTTCTCAGTGCCATTGAGCAGACACTAAATATTTCAGTGAGGCTCACCATGGTCATAATGCATGTGCATACACACTGCTTTGCAGATTTTCCTTGCTTGTGACTTTGAACCTTTTCAGAAGCCATTTGGATGCCTTCTAGAACAGCCACACATTTAGGAAGTGCCAGTTCCTAGGAATCTCTCAAAGAAAATGTTCACCCAGTACATGCCTGTACAACTGTGCTGACATCAGCAAGCTTTTCCATGTACATAAGGAAAATTCAGTGATTTCTCTTAGTGGCCTAAATTAGGGAAATTATCCCTTCTGGGATTAGTGTTCAAACAGAAAAATGCTACCACATCACTGGACACAGTTTTCAACTGAAATTCTGCAATCCAATGAAGTCCTCAGCAGCAGTGCTGGCTTCCAAAACACCAGTTTTCTTGGTACCCAAGAGGCCCAGCTATGTAGATGATCTTGAATATACAATTTAGATATTTAAATGCACTGAGTTCATCTGCAGACCTCACCTGAGCTTTAAGAATATTCTATATAGGTAAGATCCAAAACCAGAGGAATAATGTATTCTCCTGCACGAGTTTCAACACCAGTCTGGAGAATTCTTTGGCCTAAAGCTACTCAGGATACTACTACTGAAGACCAAAATTTTTTAACAATTATTTTCAGGTTTGTTTTCTTCCTTTAACTGTGAACAAACCTGCAGCAAAACCAATTCTCCAGTGGCAAAATATTGCACAGGTTTTCCCCTCTCCACTCAGAGAATCAACTTCTCTTACTTAATTGCATCCATCTGAATAATTTTAAACCCATCTTTTACTTTTTTTCCTGTCCAAGTTCAATAATTGTTATACTTGAAGGCACCTGCAGAGAAGATTGATGAATCATCTTCCAGCAGCCATCAACTTTCTGAATGTATAAATTGGTCATTCAGGGCTCAGTCACAGAGATCAAATAGTCTCTTCACTCGTACCACTGTAGCAGCTTTATCAGTAAGGTAGACGCAGATGCATTCCACAGTTGCCACCATTTTCAGAAAAACAACCTCAAAGCATCAACCAGGATGCATTATTTTTATTTGAATAGATTCCCCAAACATCACAGAGTTTAAGGAATGGTAAAGGGCAGACTGGGGACAGCTTGTGTGGGAATTAAGAAATTACATGTCCTTTGTATTTTTCCCAAGGTAATACAAACAGTGGTTGCTAAAGTTCAAGGAGATGACTTCAGCTATGCAGGTTAAAGGTGTTCTTTTCCACAAAACTACTATCACAACCTGGCTGATAGCCTCTCCACCTTGTAGCACTAGCAAGGGATTTTCTTCTGTGCATAAATTACACTAAATTAACCACCCTTGGCAGGTTGGTGGTAAAATTATATATTTTTAGTGAAGCCAGCAGTTGGAATTTTCAAGGGCATTTTTCTTTTTGTTTCAACAGGAATAGCAGTGAAAGAACGTCTACTCTGAAAAATTCTGCCCTTGCATTTCCATTTTGGCTAGAAACCAAATTGTTTTCAAAAGGTGAAGATCATCAAGAAAGGGACCCTTTGTTTAGCTTAATTTCAAAATTATAAAATATAAAACTGTGAAAATGCAGTAAAAACATTTCAGCCACTTCAGCAAGGATGCAATATATTACCAAATTTTTCCTGAAGCAGTGAAGATTCAAAGCATGGTTTCCTCTTTTTGCCTTTTCTTTTTGTCACATCAATTAAACTATTCTTTTGTGAAAAAAAAAGGAAACAAAACAAAAGACGTACGCATCTCTCTGTTTTCAAGGATATGTTTTCATCAACTCAGGTCTAGAGCTATTTAGAAAACAGGAGAAAATGTTTATCGCTGTTTTAATTTGATTAGTTAAATGTTGCTGGAAAAATCAACACTTCAACATATGAAACATTTTCATCAATTTTACAAATGTCAATAGGGACTGGTTCTGCAAAAAGTCGGGGGGGAAGATCTATGCCCAGCAGCCACAATGTATTGGAAAAAATCAGTTCAGTGTATCTGTCCCCAAACAGAACCAAATAGAACTGAGTTGCAACCATTAGAGTTGTTGCCTCTTTCCAAATCCAAAGCATGAACTCTCCTGGAAGAGTCCCCTTTCCAAAATGCTTCATGCATCAATCATTGAAAAGAAATGAGAAGAAAGGCCTGGCTTTTCAAATGACACAACATTGGCCAACCAGAAAAGCCGAGTCATGAATCATTTGTAAAAAAATTTGACTTTGGTTATTGCTACAACACATTTGGAAATCCTTGGGTACTCTAGGCCTGTATATATGTATACATATCCATGAGTAGAGTTCCTCTTGGGGTTCCCACTTCTTCATCTGCCAGCTGAAATACTTTGAGGTGAGAGGGGAGTTTTGCTAAGGGAAAAAGGTTTACAGATCTGCTATAAAGTTCACAATCACATTTGACCATATTACAACCCAGCAGAATTCACATGTAAGCAAACTTGACATGTTTGCATGAAATCCACTGAGAACCAACTTGGGGGGATTAAAAAAAACCAGGGGAATAAAAATAACTAAAAGAAATTCCATTCTATTACAATAAAATACCCAACTTAAGCTAATTATTTAAGCATGCTCTTCAAAAGAAATATAGAAGCTTTAATTAAAATTGCACACATGAACCAAGACTTAATCAACTACAGTTATCAAATTCAGCTAGTGGTAAGCCACAGCTCTGAAAGGTCCCATTTGGCTGATAAATGCAACATATTTTTAATATATACAATAAAAATAGCAATATCATTTAATGTGAAATGTGAAAAAATTATTGCAACAAAGTGACCCTTGCTCCCAAGCTGAGAGTTTGGCTGTGGTCCTCCACTCACTGAGATTGTAAGCATGGTCTCTCCAATAGATCTGATTTACATGGTGTGAGTGTACCTTTTTGTATACAAAATTTTAGCACACAGCAATCTCTGATGGCTGATTACCACCCTCCCTTCTCTCCTTCTTTCCTTTATTACTGGGTTTATAATGAAAACGTTGACACTGCCTTAACTATGGCAACATTAGCATTTGCCATTATAATTAACAGCTTCTTTTTTTCCTCTTTGTGATTTACATGCATATATTCTTCCCAGTGCAGTAATTACAGATGGTATAGCTTGTAACATATACTATCCCTGAGCAAGAAATACATTCTTTTTGGAGTATGTCTCTGATAAATTTTATTTAAATATAAAAGGTAATAGGCAGAAAATGTAGTTTGCTTACAAGTTTCCTTTATGGTTGTTTGACTGTCACATATCTGCAGATTTATGATAATCATCCTTGCAACAAAAACGTTTACTTCACTGTCTAAATAATAAGGTAATTTGTTACAGCTAATTACTCAAGTGCTTCCTTAATCTCAATTAAAAGATTCAGGCTTATTTTCTACATTTCTGCAGCAGTATGCTCCAGAATATCTTGTTAATGTATTCCCAATCACATATTTGTTAAGGAATGCATGGTCCATGCAAAACTGAAATGCTAAAATACATAGCTGCAATCTTAAACAATGATTTATTGTGACATGGGATGTGGGACATTTCCACAGCTTTTGTGATTGCAGTAATGAAGCTGTAAACCAAATAGCATGAAATGAAGCAAGGCCTTACAATTTAATCAGCTCGTAAACAGATCTACTGCATCAAGCAAATGACATTATTATCCATCCGAAGTAAATCATGCTAATCTCAGGAGATAAAATCAACATCATTAATGGTCACATGTCATATTCATCAACACTAAACCATCCCTTTTGACAGATTAATCCTAACTACAGCTCCCACGATGTATGGTAATAGGGCTTGTAGCATACATTTCATTCAGCAGTAAGGCTAACCAGCACTCTTAGTCTGCTATTACAAATAATTTTTTTATTGATTTACATATTTTAAAATGCATTTAAGGTGAGGTACCATTAAAAATCCTGTCACTATCACATATTTCTTCCTCACATTCTCAGCCTGTATTAATAGAAACTAAACAACGTATGCCATATAAATACTTTCTTTAACACACTGTTAGTGGTAATTAAAGAGTTCTGCCTGTGTTTTTCATTCAGCAATGAAAATATTCACCCTTTTTAATAGGGTTTGAAGAATTATTGGTACTATTATTCTAATATCTTATTTGTAGTGTACCAGCACATAGGGCCCCTGGTCATGGATCAGGGCTCAGTCAAGCCAAGTAGGATCCTGAAGACTTTATTATCTATTATCCCATCATTAATACAGCATCAAAACCCCAAAGATGCATTTATGATATTATGCTATTCACTCTTCATTGCACTTTAATACATCCTGCAGACTGGTGGTGTATTTTTACTCTGACTCCAGTTCCTGCATACTGCCTATTTGTTCCAAACACAAAATATATTTATTTATCATGGAACTGACCCTGTATGAATGCTTTTGAAAAGTGTCCACTATTCAAAGTGTCACTTTCCTTGAACAGGCACTGAATTATATTGACAGGCACATTATCAAGGGCTGCTGACTGACAGAATGAATGACTGTGGCTCTGTGCCGCATTGCCAGTCATTGACTGAGTGGGTGCAAAAATTATCTACAACCTTTGGAGATCTAAAGGACTCTGAACTATGGCTAGAAAAGAAGATATATGCAAGTGATTTACTTGCACAGCATTTATCAGCTTAGTACAAACATCTCAACTATTGCCCAAACTACTTCACTAATGTAGTAATTCATTAATGGTCTATTCTCTTTCCTGAAACTATTTTTTTAACATCCCTTTTATGCAATTATTAATGTCACATTATTTAATATGTGTTTATCTTTCACCAGGGAAATGGTTGGCGGTAATAATTTTAAAAGCAACCACTGCCCCCTGCATTTTTTTTTAGGCCAGTGTGGGTTAAGATGCATCTTAGTAAGGTTATTAGGGCAAAGCAAAAACAATATCAGAGACTGCCTGTGGCTGATGTGTAGCAATCAGTAAGTCTGGTTAAGAGAGAAGGCAGAATGCTTCCTGGACTGTGCTGGGGTTTTAGGAAAACACTAAACTAACCATAAAAGCATTTCATTTACTTGCCAAAATAATATATTCACCAGATGTATTTTTGATATTTTTGATTGACATAATGGCAGCTTGAAGTAGACCACAAAATTCTACCTTATCTATTGACTAGAAAAAAGGGGTAATAAAATATTTCAATATTGCATTAATTTCAAAACCTCAAAGCACTCATGTCAAATTTACTGGAATCCACTGACCTTTAAACAGCTTTTAAAGATTTTATGACTTAGATTGTCACATTACTTACCAAGAATCCTTAAGAAGCAGTTTTTTCCATCTATGGTGTGTTTTTAATGTTGAGGTTGTGAAGACCTTCCCTTTTCTGCCACTGTCCCTTTTACTCTCACTGCTCCCATACTTGAAGCTCTACCTAATTACTTAATCTTTGACAAGTTGCAGATATCTGTGGTGCTTATCAGAGATCGTGGTTAGAGGACTAAAAGAATCACTGATGAGGAGGATCAAAAACCCCCATCTTTGTTACAGGATTTTTGTGCTATTGCATACCGTAGTGAGAGGAAGGTGTCATTGAGCTAGTACTCCTCCAGAACTGTGTCCTGGTACCTCCCAGATGTGCATGCTCTTCAAAGGTTTACTACCAAAGCCAAGATGAAAGCAATCTGTATTTCAAGTCATATGGTTTAGGTAAGTAAAAGAAACAAATCTGTTTCTCAAGCAGTACCAGAAAAACTGGCAACAGAATTTCTTGGTGGTATAAGCGCATATAAAGTAGAAATTTTGCCAGCACAGCTATGGTTGTAGAGCAAAAAATAGTCTGTGAGACCAAAGAGCTGTGAGACCAAAATTTTCCTGTGTAGACCAAGTCCTAGGAAGAGATGTCACAAGCAAAAATAATTATGTTCTGAAAAGGGATGGATTGTCTCACTTTAATCTGCAAGAAATGAAGGAACAAAATCATACAGTGGGCTAAAGACAGTAAGCGTGCCTCTAACAGCTCACTTACGTGCATTTCAGTAGCAGGGATTCAGATCACCATTAAAAGGATGAGGATAATCCATGGGACTAGCAGATAATTAAAAATATATTAATTTTATTCCTAGTATTTGTTCCATCCAGTTTAGTAAATATATGAAAAAACTTTCCTTGAAAATTTTGTAGAAGGTATTTAGCAGTAATACTCACATAGTGAGTTTAAAATACCACATCATCTTAAGTATTTTTTTACCAGACTGTAGCTGAAATACCATTAACTAATGATATAATTACAGAGAACTTGTTAATCCATTTGTTTAATTTTTGAGACACAGCTGTAATAGAAAGATGTGCTTGTTTTTTAATAAATCCTGATAATATTCTATCAGTTTAAACAGAGACACATCTTTGTTAAAGCAGTATTATAAAAAAAACATAAAACTACGAAAAATTTATTATTGCACTCTTGCATTTAAAGTCTCCTTTCAAAGTCTTCTGCCTCTTACAACACTGTCAGAGATAAGTCATGCAAGCATAGGGATATTTACAGTTAGTTTAAGGCTCACTTTAAGGCTCAGTAAAGGCAAGATAGAACAAAACAAAGATTTTTGTACTCTTATACAACTTTTGATGTAAGGTTAGTTAATTTTATTTCTTTTTTGTTTTAGAAAAATCACTTGGAAAAGGCCTACCTATGCTCCTTTGTTCTCCTCCTTTTTTAACTCCCCTCTGAATGCCATTTCTTATACCAGAGGAAAAAAACAGTTTATTATTACATCTTCATACACACACAAGATTATGAAAGCATGTTGATCCATTTTTTAGCTGTTGACAGTGGAGTTGGAAAATTCTGGCAACACTTTTTTGTACTGTTTGAATTTTAAAAGGGTCCTATAAACACAAAAACTTGAAAAGACTGATTGGCTTTTAGATATGGCTAATCAATGGATTAGCCATATCTATCTTAAAAACACTTTTGAACTTACATGCACATTCCAAAAAGCAATCATCAAAACAACATCTTTATAAAAAAAAAAAAAAATTTATATGTGTGATGCATGCTCCTTCAGCAGCCCAGTTAATTTTCAGTTTTATGTAATACTCAGAGGGAACTTGAGTATTCAAGGTCTGCATTCTTAACTGAATCCCAGTGGGAAGATCAGATAGCATCTGGCCTTTGTGAATCAACATGGAGTGACTGCTGGGAAGGAAAGGGTAGTCCTCTGTTCCCATTTACTTTTGAACAGTCACAATATAAATAGCGACCAGAATTACTTCCTCCTGGCTTCACCTGCAGCAGGTAATGCAGTGGATTTGGCTTGTTAGTCTTTCAAACAATCTAGTGAGCTAGGCAAACACAAAAGTGTTGATTCATTAAGTGCCATCTCAGGTCTTGGGAGTCCTTGGGAAACAATGCCTGAGTCACCAGTGTTAATTCATCACAAAGTACTTGAGGTAGGGCATCTCCTCCATATCCTTTCCCATCCCCTGCCATGGAGAAATTCCACCTCTGTGGAAAGATCTAGCCTGCAACCCAACCAAAACCAGCTCAGTCTGCCTTGCAGATGCCAGCGTGTTTAACTTTGGTTAAAGAAGTTCTGTTGTAAATAGAAAACATTTTGACTAAAAGCTGTCAAATTGCAGCAAGTAGCATAGTCACCAGGCTTTATTCAATGTCATTTTGTAGAGGGAAAGAAAAAAGCCTTTAAGGAGATCATATGAGTCATGGGATTGGGTTTCCAGAGGGCTCTTAGGGATTCTTTTCGACCAAGAGTTTTCTAACACTGTTAGAGCAGGGGCTGTGTGAAACTCAGCAATTTTGACTGTCATGCTATTTTTCAGTTCCAGCTTTCATCACTTTGTGCCTTTTGGGTCTAACTTTGCCTCCACTTAAGTGGTTGTCAATGTAGAATAAATCACATGAAGAATACTTAGGGCCATGTTCTGTGCCCAGCCCACATAATAGAGGAAGGAATGAAATCCTCAGAAATAAAGGGGTATACTCTCTCTTCAGTATGACTATTAAAATTCTGGAGAACAAACTGTTACACTGAAGATGAGAAATACTTGTTTTCTCTAGCATGTACTAGATTCAAATCTGACAGGACTCACAGACTTCTGAAAAAAATCTTTGTCTTTTGAGTACAATGCATGAGTAGAACAGAGTAATAAAGAATGTATTGCACAATGCATGAGTAGCTGCAGTACAAATTAATATATTGTGATGGGTTTAAGAGACAGAGGGGTGTCCAGAGCTGGACCTGGAACAGTCAAGCCAGTGATTCATGGCTTTTAGTAGTGAGGCCAATGATTCTTGAATTCCAGCCTCTGTAACCATGCCTTGCCATTCATTCTTCAAATGCAAAATATTGCAGACATTCTTTCTCTAAGAGACACATGCTAAAGGACATTGGGACTCTAACAAACTGGAAAGTTAAGCACTTCTTTACGTTTTAGGGCAGCAGATACACTGGGATCTTAAAATACATTTTTTTAAAGATGAAAAGAATCTTGCATAGGAAGCTCATGTAAGTGTGAAGACTCTAGAGAGGAGCCAGCTTCACTGTAGGGAAAGCTTATTTTGTTATTATTAGCAGCCCGAGGTGTGCTGATCATTTTACTCCTGGTATTTTGCCATTTCCTAACAAGCATTGCCACAAAATGACTCATGAAAAGTGGTTTTTCAATGAAGCTCGGTCATTTTGGCACAGATTCCAACTCTGATCATAGGGAAACCATTTAGTTTTCCAATTACGTGGTCAAGGCACAACCCAAAGTACTGTAGAGTCTTCTCTTTTCACGTTAATCTAGTAGGAATGGCCAACTAATAAACAGAAGAAAGTGAGTGTCTGGTGAACTTTATAGTCAGAAACTGTACACAAAAGTCTTTAGGCCATCAATTTCCATTAATTATAAGCATGCTGTACTTGGAGACCTTTATTGGAATCAGTTTTCAGAAATGTATTTCAACAGCATACTACAGATGCAAAAATTTTAACTCCTCTTTTCAATAGTTATCTTTAGAAGTAACATGTAACTGACCTTCTAGCTCCCATCCTTCACCTGGTGGTGGTTTAAATCAACTCTATGTAGGAAATCAATCTGATGTAAAGTTGAGCTAGACCTTTGCTAGACAAATCTCATTAAAACAGAAGCTCAAACAAACACAAGGCTTTGTCACCTACACACTTGTTCTTCAGATCTAATCCACACAAGTGTCTGTTGACCATGAACCCTTTGCTTCTGTGGGAACTGAGAATGATCTCCCTCACACTTTTTAACTTCAAAACATTGTTTTCATCCCTGCTTTCCCCCTTGATTGTTCTCTCCCTCTGGTTACAGAAATCATCTCAGTAACTCTTACTCAACACTGGAAAGCATTTCAGTATTTCACAGATCCTCACATCCGTTACTGTTTACAAGACTGTATCCCACAGCTAGGCAGTACTGGGCTGATCCTCAAGTCACAAAAGTCAGAAGAGATTTTGCCATAGACAATAATGAGCAAATTTTGCAGGAAATTTTGTATTACATCCAGGTGTATTTTTTTATTAAAGGTATTTTTCACTTAATCTAAATAACAGGCATCAGTATCCAATGGGTGTATTCTTTCTAGCTTTGCTCAGTGCAAAAAGCTTTTTCATTTACTATACTTTTGGTTCAAGTCCACAAAATTAAGTGGGGCAGTTAAAACAAGGCAAATAATGTACCTGATTTACCAGATTTTATTTACGTTATTATATAGCTATTAGATGTAATATTGTCTGCTCCTGTCACTCTCTGCAACGTGTTTGATGATTCAGGGAATAAATAAAACCCAGGGTTAGCAAATAAATGAGAGCAGAATTGGCAGCACACCAAGTCTGCTTTATTTGACTGAGAGAGAGATGTGTTACATGGCCTGTTTGTTTAAATTATGCCAAGAGCTGAGATAGACCAGGTGTTGTAGGCCATGGAATAGAGCCCTTAAAATGTTTGCAAAAACCAGATTTCTGTTTACTGGTTTGCCAGAATACAAACCCAGAAAGTTTACACTGAGAAGTCGAAAGAACAGGACTTTGTGATACCATTTGCTATTATTTTTATTAATAAAAGTTACAGAAATGTCTCATATGTGCTAACTAGCCACTCTCCCTGTGTCTTTACACTGGAATATATAGTATATGTAATTTTGTAAAATTATTTTAGTAATTATCTTAGCAGTTCTGAAATACCGTAAGACAATTCTTTAACACAGATCAAGCCATACTGTCTTTAGTCAATTAAACACCCCTTAAGTTCAGTAAATGGGAGATGGATCTAAGAGATTTAATCTGCCAGTTTTTCACCCCACTGCCTCTTCCATCAGAAAAAGCCAGACAAAGTGGGTTAAAACCAAGGAGCTCCTGATCTGTTTTTTCAGGATGGGTATGGAAAAACAGTATCACAAAGAGACCTCAGTAAGAAAGATCTAGCCCAAACTACACTTAGAAATTGTTACATTTTCCTTGAATGCATCTGCTGAAGATGCATTCAAAGATTCACAGCAGAGATGGCTAGACTGATACTTTTGTGCTGCTCTACACAGCATCCTGCAAAGCAAGCAGAGTGAGGCAGATGAGGGATCCTCACCCACTTCATTGCAAAGTCTGCCAAGGCAGTTCAACCTACCATATAAGATTTCTTGAAGTAATCCACTTAACTTGGCAGTGCTCTGGGCCAATAACCTTTGGCAAGGGAAGAGGTTAAGCCAGCAGGAGTTTTATCTTAAGCTAGTAAAGCAATTTTTGCAGTGAATGTCAGACCACAGCCTGAATCAGGTTCAAAACTTACAGAGAGAGAGAGGGGTGGGGGAAGAAAGGGGGAGGGGAGTAGTGGACAACGAGGACAGGGGAGAGAGAAGCAGAGAGAGAATTCATTCTCCCTTTAACTTTGTGATCAGTTACCAGCACTCTGAGAAAAAATTGTCTGCCTACCAACAAAATAAAAGCTAATGCATGTGAGCCTTCTTTAAGTTTCACCCAGTCATTCTTGTGTTTTAGTGATTTTCTTCCCTGCCTTGAATAGAGAAAAATTACTTTTAAAAAACCAACTGCAGCAGCAGTGACATGAGTTATCTTCCAACCAAAGTGCCTTGTTTTGGATTCAGTTATCTCTGAGACTGCAGGGTTTTTTTTGGTATCTTCTAGTGGTTATAACTTACAACAGCCTGGAGTGCTTTTATTGTCTAATTCAAACATCTTGATGGACAAAACATTCCTACTGACTCTCTTTGGAACCCTCTCTCTTGATGCTTGCTAAAGCCCTAATTTCAGCATGCACAGAACACACTGCAAGTCTGCTTAATCTTACTTTGCATTTAGCAAGAGGATATTGGGATAGTACCAGAGAAATGCTGAGAGGTTTGTGTTAACATAATGAAGAAGATAATAATGCAATGCTTACAAGGAAGCATGTACTTTTGTGTGCTGTTTAGTGTGGCTGAGTTGGAATAAAAAAAGAAAGGAGATTGCTAGGATAAATTCCTAATTTCAGCAAAGTTGGACATAAAATTCAGCTGAATGTAGTGAAAACAGCATTTGTTTTTTCTGTTCTGTAGTTTATCTGTTAATATAGGTCATCAGTTCCCAGTCTGTAGAAGAGATAGAGATTACAGCTGTACAAAGAAATACACACATTTTTTTAACATAACTTTTCTCAAAAGTTTCTTGACAAGAAAGTGCAGAATCCACTCATTTTCCCATTAATATGAGCACAAGTAATAGAACACAGGATTTTATGGACTAAACTAAACTACTGCTTATGTCACTGCTGAAGGTTTTTTTGAAAACCAATTTTAATGGTCTTGTGAGCAAAATAGGTTCAATAGGTCTGATCTGCCAATACATTACTCCATTCGTATGTCAGTACAACTCATTGATTTTTGTGCTATTATGACTGTCTAGAAATGACATAACACAGTGTTGAATCAAACCTATTCAAAGACTGACTGATGGTCCTGCTCAGAAATCAGATGAATTAAGAAAAACAAAATATGTTGAGAAGAGATGATGTTCCAGATGTGCTGTAGTGGGAGGAAGGATCACACACTATAACAAATGGGCTGGTTTCTATGATAGAACTCATTTCACAGTGGAGAAATTATGTGAAATGTCACGACAATATATGGTTTGTTTGAAAGCCTCATCATTGTCTAAAAATAGCCCCTAACTTATGTTTTTCCTCTTTTAGTGCCATTCTGATTCCAATTTTGCATCTCTATTTCTTCACAGAATAAAGTTTTCTAAGTATGCATCACACAGGCAGGAAGATTTGTTGCTTTGGGACTTGGGACAAAATCTAATTTTAGTAGGCTCTATGTTCCTGTTTATAGTGGTGAGGCAGAATATCAAATGAGCTGTTTAACTGTGTTAACACGTTTGCACTGGTTATAAAGTTCATTTTCATAATTCTTTAAATGGCTGGCCTTCACCCTAACATGAAAGCAAGCCTTATTCCATTAAGCCCTCTGTTCACCCAAGTTACTAAAAAATGGGGCCTCTGTATATTCCACAGTTTAGGTCACATTAGCCAGCTGCTTGGTTAGGGAAATCTAAACCATAACAAGAGTATTGCTTTTCTTTAAATAGGTGTTCTCGGCCACAATATATTGTGGGCTTAAACTGTGTTATATCACTTTAGGACAGGAGTCTCAAACACGAGGAAAATATGTGGGATAAAATAAGACCAGCATTGGTTTTGACCTAGTTTGAACAAAGGTGCAGAAAAATCAATGAGGCCTGGAGCAGCCTAAATGCTTTGTTAGCCTTTTACTACAACATTATATATTACGTGCAAATAATGGTACAAATTTAATACTACTATTCATGTCAAGTGATTTCTTTGAATCTATATTTTATATTTTACAGATCTTGAACAGTAACATTTTTCTTTTTAGTGCAAAGCTGCTCAAGGTTCACTGGAGACTCTTTTAAAATGTTGCTTTCAGAGAAATAACAATGTAAAATGACATTATGATGTATAGCACCCTTCTGAAGACTTGAACCAGTACAGCAGAAAGTCACTAAAACCTCTGGGAATGAAGCAATCTCCAGGGCACTATTGTCCAATTGTCCTAACTGGATCACTTTTAATTAGTTGCAATTAATTTCAAGTGACAGTGCACTGAAATATCAAATTATAAAGCAGGAGAAAACACACTGTAATTTGGAAAATATTATTGGATACCTTCTCTAGTACAGAAGAGAACTAGATCTGATTATCCTGTTTAATCTATATAATTTTCATTAATTTGTTTCTACAATAAAGATAAGACATGCAATGACATTGCTAAAGTAGTGACAGAGCTTTAGCAGGTAGCCAGCTGACATGCATCGAGCTAACAAGTAGTCCACAGGACTTTTCTATTGAAGAAATCAGCATCTATCAATCTAACAGTTGTATGTGCTATGGCTAAAATGGTTTAGGACTGTGGGTACAAGAGGCTACAAACTCTCTAGATGTTTGTTCCCCTCTGTCCCAATGGGTTGGCTATTCCTTCAAGGGACTCGAAAGACCCAACTTGAGACAGAGTCCTTATCAGTAGATTTCAAGAGAAACTGAGATTTAACCACCTGTGAAGGTATGTTAGAAATCCTGCATTTGTCAGTGCTGGAGGCACCCCATCTGAGGGATTTTAGTACCATGAAACAATACCTATGGCTCTTCCAGGATCCAGGCAAGGGTAGCTTTGCAGCAGCTATCTTATCCCCGACTACCCTGGAATAGGCAACCTGTAGCAAATTCAGCATGGCTTGGCAGTGGGGAACTGCTGGATCTTCTCTTTTCTGATCAGTGCAGTCAGAGCTCTAGAGAGTTCACAAAGAGGTTTGCTGGATCCCAAGGCTAGAAGAAATACATACCAGAGAAGTGGCTGTCTTTCCTTCTGTGTCTCCTTAGCACCATCAGTTGGTGCCAATGTGCCTTACACATATAGATAGAAGTGCTATAGATCATAGGTATCACACCACAGAGAAGTCACTGATTTAGAATACTGAATTATACTGAAGTGTTTCGATTTTGTAGATATTATCAGGCCATATCTATGACAAATAAAAACACTACCTTTCTTGACACCACTAGAGGAAAAATATGGCTATGAGGTCAAATGGGGCCAAATTTTCAATGAAGTAATTTTAATGACAATATGTACCTCTACAATTCAAGGGGCAAAACAAACTTGAAGTGAAGTTAATATGATGGAAAGAAGCTGAATCATCATCTGTAGGAACTGAAATCCCAAACTGACAACACAATAGACAGGGGAATACACAGTGCTCACTATTCTGTGTGCCAGTGCCCTTCTGTCACCAACAAACGGGAAGAAGCACCCCAAGGAGCTGGCATGGGCCCATTCAGTCCTTACTAATGGCACTGACCTTGCCTGAAAGAGGATGGATGTATCATGAGATACATGAGATATTTGCTCCTTTCTCTGCCAGCTCCTCTGCACATGAACCAGAATAACTAACTTCACAAACCAGCCTTCAGATGACAGCTACTGATATAGTCAAGAGTTACCGGCAGCAGAGATGGTGTAACAAGGTCTTTGTGTAGTCTCCTCTCTTACAAATACAATATTATTCTGTTTCTCTGTGATTACTTTGCAATTTCACATATTGTTTCTCATCAGATTTTCACAATTTGGAAATCTGATCATGAAACTGATCAAGTTAGGGGGACTGGGAAATGTCTGAAATAATAAATTTCTGAGCATTTACATACTCTTGTGTTAAGTGGGTCAGTCAGACATATTTTTTCAGGAAAATGCAGCTGGAAGAACAGTTTCCTCACCATTTACAAAAAAATGCAAAATAGGAAAAGTATAATTTTCTAAAAGAAACTTCTCCTCACTCAAACAAGGCTTCTTTCATTTAATCATGTTTGTATACCAAGAAATATTTAGTTAGCCTTATGAAATCAAGGATTCTACTAATTATCAAATTATTCCATGCTGGCAAATCTGATAAGTAAAAATACAAAAAAATTTCCATGAAGATAATTTCTTATTGGATCATGTATAACAGTCTAAACCTCTTTACTTTCTCCATTAAAAACAGCTACATTTGTTTAGGTAGCAAAGGAAAAATGCTTGGAATGACCAAATAAAAGTTAAGTGATGCATTTAAAAATATTTTTTCAAAGCAATTTTATCATTCTGTCTTATTTAGAGCCACCAAAGATCAAGTTGACTTTATTACAGCATCCTGCTCCTCCACCTGCAATCAGAGATTCCACTAGCCAGCTGCACTGAGCAGTCTGCTGGGACCTTACACTAAGAATGGGCCAAATTTAGAAATTATGCAGTAAAAATCCAAGGCACAAGGAACTGAAGCCTTAGTACAAAAGTCACATGAAAAGCCAGGATCTGATCTAGGATAAAATTCTGATATTTTGGTACCCTGTCCAGGGTTCTCATTATTAGACAAATTGATCTTTAATGAGGAACTAGACAGAATTGGACTGGGCTCCTTTTTACAGCACAACCTATGTAATTTCTGCTGCATCCAAATGTCAAAAGTGATTTGATTGAATTTCTTTCTTTTAACATTTTTGAGGTCCTTTTTCCTTAGAGGGACAGAATTTTTCTATAGCTGAGAACCCATGTAAACTGCAATAGGACTGAAAACTATATTTTATATATATATATATATCACAGTGAGACAGAGGGGGCAAAAAACTCCACAGAACTATTTATTTTTATTAATGTACATATTTTTCTTATTACACACAAGATTATCCCAAATTATAGATGTGTCAGTAGAAAAGATCAGATAACCTGCCTGTACTTCAATGTGCTGGTCTAGCACATGGGTTTGGTTTTTGTTCTTTTTGTAGATTCTTTTTTTTCCTCCTTCTTTTTAGTTTCTTTGCTTAATTACCAAGATTCAAAATAATAACATGACCTTTGATGCTGTTCAATATATTGAATCATTTCAATATATTCAAGAGCATCTATTTCTGTTTGTATAATATCACAGCATAAATAGTGTCATCTTCTAACAGAGTGTGACAGGAGCTTAATTCCTGGTGCCTATGAATCAGGTCAAGAGCTCTGTCGATGACAGTGAGTTTAGAGATTTACAGTAGACCAGACAAACTATAAAAACCTATGGTAGGGATTATGAGTTATCAAGATGTGCTGAGCTGGCACATGCTGCTAAGTCTGCAGTCAGCATTATCCAGGGAAGCTACAGTGCTGCACAGCTCTCTATTACTACCAGTTAGCATCAGAGTGAGTATGAGCAGTGCAAAGACTTTAAAAAGGTTTGAAGGCAGGAGGATAAAGAAGGGAAATCAGGAGGAAAATGCATGACAAACAGTAACGTCTCCAGGACTGGCAACTCGTAAATCCAAAGGTTGCTAGCAAACAAGCTGTACGTTCAGCACTTTAACAAAACCATTCAAGGAAAGAACATCAACATCAAATTGAAACCTTTCTATTCGTTTGTTCCGGCAGGAACTGTGAGGAAAGCAATAACTGGGGGAGGCTGCAGTTTTTCATGCAGTGATTCTTTCTTTGTTGCACATATCATCAGCTGATTATTTGCAATAGAGGAACGTGCCAGGCAGGAAAAAGGCTTCTTGTCCTGTCATGCTTTTCCTTGAACTCTAGCAATTCCTTTCTTGATTTTTAATATATATAAACACATTGCTTATGGCTCTATATATGCTTGCACCAATAAAAGCATATGGGCACGCTAGCTTTTCTGAATTAGTACATCTTCACAGACTATAGTAGAGGTTAAGTCCAAGTTTTATTTGCTCAAAATTGACTACATATCCCAAATAAGAGTCAGTTTGAGAACTGAGATATATTTAACAATGATTATTCATTCTTCCAGCAGTTTTCAGCCTTCCTCACTGCAATATGGATGGAGCTTACCAAGGTCTTATACATTCAAAATGTTTTCATTTTCATTTAGGTGATGAGTTTATTTTCATTTAGGTTTCCCTCTTCATCTGGATGATTTAGAAAATGAAAACCTTTTAGATTTCCCTGGATGCTCTCTTCTGCAAGACTTTAAAATAGAATGAAAAGCCTGCCATGAGATCACAGCCTATCACAGATGGTGGTTTGAGGTATCAGTGTTCTAAATTTCTTTCAGTGTCCTGGGCAAGAAAGTTGATAATACTGGAAGACATACAGAAAGTCAGAATAACACACTGGCTTTGCCAGATGAAAATAAAAATGTGGTTATACTTTAGAATAGACAACATTTGCCCTGTCAGCAATCATCATCAGGAACATCCCCCCATCCACACAAATTCTACTTTACCTCAACTGAGGTTGGTCCAACCTGCCTTTTAGCCTCCCCAGCAGTCTGGTTCTACAAGAATGAAGAGCTTAAACCTTCCAGTGTGATAGGAGAGAAAGACAGCTGGGTGCCACCTGCACATTACTAAGTCCACTTATAGTCTCAAATGTTCTTGCATACATAACAAATAAAAGAGCTGCACAGAAAACCATCCTGTAGAGTTTCCTATAACAAAGGGCCCACTAAAAAAATCATCCCATAACATTCTTAAAGATTTATTGGAAGGAAAAGAATTGCTTCAGCAAAGACCAACCGTACAATTCCTACCAGATACCCAGGCAAGCCAAGAACATCTTTAATTAATTGTACAAAAAGCATTTGAAAGATATAACCATTATGCATTTTGGTCTGAAATGAGCAAAGGATACATGGCTTCCTGAAATAATTAAATGAACTGCAAGCACTTGTGCCTTGTAGCAAAATCCCTCTCCTTCAATTCCTGAGTTTGATTTCTGTCAGGCTTTCCACAAGAGTGATATAAGGCAGCTGTACCAGCTGTTACCCATTGCAGGAGATGAATTTTTGAATGTATATTCTGAACACCTGCTAGAGGTAACCCATGTCTTATAATTCTATAGAAAAGTGCTGAAAACTTAGTTAATGAGCCATTGCCTTTTTAACAATCACACTGGGTAACTGCTATCTGTCTTTAGAAAAAATGTAACTGACATATCTCCAAATTCTGTTTGGAAGAATTAAAAAACACCCAAGAATTTTGATATATACCTCTCCTAAAAACACTCACACTTTCTCAGAATCTGCCTGTTAAATTTTTACATTATGATCCACAAAGTACACAAAGTCATCTACCACATGGAAAAGGAGACCAACTACATGTCTGCAAACAAGATGCACACTGACCTGCCAGCAGAGATTCCAGCATCCAGGAATTTATTAGTAGAAGACAGCCATATAGTAAATGGTTTTATTTATCCTTTTTTGACTTTTTCAACATGCAGGAGGCTCCTTGAACTCAATGACCACTAAACTAAAGGCTGTGTCAAACACAGGCACTGGACAAACAGATTTCCCCTCCCCCCAGTTTAAAGAGTGGTGCTACTATTAACACACTGGGCTGTGGCCAAGTCAGTACTGGCACTGAACAGCAAGGTTAGTGATCACAGAGGATCATTACTGGCTATGAATAGGTAACAGGCTACTATTTCTGTATTGAGTGATGCCATAAGAGCTGTAGTACATTCCTTGAGACAGCCAAAGCAGAAAAAGTTGAGTAAGCCATATTTCTGTCAGAATTTCTTGTTGTTTTCAAGCTACTAATGAATGTTGGACAGATGTTTTCTCATGCAGAGCATGTCCTTATTCTAGGATACAATGAATCCTGTAATATAAATGCAATTTTAAAAAAAATTGATTAACTGATTTAACAGTTACAACACTTTAGATGTTAAAAATGGCAGTATATAAGTGAAATTAAATTATTTTTTATGAAACATGAGATTTTTTTTTTTACAATTATTTCCAAAATCATGGCAGTTGCTCAAGTTAAAGGAAGAGATTTTAAATCCTACAGTCTGGTGACACCGTAGGGGGAAAGTGGAAGCGAGAGGATTTTAAGACCAGGTACTTCAAAGCTGACTAAGAAGTAGCAGCAGAATCTCTAGATGAGATGTAGGAATTTAATTTTCAAAGCTCTATTGTGCCATCCTTGTTCATCATAACAGACCTACAATTAGAGTGGACATATTATTTTTCACCTCTGGGACATAAGCAAAACAGAAATTATGAAGCACATGTCTCCAGAACAGCCACTTGGTTTGGTTTCTGATCACTGAGCCAAGTATAACCTATATCCCACACCCCCTCCATGATTTCTGTGCCAGAAGAGCCACCCAGGCTATCAGCACTGACACCTGCTTCTGACCCGAGCACAAATAATAAGCAATGATTTCTCTGCAGCTGCTGTGGGCTCAGAATGGCAGATGGAAGACAGAGGAGATTGAATCGTGGAAGGAGCAGGGGTAAAAAGGCATGGCCAAGAGGCCAGTTTCACAGGGGCAGAGGAGCTTATTCCTGCAGTTCACATCCTGGAAACTAAGCCTAATATTGGATCTCAATCTCTTCTCCTGTCAGCAGCTGTCTGTGAAACTCTTAAATGAAGTTTGTGTCTAATTCCTTTCTAACGACTAATACAGAGAGAGGTCAATAGCCCTTCTTTGGCAACCACTTGACAATTTAAATGCTAGATGTCTGTGCATAAATCTAATAATCTAAAATCCTTTGAAAGTAAGCTAGAAGTTATGCTTTAAGTATTGCTTGCTTTAAATGGAACAAAAGTAATATTTTAATAGTAAAGTAAAGTCATATTTTAATAGTTCTGTGTGTCAGTCAAGATTTAGGTAACAAAAACCAAACTAGCCACATAGTCTTATTTTGATTCCTTTGTCATGTACACCACAAAGCTCCTATTTATGCCATAAAACTGCTGAACTACTCAGAGCACAGATTGGATGCTGTTTCCAGGTCAGTGCAGTCAATGAACCTGGTGTGGGGCAAGATTCTTACTTCATCTCTTACTCTAGATTAAAATGTGAAAAAAACCCCCAGTTACGGCTAACACCACTGAACACCACTGTTAGGAACTGAATCTTATCTTTCTTCTGCCAATTAATTTTTTTTTATGATGCTGAACAGGTCACTTTAAGACTTTAGAGGGAGTCACCAGCTGTGTTATTCTCTGAGCTACAAGTGACCAACATGAAACGTGGGTCAATTCAAACTGTACTTGGTATTGACTGGAGTTTTACTCTGAAACTTAGGTCCTTTTTGTAAAAAGCCAAAG
Source organism: Onychostruthus taczanowskii (assembly GCF_017590055.1). Classification (NCBI taxonomy): domain Eukaryota; kingdom Metazoa; phylum Chordata; class Aves; order Passeriformes; family Passeridae; genus Onychostruthus; species Onychostruthus taczanowskii. The sequence continues at coordinate 11,200,812 of NW_024499462.1, forward strand.
ATGGAGGGAAGTCAAGGCTTTAGATGTCTCAGTATGAACATCTTGGAAAATTCTATCTTTTTTCTTTTTACTCTGCCAGAATTCTGTGTGTAAAACTGAAAAAACATAGAAAGCTGAAAAAGAAAATTCAATGATAGCTTTGAAGAAGAATCTGTGGCCATACACTGAATGCAAAATTTAAGAGGTAAACAAGTACCTTTCTTACTGAGTAGCAGGAGTCTATGGAAATATCTGTAAGGACTGACCATAACGTACAGTTTTAGGTGTTGGGGGAGAAGGTATGATCATTTTAGATGCTCTGTTTTCTGATTTAGAGAAACAGATCCTTGTGAAAACTCCTTAGAGAACTATACAGAGTATACAGTCCTAAGGAGGTAGGATCGAGCAAGCAACATTCTGTTTTGCTCTTCTGGCACTTTTTGATTCAAGACCTTAAGCTGGGTTACTGCTAGTGTTTTAATGGTTAAACTTGGTCTTGCAGAGATATTTCACTGTTTATGAAAGGTATCTCTGCAAGGTGAGAGAGGAGTCAAGGTTGACAGTGATAATGTATGTTACCCACCAAGCTCTGGGATGAAAGCAATTATCAGCTTCTCATGGGGCAGATGTTTGGTGATTCTGAGCCACAGCATCACAGTGTGATACGGCAAGCTCACACAAAGAGCAGTCACACCTGGCTGCCAAGCCAGGAAAGGTTTGCAGAGAGGAGCAGAACAGGCCTGGCCTCTGTTTTGGGCTCTACAACCAGGCATTGCTAGGCAAAGTGCACACCAGCAGAATTTCTCACCAGCCTGTCAGCCAAAGGGAAAATAGAAACACAGCCAGAAGCCATAATAAATACAGTTGCCAAGAGAGGTATGCTGCTTGTATGGGATGAAGACATGAAGACTACTTTGTAACTGGAAGTGGAATATCTTATCCCTACAACAGTTATCTGGCAAGCAGACAGAGACAGCTCAGCAGCTTCCAAACACAAAGACACCAGAGCCTGAGTTGACCAGAGCTCAAGTGGAGGAGATGCAGGTGTAACTAGGACTTAAATGAGATACTTAAATCACAAACCCAACCAGGCAGAAGTGGCACTTGCAATTTGCTTGAAATTGGCTTTGAAATAAATGTGCTATGGTACTGCACAGACTTATGCACCAGTGCTGGTGGAGGCTTTTCTAAGACTGCAGTCCAAATGTCTTGTGACTATTACAGGTGATTTGGCACTTTGGAAAGGACAGAGGAAAGCGGCACAGGTACACAGGGAACTAAAAATCTTTGACATTTAGATATTAAGCTTCCCTACTGTTTAACTAAACATTGTATAATTCCCCATATTAGGTTTCCAAATCTATATGTCTCATCCTGTTATACTTTATCTCAGTCTTTGAGGTTTGAAGATAGTACCTTTGTAACACAAAACACGTAAGTTTAGAACAGAAATGCTTATTCACACATAATGACTAAAGTTCTGCACAGGTCTTTGGAGGTTTGTAAAGGCATTCCTTTAAAACTAATAATAGAAATAAATGTACTGATATCTATTCCTACTACTAACACTTGATTTTCCATAATCATATATCCATGATTCCATATATCCATTCATATATCCAATGATATTCTATAGCCATACATCCTTATGTATGATGTACACAAACAGAAACATAAGACCTGCCATGTAGTTAGAGGAATGTTAAAACTTTTTGTTTCAGAATAAGTGCTGGAAAAAAAATTTACAATCTGTATTATTTCCTTGTCATATCATTTTCAGGACAAGTGTTATGTTGGCAGGGCTGTACTTTCCTTATAAAGAGACAACTTCCATCTGTTATTCAACAAACATCAATTTCTCACTCTTTCTTTTTTTTAATAGTCTATTTATCAAAATTTACTGTAGAGCCTTAGTTTCCTCTCTTTGTTGCACTATACCCTGTGCATTGGGATTTTTAAAACAGACTGTGCTTTCTCTTGCCATATGAAAGAAAAAAAGAAAAAGATGTTCACTTTGGCTCATCTGCTATGTTAATCACAACTGCTTGCAAAGGATTGCTTTATGACCACCAGTTTAGTGTTTCTGCTTTTTAAAATTTTTTTGCTATATAAGCTTGCTGTTGGATAGCCTGTCAGTCAACATCTAGAGCTTTGAAAGGATTTTCATATAGCACATGCTGATTATGTATCTAGTGCTTTACATTCCATGATTGCAAACAGCTTTGCTGCAAACATATAGGCTACCTTCACCCCAGAAGCACTATGATATCCAGTTGGAAACACCAGCAGAGAGTTTTCAGTTGGAAAGGACACTCCAAAACCATTTTAGTCAAAATATGAAATTGCAGCAAGAGAAAAATCCTGTGCTAAAACTACTTGGAAAATTCAGGTAGGCATAGTGCTAGATCTCCACACTGGAGCACGGACAGTGTGACAAATAATACAGTCTTGTCGAAATAGTCAGCTGGTCTAAGTCATTGTCAGTGCTCTGCTTTCAAAATAACAATGCTGATTTACATCAGTTGTGAACCAGGCTGGCTCTTTCTCAATTTAGGATCATCAGAAGCTGGCTACAGGCAGCAGCACAGACATCCCCTCAACTACTGGGAGAGGGGCTCAGGGAGGTGCACAAGGCTTCTCCTTACAGTTTTCCCCCGATGTTTGTCATCCAAATATTGATCCACAGCTCAATTCATTCAGATTGACAAGATTGCAAATTTTGCTGGTATGACACGCTGGTTTAATTACATTGTTTTGGCGTTCTTTATAAGCTATAGAAACATTAGCAATACATTATTAAAAAAAGTTTTAAAATCTCACAGTCATCTCTTAAGGTTAAAGGGACAACTTCTTCCTCTCTCTAAAGAGGAGCAGGTAGGCAAAAATTCAATAGTTTTATCATAGGTAGTGAAATTTATTACATGAGAAGAGCCTGAGAGGCTTGGGACTGTAGAAAGTACTGATATATGCCTTTATGAAGCTTAACTAAAATGTTATTTTGCAACTGCCATAAAATATAAGAAAATATTGATGGGTTTTCTTAACTTGATATCAGCAGGGTATAATCAGAAAAGGAGAGGATGAAGTAAAACATGGAAGATCTTTCTTCCTTTACTGAAAGATGCTTGCATACATTTATTTTTAGAGATGAAAATCTAATGTAATGCTTATTTGGTTAACTGCGCTTCAGCTTGTGGTTTAGTATGAACATTTTTTGCTAGCTTTAGTCTTACAGGGATTGTCTGTGGGACTGTAATGTCTTTTGAAGGGACAAATTGGCGAGCACAACTATTAGCTGGGTGACATCAAAGAGCATTAATCTTCTGTTCTATAGCAAGGCCAAGACCACATTAGTGCATTTCACCCAGTCATTATTAAGACTGTAGCCCAAGGGTGTAATAAATGTTTTATGGCATGCAAACCAAGGTAATGGAATGCAAATTCCATAATACATCCATACATTTATTTTCTAATAGAGTAAATGATGATGTATTTTATCTTAGAAGAACTCTGAATGACAACACAAATTCAGAAATTCAGAACTGAAGATAAATATAGCCCTTGCTTGGTTTGGGACAGCTGTGTGAGACAAGAGGAGGAGACATCTGCCCTGATAGAAATTACCTAGCAAAAATCTTTAAGAACAAACATTTTCATCTTGTTCTTTAATGTAAATCTCTTTCTGGGAAGGTGGATGTGGTTATCTTACATTTTTATTTCTAATTACATTTCCCTCTTTGAATACTAATGGATTATTTTGCTTATATTTGCCTTAGAAATATATGGGAACATTAATGTATGAGATTTTATAGGTATCAGGGCAGGCATTTTCCCAGCAGAACTTAAGTTATGCTTTATTATATTGTATTCAGAATCTGAGGGATTAAGAATTCTTCCTGAGGTAAAACAATATAAGTTTTTGATAGAAATACATATCTGTGATCTTGTTACTTTAACCTATCAAACTACACTGCAGACGTGCCAGCAGGCACAATGCTGGCTGAGTGGATTAGTGTGTGAAACCTCTGTAAGCCATTTTATCTGCCCCTAAGAAATGTTTTCATTTCATTCTTACCTTATTTCCTGATGATGCACAGTGCTTTTGATCCCACCTAATAGACAGTTTCATGTTCATTCATTGCTGTTTCTCATAGAGAAATACAGTAACTGAAAGAGTAAATTGTATTACTGAGTGTAGCCCAAGTACACACTCAGGACTAATAAGTTCTAAGACTCTAAAAAGCCTCAAAACTAACTAAAGAGAATGGGCAGGGAAAGGTTCTCAGTTGCACACTAATTCTGTGTGACAGTTGCACACTAATTCTGGATCATGCACAGCCAGAACAATACAGTAATTCATGACAGGAAAACAAATCTGTTTAAATTCTATCCTCTCAATCCTTATCCTCCAGGGTAATATTTTTCTCATGTCATTCATAAGGCAAAAGGTTTGTCTTTGTGGAGTAAAAGTTAATGAGAAGGACATCAAAGTGTTCTAGGCCCTCATATAATTTTTCACTGCAGCAAGTTGTCCTGATGACCCTGGATAATCTGTAGGATCCGCTTCCGAGTCACATTCCCGGCTGAAACCATTTATAGTATGATTCAAAACATACAAGAATTATTGGAAAGATTCCCACTGATTCACTGGTCCTTAGATCAGACCTTTTATAGAAATATAATATTTAATATATCCCTGCTCGTGTTTTCTTTCCTTGAGTGAAAGTTTATAAGATAACTCAAAGGGAGAAGTTCATCCCTGCCATCACCAGAGCTCCCCATAGCTGTGCCTGGGAGCCTCAGTCTGTACATGAAAGCAGCCTCTATATCCCAGTGCTCCCAGTCTCTAGGGCATGCAAGCACTATTTCTATGGTGACTGAGGACTTCCAGGTGAGGGGAAACCTTTTCTTCCTTTCAAAGGGAAAGAAAGAGAACATCAGTTTAAATGGATCCTTGAGTAACACTGGTATTGATTGAGAAGGCACAATTAGTTGCTGTGCTTGCCAGAATCTCACAGAGGAGGTAGTACCCTTACTTAAGCTCCACAGCCCAAAACCTCTAGTAGGAAGTGATGAAAACAAAGAACAAGCAAAACCATACAGAAAATGTTCTGAACAAAGCAAACTGTTGCATTTAATTTCAAGAGAGCAACAAAAGAAAAACCTGCTGGTCACACACACACAGCCTGTGGCGCAGCTGAGATACTGATGATTTCAGCATATAAGGAAGTTAGACAAATTACTTTGCAGTAGAGAAGGAAGCCAAAATGAGGAAGAAAAGGCATACACTGTGCTACCTCTCTCTCACCTAGCTGTGACAAACATGCCCCCAGAAGACGACATGCAGACGTTCTTAACTCTGGGAAGTGCAAGAAGAAATGAAGATTTCTTCTCACAGAGATATAATACACCAGACCCACTAGCTGCCAGTTGTGACAACAACCTCTGAAACAGCCCAGTACTAGTTTGATGTTTCTTTATGTTTTTAATAAATGTGAAAGCCACATAGATTATGTCTGTGACCTTCTCTCCAGGCAGAAAGCTCAGGCTATAAGATCACCTAGAATGAAATCTCTGCTTGCTGCACTTTAAGGATTCAGGGACACTCTTGCAGGCTGGGATTAGAAGTACGGTGGGTCTTCTAGCACTGCACCAGGGAACTCTCATCAAGCATCAGGGCTACAGGAAGTTTTTATCTGCAGTGTCCACCATGACTTAGCATGACTAATTCCTCCCTATATTTTACTTATAAGGATTATAAAATTATGCAGACAAACTATCTAACATTCTAATTTGTAAAATAGTGATACAGATGTTGTAGTTTATGTAAATGAGCAAGAGATTTTACTACATTTTTCTCAAGAACAGGACCAGAACCATTAGTAATCTAGGTTTGTCTAGCAAATGAAATACCTTCAGTTAAAAAAAAAAAAAGGCTAAAAGCTGTATTGAATAAAACCATAAAAAATAAAAATCAATGTTCACCTGGCATTTACTATCCAAATTGAACAATTAAAATAGTCTCTGGCATGATGTAAGCACTCACTATTGCAACACAGGATTTATTGAATATTTGATAAGGACTGAGAACCTTTGAAGACAGCTTTAGAAAGCACTTAAATTTACTGCACATTTCGGTAAAATTTTTTGAAATAATTGTTGTAAAACATGAGGCTAATTTAGCAGTTTTAAACCTGTCTACCATATAAATGAACTAAGAGGTAGAATATCATTGGTATATCATATCATTGGTATATCAATGAAAGAAAATTTATTTACTCTTTTGAACATACTGTTTTGCTTAAAAATATGAATTGTATTGAACTTATTTTTTTAACTTGTAATAAAAAAGGGAGAAAAGCTGGACAGTACTGAAAAATAGCTAGAATCCCACTTCCAGCTTATTCTGGGATAGGGATTTTTTTTAATTATCTGTTGAGAAAAATCAAATTTGACCAATTTACGAAGCCCTTCAGTTTATTTGTATTTTACCATGGAATTTAATTTGCAAACACTGACTATATTAATCATTGATTCACCAGCTCATTATAATGACAGTTAGCATTAACCTCTGCTAAGTGATATATTAAACTTGCAGTGTTCTAGGTGCAAAAACTAAAATTAAATTCACTGTTGTGTGTGCTGTTTCTCTGCCCCTTTATTCTGGGAATGAGAACTCTTTCATTTTCTATTTCCTAGTGAATGATTAAGGTGAAGTTGTTAAAATTAGTTCTTAATTCTGAAACAGATATTAAAGAGCTTAAAAGAAAAACATACAGAAGTTTATGCACTTTTATGCATGTCTCAAGATCACAAGTGGCACTTGAAAGCTATAAAGATTAATTAATTTCCCTACATCCTGAGTACAAACAATGTCAGTATGAGTTTCAATTGTTTTCTTTTACTGGTAGCCTGGATTTCAAGAAAGAAAAAAGGCAGGATAGTTATGAGCAGTCTCCAACACAGTCACCTCAAAGTCACACAAATGCGTGCATATAGGCTAATCTCAAACTCTTACAGCAAAACCTAGGTTAAGTTTTGAAAAATCAGCTGTGAATTTAGGTGTTCCTTTCTGAACAAAGAGCTCAGCATCTTCTACTTCAAGGTATCTCCAGTTAGCCACTCAGAATCATTAATAAATTGTTAATAATCACTTATAATAACAAACCTACTTGGTGTAATTTCAAGCCCTTTCCAAATAACATAAATAGTACAGATCATCTTACTGTTGTGGTTTGGAATAAGACTCCCTTGTACTTCTCCCCACCCACCAAAAATTCATCTGGAAATGCGGACCCTAGGTTAGCTGTATTGCAGCTTGCCTCATATATCACCACAAACAATTTGCAATTAGATATATAGCACTTACACTGCATTACTGCATTGTAGCTGCTGAGGCAAGAGGGAATAACAATCAAAGGTGCTCCTTCTATTCCTCCACTTACATTTTTATTGCACTCCTCTAAGCAAAACACAGGAACCAGCACAGTTGTCGAGGAGGTAATGTGAAGGCACAAAGGTGAAGAGAAAGACTACTATTGCTCATAGCAAATCAGTCAGGTCTGATTGTTATTTTCATGGATTTATTGAAGAAAAACTTAATTTGTGTATACAAATTTGTGGAGGTGTAACATGGCAGGGTTTATTGGCATTGTGATCTTAAAAGCCACATAATAGAACTTTCTAGCTAATCACTACCTAAGAAAAGACAAATCTGTTTATCATTTCTCCTTGCACTGATTTGCTCAATTGTCCTCAGCATTAATATGCTATATAACCCCTAAATGCAAAGAATTGAGTCAGGTTCTTTCTATCAGCCTGAATATATAGTAATGTACAAATGTGGAATAGGAAAGATATGCTTTACAGTTTTCCTTTAAGCTAATTGCTTTCCTCTAAAATGAAGACACCACTAAGTCTGGGCTAAGACCTTTTATATAGTGGTATATTAAGGGACAGCAAGTGATTCAGCACATTTCCTGTATGCTGCTTCATTGCCGATATAATATAGAGAAGTTCAATTGATTCTAGACATTTTAATGCTTTTATTTTGCCAGAAGAGATCTCTCTGCCTTTCACTTGGCAAACCAGGAACACAGGGTTTTTTTGGTCTCACAGCTTTGGGATATTTTATTCAAAAGTTTCTTTTATCACCATATTCACTTTCTGGAAAAGTCTAAAATAGAAAATACATTTACAATTTGCCATTTATCTGGTAGAACAGAGTGATGTGAATGGTGGTGACACCCCTGTCACTTCTGTGAATGCAAGTAATAAAGTGAAGATCTATTTTTCAAGCCAATTAATTTCTCTCTACCACCAGAGAAGAGCTACTCTTGTATTTTTAAGCAGCGCACGAATGATGAGGCTTACGTCTACAACAAAGAAATAAAGAGATAAAGGGTACAGGATGCATTTTGCTAGCTGTTATTGACAACACCTATTTTCTGATTTATGATACATGTCTATGATTACAATAAGCCATCCATTGTCCAATATGATGAGGATGAGCAAAAAAGGGGAAACAATTTTGAGACAGGTAAGTTAATTTTTGGTTGCAAATGCTAAGTGAGATGTTGCACTAACTAGTAATCCTGTACTCATTCACTGATTTGGCTGAGAGCAACAGATTCCTTGGATCACAAATTATAAACCCCATTAATTTGATATTTGTGCAACATTTTTCAATTTATTCCAGACTTCCACTCCCATTTTAGTCTCCAAAACCCTCATTTAGTTCTGTGCAAGATAGGTGGGTGAGGAGGGTGGAGAAAAGTTATTTTCCAGAATCATATTATAATTTGAAGGAGAAAGGGCAAAAGAAGTTTTCTACCAGAGATGGTGTATGAGACTTCAGACTGGACTTCTAAACTATTCCACACTCAACTGATTGGCATCCATTTTGTTGAAATTTATTTTAATCCAAATTTTGCTGCATTAATGCTTGGCACAAGGCAAAAGAGAACAAACTGAGGAGCTATTCCCTGACCAAAGCCATAATTTTTAGGATGTCCTTAGACACAGTCCTCGAGTAGATGGATACAGTGACCATAAATACAACAGATGATATTGAAACTAAAATCCTCAAAGTTCACTTTAAAATGTAAGAGTTCCTCTATTAAGACACAGTCTCGAGTAGATGGATACAGTGACAAATACAACAGATGATATTGAAACTAAAATCCTCAAAGTTCACTTTAAAATGTAAGAGTTCCTCTATTACATAATTTTTTTTACAAGCTCAACACAAGTAGTCCAATCATGGACTTTTTCACAGTCATAGCGACTAGATGCCTGTTTAGCAAAAGTTTATGAAATCTTCCAAGAACAAAGTACTACAAATTTACTTCTGTTAGAGATTCAACATTACTTCCAAGATTTTAATTACGTTAAAATTTTGTGTGGTCTAACAAAGTATACATTTTGGTGTATCTATCTCTATAGAAGTCAAATAAAAATCCCCTCACTTTTGTTGCCATTCCCTCCAGAAGAGGTGCATGCTTTCAGCTAATAGATTTACAAGTCATCAACAAGAACTGGAAAATTGTAACTGTGGCTTGACTGCAGGTAAGTCACCACATGTCTTCATAATATACATATCTTGAAAGAGGCAGGACAGGCAGGCTTCTCCATGATACCGAAATATTAGTATTCATTTCTTTCCTTTCTAGTCCCAGTGCACTGAGGCACTGCACTGACAAATACAGGTCAAATCACAACTGATGGCTCTCTCTGAGCCACTGCTGTGTTTGGAGAAGTTACACCTTGAGAAAATTGGGTCAACATGTTTATTGGGAACATTCTACAGAAAGGCAGGCTGTAGCAAGAAGTGATTAGAGCTATTAATTTAGAAGCATTTTCCCCTTCTTAATCGCTAATAAACCCTAATAAATGTGCCCATTATTAAACGAGTACCTGTTAAAGGCATGCCATCTTGCACAGCTGACATCCTGACAAATGTGATGACTGCCAATTCCACTGTGCTCTTGCAAAAAGTTCTGAGCAAATTCCAGGCTGAGGAATTACACTGCATGTACCCCAGATTCCCCATTAAGTTTTAGCTGAAAAAAATGGCATCGTATACAGTGAACATATAAGGGTTAGCTAGCTCACAAGGGACTGTGTTTTATCATTACTGTGAGGAATGATTCACTCATACACCCTTGTGCTAGGAAACAATTGCTCATGGAAGGACTTTTATCTATATATACATCAAAAAGTTAAGGAGTCATGTCCCAGTGGAGTCAGCTGATGGCTCAGTTCCTACCTTGCAAATGATTTTCCAGAATTTCTAGGTATGCTAGGCACACAACAAATTAAATAGGCATTTAGTACACAGTGAGGCTGTTCAGCGACTGTACAGGAACAGAGTGACTAAGCACTCAGAGAGCAAGAGCAATGAGTGTTGGCATGGTTGGGAACTGTTGTCAGTGCAACAACATTTGCAAACATCTCTTTTTTGCAGGCTGATTCCAACACCTGCTTTCCATTAATAGCACACATAGCACACTAGAGGAAGTGAAAATGACCAAGGATTTGTTACTGGCATAACACCAGTTTAATTTAGCATGCGACTGCCATGGAAATTGGTGCCTACACATCTAGAAGCTTTCAGACCTGCAAATTTTATCCATTGCTCTATCTGAATTGACAGTTTGCATCCCTGATCCTTTTCACACTATGGTCCCAATAGCTCTGTCTGTACCTTCACTTTTAAACCTGATTCTGACTTTCTGGTAAAATCCACTTTCATTTATGGAATTAGATTCACTTACAAATTCAGGACCAGCAGGATATAGACTTTGTATGGATCTTCTGGACAGGAATCAAATCCTTTTTATAAAAGGTGGCTAAATTCACTAAGTGAACTAGCCTTAATATGGGCAGAGCATTTTAAGTTAAGTTCTCACTACAGAGGATCCAATTTCCTTGGAAGAGGTTGATCAGACAGATCTGGTTGGGAGAATCTGGGAACAACCTACCTAGCTGTAATTCTGATGCCATGGCTCTGCAATGAGAGGCCATGTGGTTAGAAAATATAGATACTGCTAACCCCTTTTCAAGTCCATGCTTGATGTCATTCTTGGTTTCCAATATTAAAAATACCAAACACCATTTGGCTTCAAGCTATGAGCATGTTTTTCAGTGATTATCAAATTAGCTGTGATATCCTCTCATCTTAGAATGGGATTTTGAAAGGCTCAACCTTAACCTTTAAAAGGTGAAAGATACATTTAAACAAGACTCACCCCTTTTTAGGTTTGGGGTTTTTTTGAGAAGAAACCTATAGAATTGATTTCTAAACATATTCTAATCTCTCCAGACCATGCAAAAATATTTATCCCCTACAGAGAAAATATGAATTGTACAAATGGATATAGTTATTTTCACATGGCACAGTAACCCTGTACATTGCTTACAAACAACAATGAAGGCTAATTTAAAAATGTGTTCCTAATTATAAACAGGAACTTACTTCTTCAGGTGATTGGTAGGTATGAGAAGCTGCATTGTTTTGTATGCCTTACAATATTTTCTTGTAAATTTATATTTCAGATTTAGCCTTTCTAAATTTTGTACCATCAGTGACACAATCAGCAATTGTTCTCCAATCTCACTCTTCAAATGCCTTTCTGTTATGTTCTCAAGTGATAAATATTCTTTCTAGCTGCAGATGATGTAATCTGTAAAAGAAGGATTTGCAAGTAAGAAGAAACTGAAAAAAATATTAATAAACTGCACAGAAAGAGAAAATTATAAATACTATATGGCTCAGATCCATGAGAAGAGCAGGGCATCAATTTGTAATGGACAAATAATTCATAACGAGTAACACATTCAGTACATTTAATCTCTTTTTTTTTTATTCTAGCAAATTGCACACCAGCAGATAGTGATTTTCTCTAAATTACTCATAATTCACATTTTCCAACTATGTACTTTCTGCAGAGTTATTGGTCTTAAACAGTTTGTTTCAAAGTATTCCATAGTAAAAGATATTATAAAAAAGAGATGAACTGAGTCGAGAGCAATTTTGAATTAAAACTTTAAATAAGTATTTTATTTCCTGACTAGACAGGTGTAACAGTTAGGGTTCAGTTTTCTGATCTAAATTTTCATGTTTATAGGCTTCTTTGATTTCAAGAAACGTTCCCTATTTCTCATTAAAATATTCTACTAGCTCATTGTCTTGAGTAACTTTCGAAGGTGACTAGAAAAGAAGCAAAAAAACTCACAAGAAAATGAAAATGTCTGAAAGAAAGAAAAAGGAATTGATACTCAACAGGGAGTCACAGCAGCTTTTAAGTACGCCATGGAGACAAGAGCTTCACAACAGTTAATACATTCAATAACTTTCTATATTAGCTAGTAAAAGAGATGGACAAGAAAAGACAGTTCCTTCCTGCAGTATGGCAAGGAAAAACACATATGAAAGAGTGAGAAAAAGGTTTCCTTTTGTGTTCTTCTCTATAATATTAGGGACCATCCAGGTTTTTGTCTGCATTGGTGTGGCTTGCATGAGGTAATCAAAAAATAAGCAGAAAGTCAGAACTATACTGAAAATGCATAGCTGAGAGAAACATCTGCATTTTTATGGAGACTTGAATGTCCAAGAAGGTATGTCAGATAGTATCTTTACGTGAATGGTGTTCAGTCTTTTCTGAGCTCATACAAACTCCATTTCAAAAGAAATCAAAAGCTCTTCCCTATTCACTTGCCTTATTCACTCACAGAGTTACAAGGCAGGATGCCCAGAGTGACCACACCAGCTCTGCCCTAGACACCTCCTGGCAACGCTGACTCCGTGGCTTCAGCAAGGGACAAGATACCATGAGTGAGTCCTCAGCCTGTGGCCCTTTGGGGAAAACATCCAAGGGGAGGATAACTCTGTGCACAGTTGCAGTGGCATTTTGACAGGGGGTGGTGTGTGTGAGTGTGTGTTAAACTGATCCCGCATGCACATGTGCATTAGTATGGGAGAATTGCCTCATTTCACAGTGGAAAGAGGAGGCAACTTTAAGCTCTTGAAGAGTGTTCTTCCACTGTGAAGGGGGCTGAGGGAAAGAACCACAGAGCCATCTTTCAGAGCAGAGCTCAGACACTGCTTGAAGAAGTAATGTGCAGTGACACGAGCCTGGCTGCAGAAGGAAGCATCAGGCATATGTCTCTACACTTGCACTACACTAAAAGGGAATTCTTCCCAGTATGACACAGTAGTCTACTGAAAGCATTTCTTTTAAGAGATGCACATTTTTAAGTACCGTTGCTAATTCTAAATTAGAGTTCTCCTCTTAAAAAGCAACAGAAGAATATGTATGACTTCAATAAACACATATCACAAAAGTCTACACAGATCATGCAAGCTCTGACATGCCCAGGTGGAGGCTAATGAATACACTGACTATGAAACCTCAGTCTCAATTACAGTGTGTGTGAAAGATGGATATCAAAATTCAGACAGCTTTGTCATTTTTTTAATATGATCTTAGCAAGGGCTTGTTGGGTCAGATCTACTTTGTTATCTGCAGTTCTTTGCTTTAGGTTAATGAATATGCTGTTGAACTCATGAGTGTCTTTCCAGTAAGAATGATATTTTTACCTGAGCTTTCAAGGACTGCAATAGCACCATCAACCAGTGAGAAACCTACTTTTCAGGGAAGTAAAACACTGATAATTAGAAGGCAGAACTGCTCCTCTTCAATGCCTGTATCAGCCTTGCTACCTCTAGAACCTGTCCTGTCTTAAGGCCCTGTCTTTTGCATTTCCTTCATGTACTGCAGTCTTAATCTCAGTGACATTTTATTTATAGTTCTAGCTTAGACCTCACAGTACCTCATCAAGTATGTTCAAATTGTCCTTAACCTCAGTGGCAGGTGTTCTAACATCTCTAGCCATATCCTGCAGGTGCTATGAGTCATACAAGCTTATTCAAAAAATCAAAGATCTGTGGGAATTTCCCCAGGAATGTAGTTACATTCACCATGACCATTAAATACACTTGAACAGTTTTGGGAAGACAAAGTCAAAATGAGTAGCTATTCTATAGAACTTGTCTTACAACAACATAATTTTTTCAACACTCCATGCACTTTCTATGCATACCTCAGTGTAACACACAACCACATTTTCCTAATTTCTCACCCAAATTAACCACATGGTACCAAAACAGAGCAAGAGGAGTCATTTGAAAAAGCATGAATCAACTCAGAACTATCCTAACTCTGATTTTATGAAAGTAATGAGTGTAATAATGAAGAATGAAATTTTATTTTATTAGAGTTCTGTACGCAAAACTGATCCTGCTGCCCTCAGGTAAAGAACAGAATTATTTGTTTTGAATTTGTTGCTGGGAGCAACAACATTCCAAGCTGTGGCAAAGGAAGAGTGCATTGCATGGGAAGTTTTTTCCCTTTCCTCTCAGACTGTAAAATAGAAGTGGAAGTCCAGGGTGTGGGAAGATTTGAGGAACCTAGCAGAAAAACTCATTTTCTCACTTACTTTTTCACCACTTCACTGAATAGCCTTTTATCCACCCCAGATCATTCCAATTTGCTGGGACCTGATTTTGTAGGACTTTGCGCTACAGTACAAGTGCATATACTGTAAGCCTGGCCTCGGATGCCTCTGGTTGAGCTGGTGAAGACTATGTGGTCTACTACCCAACCCACTCTCCAGAACACCACCTCTCCTCAACAATATTCCTTCATCCAGCCCTTTCCTCCAAACCTATGTAGCAGTAGTAAGGTATTTTAAAAACAAATATTGAAGTAAGATGACAAGACCACTACATAAATTAATCGTGCCAATGATGTTTCCATTTAACTTTAAAGAAGTTTTTGGAAGGGGGGGTCCCAAAACACATGAAAGTCTGGGCTGACTACATTCTGGTGTGTTGCTTCTGTCCCATGACTTGAGTTTTGCAACCTACTTTTCAGTTTAAGGTAAGCTTTTCAAAGTCAAATAATATTTTGGACTTATCATCTTGGCCCCTACGCCTTGTCATTTGTTGCTCACCAAGATAAACTTTGTCTCAAATTGAAAGTTAACATGATGTGGTGTCCTTTGAAAGTAGCAATTTCTTATTATTAGAAAATATTATTTATTTTTTTATAATTTATTATGCCTATCTTGGAGCATGTACCTTGGTAGCTAGTTTGCATCTCTAGTTAAACTAATACAGCTCATCTGACTCTGTTAAACTACTGGTTTATCATTTTTATCCTTCCCTCTTTCTTTTGTTGTTTGTTCTCTCTTGGAATCACCTCCATTTCCAAATATCATTAGGAATTGATGGACATAAGTTTTCCCATGCTTACTTGGACACAGTTCAAATGACTTAGGAATCAATTGAAATGACTTATGAATAAATTAAGTTCCCCACACACGAAGTCCCATTGCTTAAGAAATCTCAGTGTACTGCTGGAAACAATCCTGGCTGGATGAGAAGATGAAATTGATTATTTAATAGAAGTTTTCCAGCTCCTCCAGTTTTTTACCCTGTGGGCACAATGCTTTGAACTGGACAACTTCAGAAGTTTAATGAAATTTCTCCTACTTCTATCAAGGCTAAATCTAGCTCTTCAACAAAAGCAGTTTGCTGTTCATGAGCAGTACCTTTTCCCTTTAAAGCTAGTCAGAATGCTTTTTCAAACGTGGCTTCAAGAGACAGTGGAAGGAATAGAGAAGGATTGGAATAAATCAAATATTAGTGTTCCCAACTTGGAGTCAAGCTTTTTTTTCCTACTCCATATTCAAGCAGAATTCACCATGATGTAAATGGTCCGTTTGCTTGGTTGAGACAAACTGACTGGCCTATGCATGGAAACAAGCAACCAGCACTTTCAATATGTAAGGGTGTATTTTCACCACAAAGACAGCTTAGAAGGCAGGTTTGTCATTTGACACACATAAAAAGGAAAGTTTTATGGACAATTCTGTAAGAACAAACACTCATTATTGAGTTAGTTAGTAAATAATAATGATAACAGCATCAGACTGGTGACTGCCATCAGTGAGTAACGAGCTTATACTCTTTCTGTATTTATTATTAGATTTCTGTGCTCATCCGAAATTGAGTGTAGCTTTGTTCACTACATATATCTTCATATTGCAATCAATATAATGGCACACTTTTCATAGATGTCAGACTTTAATATTAATTTGCTCTTACTTATACATCACAGAAAGACACAGAACATCTTCACTTCTATGATAAAGCCCTCATTCAAAATAAAGTATGGTTATATCATCACTGGGGTTAAGAAGATTTTATGTTTACTACTCAAAAGATTAATGGGTCACTCAAGCATTTACATTCTCATACATTTTTATGACAGTTCTATGAAGTAAATTTGATATATGTTCAGAAGAGAATGATAGGTTTAAATGTCTAACAGCTGCTCTTTTGAATTTCAGCAATGTTTTAAGTGTTGCTACCATTTAGCACTTCCACTGCTAACTGCAATTTACTCTTTGCCAGCGTTAGTTATTTGTGTTTGCACAGGAATACAAAGGAAAAGAATTAGGTGCAGCATAGCAACAGTTTTACTTTCTTTGAGCCACCTGAATCTAATCAATCTTACGGCAAGCACTGCTCTGGAAAAAACTGACACTTTTCAGAATGTTTATTGAAAGACTCCACTGAAAAAGCATCTTAGTCTGTGTGCACAAATACACATCCTTTCCTGGATGTAGTTTGAAGCTTATTCCACATTTTGAAATGCATTTGATGGCTCCTATATCGCAAAACCAGTTTTGATGAGTAAACAACCCAGAGGGGGGCTGATATCAGCAAAACAGCCCATTGAAATTGCATGGAGTTGGGAGTGGCAGTAGCAGCAGGAAGTTCTGGTCTTTTAGCTCCAATCAACTGAAACGGCTTCAAATGCTGCTGCAGTCTTTTCCTATGTGACACATACAACACTAAATGCAATGCACTGGGTACACTTCACTTAAGACAAGACTGTTTAACACAGCAGGGAAACACGGCTCTCTAATCACCCCCTACTACGAACCAGAGCCAACACAGGGGCAATTAAATAAGAAAGATCAGAATGTCACTACAGGCAAGAACAAGCTGTGTCAGGGGACAGGGCAGTCATCATTAGGGACCACACAGACCTGCTTCCACTTGCTTTTGTGACTCCATATATAGCATCAGTTTTTTCATGAGTACCTACAGACTATAGCAGGCCTCCCAGCAAATACAGGAGGAATGGATAGCGCAGGCAGCTGGGGATGCTGTACAAAACCCTTCTCTAGCCCACTCTGTACTGCGTACAGAGACTCAGTTCTGTGATGAAGTTACATGTGTGACCACACATTCTCATTTGTTCCCGTATTCAAGAGGGCTTAGTTCACCCCTGAGTCAGAGTTTCACAACTGCCTCATTATGTGAACAAGCAAAAGACAACTATGCTGAATTCCAAAAGCACACAATAAATCTTTCAGAAGCCTAATTTTATTTTAGGAATGGTGCCTCAGGCAAGACTTGTGTGGCTTAGAAAGGGAAAACGTTTAAAACATTTGCAAAAGTTCTGTAAACCTGGTTTAGCCAGTTTCTGCTCCGTGTTACACTGTTCTGAAGAAACTTGAAGCTCAAGTTGGGAAATAGAAATAATACTTTGCCACTTATAGGAGACACAGGTTCTTGTTAAGTCCAAGGTTATCGTTGCAACACACTTATTTCATAGTCAACATTGTGACTGCCTGGGGGAACATAGCATGGAATTTAGTCAAAGAAGGACTCTAACAGAGTTCTAAAATGGCAAGGCAAAGTTCATCACCCATGCTAAGATCACTTTCTGGTCGTGCAGAACAGAAACACATTCCTGGTAAATACCAGCTATGCACATCTCTGGGCTGGTTCTAACCCTCCTAACAAGGTTTTCACTGCTCCAAGCCCCATTACTCAACCCAATGACATCCTCTGGTCTAAGTCTGCAGAAAAGCAATTGTAACAATTAGGTTCAGTCCCTGGCACCTCATAGCACCTCTGTGAGGTGCTAATCCCTCAGTACCTGATCCACCATTAGACACCCAAAACAAGAATCAAGTGACTTCTGCAGAGACAATCTGTGACTACCTATCATGTCTCACTGAAATGCACTTTGCCATGTGGAAAATAAAGCAGGAAATGCTTACTAACTCTGCAACAAGGCTTGATACTTTGGAGATACAAGAAAGACTTAAAGGAGAAAGAGGGGGAAAAATAGAACCTAAGAGAATATTTTTATAATATGGAAACTAAAAGAGGGTGGAGTAGATTATTTATCATTCTCTGAGTGATGTGCATCTCAGAAGACTCTCTGTTCAACAACATTAGCAGCCATCCAAAAAAATCTATGAAAATTGAAGAACAAAAGGAGAAAATGTCTTGTGAGCTTTTAGATGCTGCACAGGAGTGAGCTCAGCTCACTCAGGCATGCAGAGTGAAGTAACTCGCAACTACAGAGCAGAAGCATCACAAAAGAACTGTCCATTGTGATCTGGATGCTGGCTAAGCAAAGCTTTGAAATAATTCAGTGTGGTGAAAAATGAAAAAATATGCAGGAAAAGTTTATAAGTTTTTAAAAGTCCAGTGCAGATAAACTGACTTCTTAAGACATTTTGAGTAAAGCATACAAAAATTTGATCATTCAAATTTTTGGTCACTTTGCCTAAATTCATTGTCCCTTGTTTCCCTGTGCTTGGGGATTCTGCTGTACACTGTAAGGCTCATACTAGTTTTCCACTTGTCGCATATATTGATGAATGATTTTAAAGCATTTATTCAGACTCCAAATGTGTCAGCAGAAATACAAATTTTTAAGTTATTTAGGATAGAGCACTATGTCTAAGAAATAACTCACTCCAACAGAAAAATTTAGACAAACAACTTCCCTAAGTTTTTAAAAATGCTCATATCAAACTTCTTCCCACAAATATCTTCCAGAATAGATGAATTTCCATAATGAACTATTAAATAATTATAAATTAGGTTGACATTAGGTTGCATTAACATGTGAATTTGGAACAAAAAATTCTCAATATAATTTTTGAACAATTTCATTTCCAAGGTCAGATTCAGCATTCTTTTTTTACTTAAATGCTTATTATGCAGGCAACTGTCCCCGAAAATAATTTTTAAAATATATTAAAAACCCTAATCACAAATTTATATTATTATTTCTATTCAGTAAATCAGAAACAGCCTCTCATTATTATAATTATATTGTTTAGCATTAGTTTTTTCTGTACATAGATTAGTTGCACAATTTCTCCAAGCATGCTTCATTATGACTAATAAAAAACACAGATAAATAAGTGTAGATACACAAATTAGGAAAGATATAATGTTAATAATGTTATTTTAATTTATACTCACAAGAAAACTTACAGCAAGGTATAAATTTACTTGCTGCAGAAAATAAATGAAAAGATAATGAAACTCTAATTAAAATTATACTCTGATGTACAGATGCAAGGATGAGCAATTCCAGCTAGAGCATCGTTAACCATGTACACTAACATTTGTTTGTACTTATAGCTAGGCATGAATTGCTTTAAAAAACCCCCAAGACCTCATTTCAGTATCCAAACACATGCTTAGTGCCCCCTAAAGATGGTGTGTTTAAGTTGCTCAACAGCAGCAGATTACCCACATGCTTAGGAGCAAGCCCAAGTGAGTGCTTTGCTGAATTCAAGTCAAAATGTGACTCAGTCACAGACTTAATTTAATTTGTGCTTCTGTGCTGCATGAGGGGCGGAGTGGGGAGATGTGGAAGCAGAGAGCCTCATCTTTCATAATTTCGTATCAGGGTGTGAATTGTGTCAGTCCTTGAACTCCTAGGGCAGAAGTGGGAG
Organism: Onychostruthus taczanowskii; assembly: GCF_017590055.1. Taxonomy (NCBI): domain Eukaryota; kingdom Metazoa; phylum Chordata; class Aves; order Passeriformes; family Passeridae; genus Onychostruthus; species Onychostruthus taczanowskii. The sequence continues at coordinate 11,220,636 of NW_024499462.1, forward strand.
GGTTTAGCTCTAGAAGCTGGACAGACACAGCAAGAGCATGGCTCACCCACTGCTTGTCAGCCAGCACAACTAGACTGATAGATATGCACTTAAAAGCAGAGGTGGGATCAAGATGTAAAGCACAGCACACCAAGATCACAGTGTCAGCATTCTGCATGCAAATTACATAGCGCATGCCACTGATACCATGCCATGCACAGCTGCAATTCTTTGTGTGTTTCTTTGCAAGAGCACACCACAGCTAATTCTGCATGCCAATTGCCTATGCAAAACAAATATGCAAAGTGAATACATATTTGCTTATACATAAAGATCAAAAGCACAGCATCATAGCATTTTTTTTTTTTAGGCATGTAATGAGTCACTCAAGAGCCACTAGTCGCGGGTGGGAGTCCTCCTTCAGTGCATCTAGATACACCCCTACCACAGTCTCTCTCATCTACTGATCGGAAGCCGAGTATGTAGGGATTGTACACCTATGTCCTCTTTGAGGTCCTCAGACGCCACAGATGGTCCTTATATCCTACAGCACCCTAGCAAACCAGCCCAGGCCAAATAGCTCAGTTGAGGCTCTTCTCTTTCCCTTCATTACCCCAAGTGTGTTTTTTGGTTTATATGTTTCATAGTACCCTGATGTTTGCCTTAAAGACAACTGACAGGTTGGTTAAGAGACAGGAAATTCTTGCCTCTGTAAGCACAAAGGAGGGAGTGAGTAAGCATGTACCCTTCTCTACTTTGAGGGGTTGGAAAAGTATTTCCAAAAGACATGAAGTGAAATTCACTGATTTCCACGTCCACCACAAACTCTTGATGACTCTAGAATAGCTGGAGTGAATAATCTAAGGTGTAAGGATGCTGTGGCTTTGTTCTAGATTGCTCTGAAGTTTGTGCCACTTCGCAACTGCAAACAAAGTGGATCTGAAACCCTGCAAGTCAGAACTACTTGGTTTTACATTTGCTTCCCCAGGCTGATATAATGCAAAGACACTGATCAGTCTAGAATTACTCACTAATTTTTATACACTTCTGAAGAGTCTTTATAGAATTAGAAACGTAAGACATTTAATCTAGTTACAATGACTTTTTTATCAGCAGCTATTTATATGCATATGTTTTCACCATTATCTACACAAAACATTTTCTATCATAAAACCAGGCAGCACTCATTTTGGCTTTTGGCCTTCTATTTCTCATACCTCACTGATTATCCTGACCTGCCTTTAGACTAGCAGCACCATACTTTCACAATTTTCACTTTGGGAAAGGTCTCTTCTTTGGAGCCTATGGAAGAAGCATCATGGGACAAAGTATGAAACACTCCAGACTCAAGGCTTCAGCATTCACACCGTGGTCAGCATTAAAGACTGGATTATACAGCCAGAAAATTGACAAATAAAGAGACATCTCTGACAGTCTTAAATTCATTCTTATGGAGAATGAAAATCTGTTATAGTATTTGTAAAAGGCTTCACAGGAAAGGAATATTTATGGAAGCCTCTAGAAAAAGCATTTTTAAATATTACTGTACTTCCATTGAAATTAATGATACAAAAACTTGTTGACCTCAGGAACATGGCTTTGATGTCTATAAATAAAACACAACTAGGAAGCTATACAACATAACTGATGCCATTTTTCCTTTATATAATCAATCAACACTGTGTTTTAAGGAAACTTCTGCAGTTTATTCTTCCCACTGTACAATAATTTGTTTAACTTCTAGTCCTCTCAATAATCAAAAAGTTCTAGAGTCTGTCTAGATATCTGTTTGTTTCAGGCAAGAAAGAATTGAGCACCAACAATTCTGCCTTATCTTCTCCTCCCAACTTCAGGTTATTCTGATTTGCAAAGCTAGCTCATCAAAGATTGCAACAGCAGAACGTTGTTCTGAGCACACATGCTGTGAAATACTAATAAAAAAAGGTTCAGGCAGGTTCAGGCTAACACACAGGATACAGAGGAGATGCATCAAATTTAGAAGGAGATTGTCTGTGGTGGGAAAAGGCTTTCCAAAAGGTGCTAGTGCTCTTTGGCCCTTTTAAAGACTCTGGACACAGCCTGGCCCCTGCTCTCTGCACCTTGTACCATTATTTTGCTGAGTTCACTCCAACAGCATACCTGTCTGTAAAACAAAAGCTCAAGCAGTCCCAGGAGAGACTCTGTGGTGAAGAGGGGGAAAGGGCAAGGCAGGCTGCAATCAGCAAAGCTGGGCTTCGCCCAGAGGCCTGGGGGACAGCACCAGCAGCCATCGAAGCCCTTGCATAATCCTGTGTTTGCAAGAGGGACAGTGGCTCAGGGCACTTTGAAAGCCATGGATTTTCTGACCTGTCTTGGGAAGCAGATGAAGCTTGGGCATTAAACCTTTATTTTAATTCTCATTCCTGACAGATGAAAATGTTTTCTGCTAGTTGCCTTAAAGAAAAGCAAAAAGAAATGAAAGCAGACACAAGCTTTTTTAGCATTATTTGTTAATATTTTTTGGCAGCTGTACATGCACTACTCTCTTGCTGTGACCATAATCGAAGCCTAATGTTGCTCCCAAGGAATGCTGTGGCAGTATTCCCACCAACTGCACTGCAAGCAGATTTGGGGCCTTTGTTTGGTCAAAGCTGTTCCAGATGGAGTCCAGAGGATTCCCACCCGGCATTCCAGTTGTAAAGAATGACTCTGCCTTTCTCTTCCAACAGGAGCTCTCTGGCTTGAGGTACAGTTGAACTCCTAGAATCAACTGTGGAAACGACCCACTACCATTGTGCAGGATGACTGACCTCTTGGAAGAGAAGGGCAATGCCATGTTTTATTACCTGCATACCTGTCTAATCAATGTTAAGGTGCTTATATTCAGTATAATTCAGTTTAATATTGTTGCATATATTGAAAGGGTTTTTGCTGATCAAAGGAATGTAGCTGCTCCTAGGAGAGAAATATAATTGTAGTACACCAATGGAACAGATTTTTGAAGGATGTGAATACGTAAATCCTGCTACTGGTGTACCTACCCACATCAAACCATATCAGGAGTATGATTCAGGAAAAATGTAAGGTACCTCAGAAGGAAATCTTACAACCAAAAAAGGGAAAATTCTTTAGTTATTTTGGGATCTTTAATGGTGAAAAGTTGCTTAGAAACTTATATTTGTATCACACTTCATAAAGTACTAATATTTTCTGCCATTATTAGTGAACTATTAGCCTAGCAGTAATTTTTGTGACAAGCTGAAGTGGGGCTATTTGTCAGATGACAAATGCGCAGAAACAGCAAGCTTGCTAGTACTTTCTATTTCAAAACTCACTGGTCACTTCTGAAAAACTAGGCTGCTATTATCATTATATATTACTTTGAAACAAAACTCTTCCTGCCTTGACTTTGTTAGTAACTCACTGCTGATCTATGGCTCTAATTTTGTAAGCAAACTGGTGTTCATGCAAATAGGACTTCTGAGCAAAGACTGCAAATTTAGGCCAGTAGAAAAATAGCCACCCAAGTTACCACAATACACAGCTTGAAATTTTGGTCCAAAGCATTGGATTTAACAATACCATAAAGCATTGCCAAGCTCTAAATACAGACAAGAAGATTCACCAAATCATGCATAGAAGTTTTTCAAATCCATACTTATTCAGAAACTTCCAGGATAAGAAACTAAACTTTGTCCTCCCTTATGTTATGAGGCTAAGTCTGTGTAGGCCCAAAGCCAAGCACCCTGATTAGTATTTTAATCAGAATACTAATACACAGACAAACACTGTGATACCTGTAAAGAATCCATTGGCACAAAGTACCTGCATGCTCAGATGGAAGATGTCTTGACGGGGATGGCTGCTGGTATAGGACATTGATAGCTTTAGTAGACGCTGCAATCACCAGTTTAAGAATTTGTTTCATAAATCCAGATTTCCTAGTTCTGGTCAGTTTAGGTTTAGAAACCTGACAGACTTCAATGACATCCAAACACTGTTACTGTGTTCTAAGAACAATTATGCTATAATGTGACCATTTTATTATGGCATGCAATGAGGAACAATTGCACATACCAAGCAAATTATTTAGGCATTCCTGTAACACATCTATATGCTTGTGCACTGAATCAACAATCTGAGAAAAATAGTAGTTCTGACCAATTATGCAGAGAAGAAAGCAAAACAATTAATATACAGACTTCACTTTCTTTTGAATCGTTACTTTACAAGACTAGGAAATACATATAAGCTTACAAAAGCTAACAGACAGCAGGGGTTGTGGGAGGGGAGCAACTTTTTTTTTTCTACATTCAGTATTATTCACTGAAATAGGCTTGTTTGCTTGTTTCCTAGTATCTTGGGAGCAATGATTAAAAACAAACCAAACAATATTTTCTTGTAAGGTTCTGAAGCAAATAGCCCTCCTTTGACTTCACCAGACACTCAACTAGGCTTTGAGTAAAGTCGGTGATTGCCTCCAAATGACACAGCAGTGACCCAGACTTTGCAACCAAGAAGTAGAAATAACTGTAATGCCTTATGGGCTTTCAAAAGCTGTCCAACAGTTTTGCCTTTTTTAACGCACATTTCAATCTGATGAAAGATGGGCAAGGAGCAGAAAAAGCACACATAAGGTATGTGATACTTTGTGTTCAGCAGGCAAATCTGTATGACATTTTCTCCTTCCATTTTCTCGATGAGTGAGTGAAAGCTTGCACATGTTTGTCAGACTGGCCCTCCATTAAATGTCTCTTCATGGAAATAAGGGGATATTTATGCACAGTGACTAATGAATGGATGCATTCCAGCATCTGCTATTGTGTATTTCCTGTAAAGTCATTTATTATTCTATCTAACAAACACAGTGTTCTTGGGTTGATGCTTAAGATTAATGAGGCATTAACTCCTATTCAAGAAACAAGTTCACAAGACGCATTTTCTCCCATTCAGCTGTGCTGATAGTTTAATTAATGCCATTAATACATATAAGTCACCAAGAACTGTTTTATGGTAACACTGAGGAAAGTTGGCAAAGCAAGGAAATTTCAGAGGTAAAGCTACAACATAACATTTCCTTTGTTTCCAGGTAGTATAGGATTCTCCAGAGAGTGGGTGATCTTACAGACTACGTGAGTAACAAAACCCCAAGATGTAATGAGCTGAGGTAATGACAGAATTTCAGTCTTAACTCTCTGCTTGTGTGGGCTTAGTCAAATCCTTAATGTGATTTCACTAGAAATTTATTTTTATGTAGATGCATGTAATATTCCCATCCCTGTGCCCTGCTCACCACCCCCTGTATTAGAGACAAAAAGAAAGAAAATGGCCTTTTATTGAAATGTAAGAGTTGGTACTCTAGACCATAACCAGTGCTATGGTCCATGGTTTAAAAATATATTAGGGGAATTTTTCAAAGTATGTACAGTTTCACTGATATGACAGGAGGAATTTAATGGCTCTTTCAGTGTTTTTACCATTTTTTCTCTCAAGTTTCTGCATGGTGCCTTTTCCTGTTGGGGAGCCCTAATTGCCAGGCCCACTCAGGCCAGCACAGAAAGCCAAGTGCAAACTGGAATATCACTGGGTTCACATTTCGGAAACAGAGAACTGGAAAGTGGAGTGAGCATGGGAATATACATGTTTAAAGAATGGGATAGAAAATAAAAATACAATGAAAAGGTGGTACTTAACAGGGCTTCACAACCTTGGTCCCAGAAGAAAACAACACATAAAGGTACACCACTCAGGCATCAAAACACAGGCCTTCTCACACTCAAGTCTTATCTAGAGCTAAATTTTCAATCACAGACTCGTGACTGGGTTAACCTCCCTGTTGTCACCCAAAGTGATCATCTCATGACCTCCCCAGATGCAGAAATTATGCACAAGAAGCACCTTGAAGACATCATTCTTACTGAAATAGAACAGCAGTGCAAGGACCAGATCTACTAGTGATTCAGAGAAGTAAATGCAATAATCTACAGCTATATCACAGCTATAGACAGCTGCTTGCTGAGCCACTAGAGACAGAGCACTGGTTTAATTTGTTTTTAATTTGTTGAGGTTCCTAATGGAACCTTTCTTCCTCATTTTCAGTTTTTATCTCAAGGACTGGTAACAGGAAAAGAAATTAACATAACAATGACAAAATCCCAAACCAAACAGCCTTTCAACATAATTTTAACTCTCCAAACAGGAGACATAAGCAAATCAAAGCACAACTGGCACTGCTCATAGAGGAGCACTAGATCTTAGTGTGCCCAGGCTGTTGGCAGTGCAATGCAGTGCTTTGTCACCATACAGCTCTGCACCTTGAGCTAACACCTTCTAAAAAGCCACTCCCAGTCTGCAGTGGACAATTCCAGGTAGAGGGATGGATGTTGAGTTTAGTATAGTGCCTGGTAGAACAAGGAGCTCCTGGAGAGTTGTACAGACAAAAGCCCCTTACCTGCTCTGAGTGTTACTCCAATTGCTTAAGTAAACCAACAAAGTCCACATAGCTCAATATAACAAAAAAAGAGGCCTTGAGGGAGACATTAAGGTCTTCAATAAATATTTCTAAAACCTATCCTTCAACAAAACAGTTTTGCTCATAGTGAAAATCCAATGATTAACAAAAGAACACTGTATGAACTGTATTTGTTACTTATAAAAACACCTACTCTTCTTGCTGTCTTGGCCAGAAGCTCTGAAATGGCCATAATATTGTAGTAAATATCTGAGCCTGAACAGTGATGTTATCAACAGGTGCAACGACATGCTATGGGCAACCATGCAGTAAGACTTGCTAGACAGGCATACAGACACCACCCATCTCTTATTGTGGGACTTACACAGCTAGAATTACATGTAATTTGCCCAGAGAATAAAATATAACACACAGTATAATTCTCAGCATCATTAAATACAAAAACCTATTATTAAAATTTACTTCTCCAAGTTGTTTGTAAGAAGTTTGATCAACAGCCTCAAGAAATGTAATTTTTTTTTCCTGCAAGGGTTTCCTAGTGCTTAGCCTGCAGCTGTTAGCATTGGATTTCAAGACACACTGTACTAAACTGCATTAGGCATGTGAAAGGACTTTCATTCCTCATTAGCTGCGCATAAGAAAGGCTTGTAACTTTTTAAAAGAACTAAGCAGCTTTATAAAAAACTTGAATTTTGCTCTAACAAAAATCATACTTGTTAAAACTTTTTTTTTATTCCCAGCTGAACTATGCTTCAACTCAAAGCAAATAAAGTCATCAGTTGACTCGATTCTGTTAGAGGACAGCATTTAGAAAGGGAGATGGAGGAAAAAAGAAATAAAAAAGAGTCCAATAGGTCTTTGAACAGTGGTCCCTTGTCTGTCACATCAAGACATGGCTTCTACTTCACACACTATTGACCACGAAAAGCAATCTTGCGACTTTTGAAGCCCCATCACAAAAAAAAGAAGTGCAAGAGAAAACTTTTCTTGAAATGTCAAGGATGGGGGTCCGCCTGCTCTCAACTCCTATGATTAATGACTTGTGGCCTTCTTGTGTAGAGGCTGCTAATTAGCTTCAGACTGATTAGGGCTGCAGAATGAAAAATTCAGCTTGATAAACCTGGACAGCCTCCATTCCACACCTCAAACAAGCCTGGTGCAGAAACTCTGGCATCCAGTTTTGTGGTAGAAACATGCTCCTTGGAGCTAATGTAATTCCAAGAGACTCTGGGCTTCACCTACTAGAAGCTTGAGCTGCAGTGTTTTCCTGTATAATTAATATTGAGTCCTGTCCTAGTTACCTGCTTTTTATCTAAATACTTGCTTCACACTTTGAATAAGCAGACATCATATACTAAAAATTTAGTTAAAAAGAAAAACAAAATAGCAGGGGGATACTTTTTATCTTCCTTTATCCCCTTATTAACAAATGAGAGCAAGTTCATTAAAACGCTTTGAAAAAGTTGCACATGGCCTTCTTGGATGTTCTTTATAGATGCATTTAAAAAGAGAGCAGAAAAGTGGCAGTTCCTAAATTGTTATTGCCTAACATTCTGACCACCTGCTTTACTGGAATACATGCTGAACCCTTTAATTGGTAATAATTGCTTGCCATAGCTATAGAGGTGGAAGTCTAAAATGCAGGGAGTTTCAATCCCTTCTGCCATGACCCCCCTCCCTCTCTCCGTCTTTGATTAATTCTGCTTGTTACATTGATCTTCACATAGAAAAGCATTACATTCTACTAACACAAGAAGGTTGCAAATACATATGCCAGATTTTTAACATTAACCTCATCAAACTGATGCACTACAACATAAGGCTGATTAGCTTAATAACTGATTACTCATCCTCTGGGCACTAGCAACCAAAATTAGAAACTTTAGCAGCTCATAAAACAAAGTAATATGAGCTTATTTTTTCAGATACCTACAGTTCTGAGAGGAAAGAGAAGAAAAAATAATGTTTCTAGGCTAGTACCAAACAGGGAAAGTTTCTTGGTTTGGGTGGGATGGATTGAAATGCTAATTTCCTCTTTACTGAATAACACCTAGATAAAAAGATCACGTAAATACCTGTGCACAAAGATATATTAATAATTGAATTAATTTTAATTTCACACATATACAAGTCTGAATATCTTCAACACATGAACTGCTTGAACTCAAGAGGCTTCCTTTCTTGCTCTGGATTTCTCAGAGCATCCTTCACATGTTCCACCCGTTACTCACACTGCTCTACATCCACAGGGCACCTGTTACACCAGGTACTGCTTGTTGTGAAGTGAAAAGACAGTCATGCTTCAAAAGAGTAAGTTCCAGGACTGCAAAAATACTTCCACATGAGTAGGCGGCAGGCCTTGCCAAAGGGGAGAGTTTGCAGGGGTAGTGCTCAATTTATGATGAAAGGCAACAGGTGGCCATTGGAAATAGTAACTTAAGGGGCCTTGAGATGACTGCAATAGACAATGCAGGGACAGGGCATCATCCACAGCCTCTTTCAGGTCCCCAACAGGAAGCCTAAGTTTATGCCTAACTTCAAGCATGCAAGCAATCTCTTTGAAGCCAGTAGTAACCAGATTGTTAAGTACTTGTGTGTCTATGCATTTATTTTCACTGTAATTATGCAGCATGTACACTGTGTAGTGTAAACACTAACAGACCAACCTCAGCATTCTGTAAGGTAGCACAGTTCCTCCATCATCAATATATTGCTCAAGACCTGGGATTTAACTTATTGTTTATAAGCATTTTTCTATGCCTTACCCTGTTTCTTTTTTGCCTTGTTTTGCTTTCAGCAAGGCTCTCTGTAGTATCATAACTCACAATCTTTCTAGTCAAGACTTTGTTTATAAAACCTCTATTGTTCCAGAACAATGGAGTTGTGACCTGTTCGAAGGCAGGACTGCAATCAGGGCCCTCTCGGTACTTTCTCAGGGTGCACTTTGTGACCAAGAGAATAGACCACACAACCCTATTGATGTCAACCAGGAGGAGAAAAATAGGCTCCCTCAATAAATCTCAACATAAATCTTCTTGCCCTATCTCACCATCTGTATTCACCTAAAGCACAAAATTAATAAGCAGAACAAGTATCCCCAAGCCTAAAAGACTGAAATACTGCTTGCAGACCAAAACAGATTTGTTTCATACTTAGGGCAGTTTTGAGGAATTCACAGGCATAGAAAGCAACAGGTGGAAACATAGCTTGGGCCAAGACAAAGTGAATGAGATTGACCCTAGCATCATGAATATGCTTCACTCTTCTGTGTCAGTTCCCTGCTATAAATTTCCTCAATGGTAGGTTTGTGGCTTCTGTTGCTTTATTACCAATGACTTTGGTTTTCTAATTTTGCCTTCAATGTTACAGAACAATTATCCACACAACACAAGCACTAGCAGTGAGACAGGCACAGCTTTTTTCATTGTAGGAAAATCCCACATTCTGTAGTTTTGGTTTTGAAGGTCAGGAAAGGGCTGCTTAGAAGAGGTTGAGGATGACCATGTCTCTTTTGAAATATATTTCTAGCCACTCATCAGTGACACTCAACCTCATTCAGCTTTACACATTTTTTGTACATACGTTAAGAACATGAAGTAAGATAGTCAAAGAAATCTGCAGACAAAAGAAATAAAGAGAAGGGTTTTCCTTAACTTCAGCAGAAACAGCCTGCACATGTTGCCTAGGTGTATTCTAGACAGTTAAAACATGTGCATTCAATATAAATTTTCATTATCATTCATGAAAGAGCAAAACAAAAAGCCAGAGCAAGCACTAAAACAAGCAAACAAATGGAGCCTCCAACTTAATTGCATAAGTGTTTGTGGGAAAACTGAAAGCACTTCATAGCAGTGCTACCTTTTTGTCCAGTGTCAATACATCTTCTAGCACAGCAGGGTTCCAGATTGTGACCAAGTCTTTCAAACAGTGCTGCATTGAGCAACAACAGTGTAAAGACAGCTAAAGCCAAGCTATTTCTAAATTCAAATTGTTATTTATGTTTTTAAGCATTCACTCCATTTTGACAGCAATAAAATCCTTCTATAATGTCTTCCATCTGAGCAGAGCATATCAAAGTGCTTTGCAACAAATTACTGGTTAAAATGTGTAAGAGAAATTTAATTGTTATAATGGAAGGCAAAAGATCTTAGTCAAGTCCTGCTAGAGGGAAAATACTACTGTATACTCATCAGAACTAAAAGCATGACAAAACCTGATTTTATCAAGTTATATTTCTGCTGAATCAAGGCATATTTATCATATATATCCTTATATAACAAATTCCAGGCAACTTGTTATATTGCTGGTTAGAAAACACTTCAATTTAAAATTATTGTTCAGGTACCATTAGTAAAATTGCACACTTATTAGTAATATAAGCTATCATACCTCATCAACATATGTAGATCTGTATCTGCTGACCTGGTCACACCTGCTCAGTGACTAAACACTCTGGATGAGTGAAAAACTAAGTGGGGGGGAAACACCCCTGTGAAGCAAACACTCACCTTGGATGTTCTCAACAGAAAAGAAGGAGAGCAATCAAACAGAGCTCCTTATGTGAGAGACAGATGCAAGGGACCAGTCTAGGGGTGAAGTAAGGCAGGGGAATCCACTGCTGTTTCTCCAGGACTTGTGAAGATAAAAAGGGGTTGTCCATAGAGCACCTTCCATGAGGAATTCATTCATTTCTCTGTGTTGAAAATACAAGGAAAAAACAAAAAAAGAGCAAGCTTAAAAAGCTCAGTTATGATAGCCCTTCCCTGACTCCCTCCAGACAGGCAAACCTATTTAGAACATCCACAATCTATTCAAGTAGTAGCACTGAAATTATTAAAAATGTGTAAAAATGTAACTACTTCTAGTAAAGCTAGAATAACTATGCTTTTGTCTAGCATAAAGAATTTTACAAGGTACTATAAAGCAACCCTACCATGCACAGACAATACCTTTGCTCCCAAGTAATATGCAAAATACTTTGTTGTTAATCAGCCTCACAGCTTTTATAGTCTGATGATTGATTCAACAGCTGAGTATCAGCACCAAATCAATTCAGGTGTCCTTGTTAATACCTTCATTCACTGTGGCTACAGGGCATAAGCTGATTGCCTGAGCACTGAAGGGATGACGACAACACCCCACTGCCACTACTCCTATCAGCAGAGGACCTGTGGAAGGCTGTAAGGATAATGAGTTCAGGGGATGCTGCAGTACCATAGAAGAGGGTAAGGTAGAGTGGGACCAGGGGTACAGCTGCCCAGGCATCCCCATGTCTACTGAGATACTGCACAGGAAATTAAGTGTGGCAGTTGAGAAGTGAAAATGCTTACTAGGGAACAGATCTGAGGATATGAAGACCTGTGATAACAACTCAAAAAATATATTCGGGTTATGTATCTCTTTAGCAAATTAAGATACCTGAAAATAGACTGTCTGAATACTTTGTAAAAGTCTAGTTATTGGACATCTAGAAGAGTGTAGTAGGGCCAACCAAGTCAGCATCAGAAATAATTATAGGTCCAACAGTGAGACCACCACAATCTACAGACACTCTTGAGGCAATAAGAATACAATGGTTTGGTTTGAAAGCGACCTTTAAGGTATTCCAGTTCTAAATCCTCTCCTGTGGACAGGGACACCTTTCACTAGACCAGGCTGCTCAGAGCCCCATCCAACCTAGCCTTGAACACTTCCAGGGATGGGGCATCCACAACTTCTGCAGGCAACCTGTTTTAGATACTCTGTGTTCTTAGACAAATTGTGTGTAAGCTTTTGAGCATACAATCTTTTGTTTGATGGCATGAAGGATCTAAAAATTGGTTACATGGGCAAACCTGGCCTCTTGGTGTTTTGGAGATGATGGACAAAACTTTGAAGAAATAAATTTTTTATTGCACAATATAAACCAGCTCTCCCAAGCTAGGTCATAACTGATTGAGGGACACCCAGAGCTTCTATTTCCACTTAACAACTAGGAAACTATTTTCAGCAATTTGTGTGTACTACAGAGCTACCCAAACCAAAAACTCTGTGCATTTTTAGATGCTGTATAAAAATTAGTGCCCTGGGATGTGTGTGGGAAATAACCAGTACTTAAAGTTGGTAATTAAAATTATTGATAATAGCAAAAAAAAAAAAAAATTCAGTCTCCAAGCAAGTCAACATAATGTTTAATAATTGATTGTAATTGTAATAAATACTAATGAATTCATTTATAAAATAATATAGCTTTATATGTTTATTCACTCTCCTAAGAAATATTTGTGTTGTGTTATGTCAACAATTTAATACACTAATATAATTTATAATTATTTATTATTACTTTCAACACTTAATAAAAAGCAGTTGTTTCATATAAATACCAAAGCAATCTTCAGAGCACATCTGTGTCCCCAGCAAGCATTCAGTCTGGCTTGATTCCTTTTACCATCTGTGAGCCTGCAGGATGGAGCTGCACCAGCCAGCTCAATGTCCCAAAGACCAGAATGAGCAGGCCTGCAGGGAGGACCTTGCCCTAACCTGGGATTTACCAGCATCCAGGCTGTCTATCTCCAGAGCCAAACATTTCCACTGGGAAGAGGTTCAGTCACTCCTCAACAAGAAAATCATCTCTCCCTACTGAGTTAGTAGCTCTGAATATTCTCTGCCACCCCTATACAATTTCCTACCTTTCTGAAATCTGTCCACATACTGCTTCATCTTCTAAGACAGCATTCCTCTTCCTCCATTAACTTTGCTAGGGATGAAAATACTTGTGACAGTTTATCAACTCAGCTGTTTGCTTCATCTGTGAAGGTTATTGGGTACTACATTACCTCCTTTGTGCCACTTGGGATGTATATCTCCTGCTGCATTCACATTCCCGATGTGGAGCATCTCTCAGCAAGAGTGGCAACAATGGGCAGGGCAGTGTCCTCTGTGGTGCTCCAGAAATTTGATTGCTGGTGGTTCCTGCAGGGCAAGGGGACACAAATCTCCTACCTGCTGTGAGCTCAGAGCTAGTGGTGAGGCCAGCTGGTCACCTTTTCACTGTGCACACCGAGAGGGAGTTGCTGTCCTGCACAGGAAACACAAACCTGCAATCCCTGGCTCTAGGATTGAGGTGATTAAGTGATCAGCACCATCCTGCCTAGTACCTGGAATTCAGCCAGGACTGGACCAGGTGTTGTCCCTCCAGGCACAAAAGACCACATCTATTACAGTACTAGTAGGGATGGTAGTGAGGTATGTGGTAAATAGGCCACATCAAAACTCTCTCTTTCTAAACCTATCACACCTGGATCCCAATTCTTGTACCCTAGGGTCACCTCAGAAGGCCCAAATTGTGCCTGAGTCACACAGTGGCCTGCATGCCCATGTCCTTGTCCATGCCACTATTATGAGCAGCTGACAATGCCTTTACAGTTTTACTGTTTTATCTGAGTCATACCATCAGCACTGAAGCCTGATTAGCAAACAGAACAAAAGGAACGGGATTCACACTGTTTTTCTAAGGTTTACAAGTGCTGGCATGCCTTTTTTGTTCCTCTGAACTTGAAATCCTGGGCAGACTCACCACCTGCCTGCTTTGTTAGGCACCTCCATGGTGTTTAACAAAAGCTAGTTGCTCTCTCATTTGAAGGGAATTATTGATCTGACCCTTAAGATTCAGTACACACAGTATAGGTTGTTTTAGGTCTATTCCTTGACCTATACTTTGGCCTTACCTCAGCCCAAAGTATAGAAGAGTACTGAGAACTTTAAAGGACACCACTAACAGACCTGCTTTTGATTCCAAGCACAAGACAAAGTCCTGGGATGGCAGTAGCCAGGCCTCTTCATCTCAAGACCAGTACGACAAGAGCTGGATATTATCCTAAGTGCTTCTATTGCTCTTTTAAAAGAGCAGGTCTTGATACAACCATCAAGACCTCATGAAGAGTTGCCAAATTTGCCACCTCAAGGGGTAGTTCAACGCAGTAGGAGGAAGCTAACCTCAAGGAGCTCAGACCTGGGACAAGTTTTTATAAATGCATGGCTGCCATTCTGCTCGCACATTGCTATCAATATGAAGCTCTACAGGATGAGGTTAAGAGCTAAGTTCTGTGGCTGACTCATCTAGCAGATACAGAGCTCCTGTGGACTGTGTTGAGAGACAAACACAAGGAGTAAAGGGATTATACTGTATTGTAGGTCGAGAGCCAGTTTTGGTGGAGTGTTAATCTCCAAGAGTATCATTGCCAAAGTCATTCCTTAATGTAGCAGTTCAAGAGACAGCCTCTGTCTTAGGACCCGAGGCTAACCTATTTGATGTCACACTGCAAGTAGAGCAGGTGCTGGGTTTGCAATGTATATTTGATGTCTAGTGTTGAAAAGTGAATTGATTGAAATGCTGTCAGGCTGCATTTTGAATGATTGCACTACTAATGTCACCTAGAGGCAACTTGATGGACATTCTGCCATACACAGACTACAGTAGGCTGGAAATCATCATTTGCAAATCATCACCTTTCAAAGGACAACAACCAATTCAGCTGAAAAAAAAAAAGAACTGGAAACATGTTGAAGAAACATTACCTGAGTAAGTGAGCAAATCAGGAACACCAAATATTTAGGCTCATGGATTTCTCATTATGGGAATTTTCTGCCAACTGTATTTCTTTTGAGGTGTTGCATTTCAAAACCTGTGTTTTGTTTGATAATGTAATTCCACCACAGGAAATCTAATCAGTTTGTCTTCTAAGGTTTTAGTGATATACATTTGGGGTTTTGTTCATTTATGGAAGTAGTTTTACAAAATCTGTCACTATATATAAAAATGGCAAAATGAGTAGTAAAAACACTGGCATATTTTTGAAAGGATATGGGGATTTAGCTAACTAATTCACATTTAGATTAATAAGAACTTACTATTTTAATTCTATGGTTGATCATATAAATCACAGTTTTGACTTATATTTCCTGCCCTGATACCAACCTGGGTTAGAGTTTATAAACATTCATGTCATAGGACAGAGGTAGGGAAGATTTACTTATTTCCAGTGTAAGCTCTTCTCCACAAAAATAGAATTAATTTTACACCAATCTGGAGATTAATTTTAGCAATGTGGTAAAACCATTGGCTTATAGGTGCTCTCAGAACCAACATCCCAGAAAGAGGAAGAAGCAGGACTAAGGAAACATGAGTATTTCACCACAGTCATCTACTACTGTCAGCTTATGTTAGCTAGTCAGCAATAATGCTGAAGCCTTTCAAGTACTCTCTATCAGATTTACTGAGAAATTTGGTATGAATTTGCTGTGAGTATACTTTTCTAGAAAACAGAAAAATGAGATATAGGCTAGATGTTCAACTGTTTCATTTAAAAATCCTGTGGGGTTTTTCTTCATATACCAGTGTATTTATATATATCCTCCAGGATATTATGCTTTCCTTAAGCATTACAGAACACAGCATCTCATCAAGAAGAACATTTGAATTTCTATATGAATTTGGCTCTGCACCAAGGAAACTCTATTCTTTCCACTAACAAATGGGGACAGGAAGCCATTTTGAATCTGCACAAAGTCACACAGCAATTAGAGAGCTCTGTGACTACTGAAAACAAAAAGATTTCATGTTGAAGCAGGAACTGCTTTCAAAACCAAGTAGAATCAGGAACAGAATTCTTCTCCAGCCCCTTGAAAACCCACTGTTCATGGTACCATGTGTAGCAGTGAAATGTTGAAGCAGACTTTGCTTTTCTTGAGCAAGGAACATGGGACAGGGCCATGGAAAGGCCAGACATTGACTAAAGCCTGGGAGCTCTCCTGCTGCAGTGCACACATGAATTGTAAACGGGGCCACTCCTCAGGGAGCAGAAAGAGCAGGGCTGCTCCAAGGAGAGAAGAAGCTGGGAAAGGAAGGTAACTTGAATGAAGCCCCACATTGCCTGAATAGGACCAGGCTGGGGCTTGTAATAGAGTCCACTGGCAGTCCCAGACTAGCTGAGATAAAGAGTCAATGGCAGCTTCCTTCCAGGAAGCACGATCAAGAGATCTGAAAATGGGTTTGTAACAGCTCTAAGGTACACCCAGGATACAGACAGGAGACAAAGTTACCTTTGTGCAGGGCACTTCTGGAGTCCACCCCAAAAAGCCAGTCAGGAAGCCAGAGCAACGAATGGATGGCACTGGAGCATCTATAACTTGGCTTAGCAGACAGCCAAGGCTGCGCAGGCATGGAGGTGCAGGCAAGGGCTGTGGGACAGACCAAGTGAGCCTCACTAAGCTCCTAAAGCCAGTCAGGGCCTCATACAACCCAACCTATACTTTGGGAAGAGATGGGAGTCTAAAGCCTTGTTTAAGCAAGAAATATTGCTGCTTCACCTTTTAATAAAAATATATACCTGCTCTTATGCTGAAAGGCTGGAATTTGGCAAATAAAAGATCAGGTTTTTGCTAAGCACCTGATATAACCTCCCATACAGGCATGCGTTAGGGCAAAAAAAGTTCTGCACAAAGGGTGATGGGCAGTCATTCCTCTTACTTGTCTGCTGTGTAGACCACAAAAATCAGTTTAATGAAGCAAATTTTAAATATATAAATATTTATGTAAGAAATAGAAAAAAAAGTATCCAGTATTCTGCTTTCTAAATTGAGCCTTAAACCACTAACTCCTATTAAAAATCTTAAATGAGTAAAAGTCTTAAATGAGTTAATGGTAGGCTACTCAGTCTGTGCGTCATTTTAAACATAAAATTAATGTCTTCTAAGGGAATCTTTCAATATTTAGAAATTAGCTGGCTGCCTGATTATCGAGAATTTGTATGCACATTCTTTTCTTTCACTGATCTGCTCTTTCAACATCAGGAATGGTAACACTCTGGGAATTGTTCACCTAAGATCAGCATGGTTCAAGTGTTACTTAGGATCTCAGTTAGCATTTCTTGAGTTTTAAATGTTTAGTCCTTGGGGAGAAGTGAAAATGACAGCAGGAAGAACCTGGAGTACTAAGTCCGGCTGAAGCTGGCACTTGATGACAGGAGGAGAATGAACACACAAGGCACTACATTTTATGATAGAGCAAACAGGGAAGTTTGTATTAGATTGTATCGACTTGTTCTGTGTCTTGGGCACATGTGAAAGAAAAGAAACTGATGAAAGTTACAGGGTACAAAAGCAAGCAGAATACATGGAGAATGGGAAGTTGGGAATATGCATAGAATGGAAATAAATAGTAGAGGGGGAAAAAAAAGAGACTTGTCACCTCTCACATGACAACTGTTCTATGTGATGGCTTTGCAGTTCAGATGAGAAAGAATTTGTTCCTTCCTCCCTTGCCCCCATGCCCACCAGAGGGAGACACTTTGCCCAGGGGGGAATGGCTACGGCATCTGATGATCTGAGCCTCATGTCAGAAAGATGAATAGAGTAATTTTCTCTGAAGTAAAACAGGCAACAAGCAATGAAGGGTAGGGTATGCTCAGGTAGTGCGCAAATCCGTCTTTGGTTGGCCTAGAATATCAGAAAGGCATCCGCCACACAAAATGCTAAGAGCACAGATTCGTGTTTGCAGAAAGCTGGCATCAGGCTGTTCCAGAGCTTTCAGCCCTCTGTGGGCAAATTAATTCATCCATGGGTACAAGCACCTCAGCTCTGAGAACTTACACAGGGTTTGGACACACAGACACTGGCAAACATCTTGCTGACCCTGCTGTATTACCTACTGCTTCCACACTCACTGGGATGTTCCATCCAGTCAGGGTCCTGCCCTCCTAGGCAGTGCTCCTGAGCACAGAGTGGACCTTTATTTCCTGCTGCCATCACTTGCCATCGATCAAAGCTACAGCAGGGTGATAACCCACTGCAGACCAGAAAGGCTGTAATACACTCTTCCAGGAAGACAAATGCTTTCTGAGGCCTCCCTATAGCTATAACATAGCTTTCCATCCATCCATCTGTCCCTGCACTTAGAAACAAGTTGGCTTAGTAAGGATTCAACAGCAGCAGACAGTTTGCTCTCCCTTCCAGATGTGCTATTCTCTTCCTCAGTAGGTCAAAGTCCTCTCCCAAAACTGCAGCCATTTCTGGGAAATGCTACTGGGAAGAGGAATGCCTGCCTCTCCTGTGTTATCTTCACAATATAATTGTAAATCCGTGACACTCTGAGCAGGCCACAAATTCCACAGGTCAAACTGTAAACACTGCAGGAATTCGAGGTCCTTGACATTTCACAGAAAGCAAAGCTGTGAGACTGAGGAAAACAAGTTAAAGGCTAAGTTAAGATATGTCTACTAGCTCCTAAGAAGGATCAGTTCAAATAAGGAACTGCAGTCACAATTTCCTGCTTGATTGTCACTTTCTTCCAGTGAAGAAATAGTCTGCAACTGGCCCTTGTCAGGAACAAATTACTTTCCCTTCACTGCCAAGTCAGCTCCACATGCCCTGCACATAAGAGAGGCACTGCAAAAAGCCAGTTTTCCCCAGAGGTTAGGAACTACACAGGCTGGTAATCTGTACAGATAATTTTAAAGGGGTAACTTACCCTGCATTTACTGAGAGCAGTATAAAGGATTAAGTGGGAGTTTCACTCTAAGTAAATGGAAAAAAATCTGCCATGCAATATTTTGCATAGGAATTCTCATGAATGAAATTTTTTTATCCCCTGAGAGCAAGCTTTAGGGAGGGCTGAGACAGAATCTAAATCCAACTGTAAAAGAAATGTGGTGAAAGCATATTGGTATTTTAGCTTATGTTCTCAGATAGAGCCAATCTGTACAAATAAAAATGCTAATTAAAATTAATTACAACAAAAAGCGTTTTAAGACTTCCAGTTTATTTGCTTTTAGTGTGGGCAAGATACAATAAGCATTCTGCTTAGGCCTTCTTCACTTCATTCTTTCAAAACATGTTATTTGTGTGAGAAAAAGAGAAAATCATCAACAATGAGGGTCCCAAGTGCAGGGCAGTCATACTGGAGAGCCATTTGGAGTTTATTCTATGGCACAGTCTAAGAGTCCTTATTCAGCAGTTAAAATCAATGGTAACTTCACTGAGAAAGGCATGTCTGTCAGAGTTCAGGACTCTGAAGAAACTGTTTGAAAATAGTGAGAATAAAATCCCTAAAGCAATGATGTAAGCTTTAAATTAATTCCATTATCAAAATGGCTTCACATGTAGATTTCCTAGTTTCTCAGTTAGGAGGTGTACTTTGGTGTTTTGCTTTTCTGTGTTCAGCCTAAATGAACTTTCATAACTCTACTGTATCTATCATTCTTCAGTAAGTCCCGATTTGGACAATTCTTGACTGCTTACTCAAGTTTCTGGACTTGTTCTCTCCTAGGCAGAGAGTAACTTGATCCATGCATCCTGTTGATTCTTTCAATGTCTAAAATTAGCACTGTGCATGCACGCTTCCTCTACCTGGGAGCATACTCCCCAACAGAACCAGGGCACGACTCAGGCACAAAGGCCTAACTGCTGTTTTTAAGATGGAAGACACCAGAGATTTTTACCTTTAGCTTCACGTACAAGGAAGAGATTCCACCCCACTCTCACATCCAGCATATGCGACAAATACCATTTTGTTCAGCTAAATGCTGAAAACGGTAACATGGTTTGTAACCACAAGTGGTGGCACCCATCCCAACACATGATCAGCAGGACCCATGGCTCTGACAAGTCCAAGCATGGCAGAAGCTATGTGGCAGTCACTGGACTGCACGCTTGGAAAGGTTAAAGAGAATCCCCCCAACCTCTCATCCGTCTCCTCCTCCACTCTTCCGTTCTCACAAGGATCTCTTGGGACACCCTTGCTAGAACAACATTTGTCAGAAAACGGAAGGCAACCCAATGGGAAACATCAGTGAACCTGCATTTACTTTATTTAGAAATGACACCCCATCCCTGTCCCCTGGGGTAAAACTTCTTTTCTAGACATGACCTCAGAGATGTGCTACATGCACCCTGCACAATTTATCACCATGCTGCCTATAATTAGGTTTGTTAACATACAGCCTAGTGCAGTCTTGTTGACTGGGAACTTAATCAAGTTACTATTGAGTTCTTGTATGCATTGCTTCGGGTGACTGTTTTACTTGTAGAATTATAGCTGTGACCAACGTGAGGAAATTAGCTCTGGACACAAGTTTTTTACTTTTTTCCCCCCTACATGTGAAAATATTTAGCAAACAGTGACAATGATGGAAAACAGTAGGAAACAAAATGTTCTACATTAGTATAAAACATGAAAAATGCAGCAAGGACCCTCAGTGGTACAACATGTGTTATGCTGGCTGGCAGTCCATTAGGCTTGATAGACATTTCACTTACCTAAGTCAAATATAACAGTCTAGTATTCATTAATATAAGAAGGGGGTTGTGGAATCAAGCCTACCATCTGGTTAGAACGACAGAATAATCTACAACTCATGATTAGGTCTAAGGAGTGGAATTTCACTTTAATCTTTTTCATTGCTCGAAATTTCCATCTGCGCAGTACGGCACATCATTTTTCTTCAAGACAAATGTGCTGTTTTTCATGTTCCAAAATTAGATCAGAAGAAAACGATTAATCATGTCATGGCCTGGGAAAGGAAACAAAGCCCTGATATTTCTCTCTCTCTCTCTCCCCCCC